>NC_132994.1:67731196-68034227 GCF_048564905.1 Vicugna pacos | reverse complement strand
GCTGGGAATGCTACCATGAGAAGGATGAGAATCCGGGAAAGTTAGAAAAAAGTTAAGACAAACAGGGACAGCTGCCCGTGGCAGGCGTGACAGCGGAGGGAGGAACAAGCCACACTGGGTCAACCACGCGCAACACATCTGTCACTGCTGTGCAAGTTTAACATGCTCACAGAACTCATCCAACTTTCACTGAACTCGGGGCTCGATGTCACAAGTTCCAAGTGACCTCTCCTTTCCACCATCTACTGGGCTCTGCGCATTAAGCGTGCTCTTGGCTTCCTTCACTACACGTCATCTGAAGCACCTAACATTTCTCATGCAATACAAAGTTAGCCCATTAGCACCATTCCACTCCTTGAGATGCTACATATACTTTACAAATTTCTTGGAATATTGGTTCTATATCTTGACTAGAACAAGGCAGAGTAATTCTAAGTGTACATATGAGATAAAGAGCCTCCTGAAGAAAAAGAATTAAGTAGAGGGGAAGAAAAATGTCTGAGCAAAGCTCATGCCAAAATAAACCACTGATATGTATTAGTTTTTGATGTGCAACTCATATCTAAGTAGTCCTACTAGGAACATTACTTCTGGTCCCTGATAAAGTTAATCTTGAGATTTTGTCCCAAAGGGGCTCTTTCTATAATCAAAGCATTTAATTACACGGCGTTTAGTAAATTTTCCTTTGAGGTATCCTATAACAAATTTTCACTTGAGTCAAAAATACTTCTTACAAAACCAGCTCATATGCTGCCTTCCAATTCTTTCTTGCTACAATAATCCATTTTCAAATTAACACTTGAAATTAAAACATGTGATAATGGATTTCTCTATTTTTTAATTCATCCTCCAATACCAATGACCACAACCAAGTATATACTTCACTGAAACACTAGAAATAATTTTGTATCATAAAATTATTTTATTTTTTAAAAAGATTAAAAAAATCAAGTGTATGGTACATTAAATATTTACATTATCTTCATATATCTAAAGTGGTGGTATGTGGAAGGCATGTGTGTGTGGACATGCTTGTGTATTATATAAACAGGTATCTCCCAGGAAGACTCTATACTGGTAAGTCTGTGGTGACCATCCCCCCGGATTTTCAAAGAGCTCCACAGGTGATTCTGTTACACATTTCCTGGCTGAGAACCAAAGAGAAAGTGTATTTCAAAGAGCTTTCAATACACATGTCCCATGTAAAGTCTGCACCCAAAAGAAAACCACCTGGGCCACTAATTTTAACTACCGGTTCCAGACAGTATCGCTGGCTCAAGGTATCTTGTTTTTAAATCTCCCATTAAAAAGTGTAATAACCTGAGTTTTTTTCCCAGAAGTGGAGAATAAAATTTTTAGAGCCTACAACTTAAATTACAGTTTTAAAGATGATATCTACAAAATCAATTAAAGAAATGTTTATAATTCTCTGCCACACTGTGGTATTTATGATCGCTTACAATAATTTTATTTTGCCTATCTTTAAAATGAACATACACTTGCTCTCCTCTTCTACATTATGTAAAATATTTGAAGAGAAAAACTGTTAGTTTCCTTTCTTTGAGAGTTAAAAGCCCTTAAAACATTTTAATATAGCACCCAAAAATAGATGAAGGCACATAAGGTATAACAAAATTATTTTTAATCAAATGTTCTAATTTTCTTTTCCATTTAATGTGCCCATCTAAAATATATACAATGACAAAAGAAATCAAAATGTTTTCTAAATCACTTAATAAGGGAATATATATTTACATATATAAAGTCCAATAATGAATACCATATTTCTTTGATTCTAAGACATGTTTTACATTTTGGTATTTCTGAATTAGGAACACGTCTTATAATCACTGGCATGTCATATTGGAAGCATTTTACTTTATTTCTGAATGGTGCTTCTTAAAATTAGTGGCACCTCAGATCTGATGAACTAGTGTTTATAATAAAAATACTTTTTCAAATTAAAAGAGGTAACTTTTTCTTTTTAAATGTAACAAAACTGCCCCATCCTCAAAACAACACCAAATGTGTCACTCCATAAAACTGAAATACATTATATAAGTGAAAAATGGCCCAAAAAATTTAGTGAAGCAACTAAATTATCAGGACAAAAGAAACTGCTCTAGTAAGAATGTAATAGCTTAAATAATAAACAAACTGTATCACTTAAATACTGTATGAAGTCATTTCTGGAGTTTTAAACAAGTAATTTTGTACTATTCCATATTCCAGTGCTTTCTAAGTATTGTCCACCCTATACATTGAAAGAAAATTAGAATAAAGGAACATTCCACCTATGATATGTTATCAGGACTATCTTGCTTTAAAATAAGTTTCTATCTACAATATAAATGATCAAAGTACAGTATATGCATTCATGCTAAGAATCCAATGTTTAATGAAATGTTTAAAGATAAAAAATAATAAAAAATTTATGTCTATTAAAACTGCAATCTGTTAATACCACAGAAAGTCCTATCATTCTAACATACCACACATCAAAACACTGTAATCTCATGTCCAATGTAATTACTGCCTGCAGCACTTCAAACTATTTTATTAAAAGTATTTACGTTACTGTTTGCATATTCTAATTGCTAGCATTCTAGTGACAGCAGCACTGTGATCAAAAGTATCAAAAATGTGATAAGTCTTCTGTCAAACTTTTCAAATAAGACAACTTTTCTCTCCATCACTAGAAAAAACAGTGAATGGAAGTATCAATTTTGGAAATTCAGTATGAGGATGAGTAATAATCCTTTCACTTAAAATACTACACAACAAGAATAAAGTGCGAATAACTACACATCGTGTTTTTCAGCTGTTTAGGAGTGTCACACATTTCCTAGATGGGTTTCTAAACACAGTACTGACAGCTGATTTCAGGTAACTTTCACCATCAGAATCTCCGAATCAGTGCAACACTTGTACACATTTTGCTTTCAAGTTTGCACACGAAGGCCCAAGAGCGATAAAAGGCTGTGGTCAAAAGTCACTGAAGTCTCACTTTTTTTACTGCTACTTAATCCAAGCGAATTTCACTTAATTTTAATAATGATAAATGTAACTAAGTAGTTTAAGAGAAATTCTAGTTAATATAATTTCCTTAAGGACAAGGCTAATCTTCCTGGAATATTAAAACTTTGTACCAATGTCACAGTTTTTCCCATCACCCCAAGGAAAGGATCTGAAACCAACCCAAGTTACTGGACTGAATTCAATTACCTTAGCAATAAACACCAAATCCCCACTCTCACTCACTTTTCCAAATACCAAAATCAATAATGTACTATTTCTATTTCAAAACTTGTAAGAAGAAAAAGACTTTAGTTTTGGCTAGGAAACTTAAAGCTCTCCAGAGCATCAGAGGCAAGCAAAAACAACCCAATTTTAAATGGGTGGTATACTCTACCACTGGGGGGGGGGGGGGGTGAGGGAGGAGCCTGACAAATGTAACTTAAGAACTGTAGATAAACAGAGCACATGATGAGTTAGCTGTTGGAATAGGAAACAAAATGACTATTCATAGGACCAAATGAAAGCTTTCATTATGAAACAAAAAAATACCAATGGTTTTATATATACGTGTATATACGTACAACCCAAAGGAGAAACAAATGCAAATAAACGAAAAGCAAAAGCAAAGAATAAGAATAAGAATAAACAAAACAGGAAACCAATCCCAATTTTTTCTGCTACTCAGTTTACCTTGGAGGCCAATCTGAACAGTGTTAACGCAGAGCCTACAAAACACATGGTGGACACGTCGTTTCCAGTACACAAATTAATGGTTTTAAATCCACCAACACCACTCTACATTTTGTGCAATTAAGAAATTCACTTCAGGCAAGTGACCAGTAATACTTCAGTACTAGCACTAGCTACGCAGAACAGCAAATAGAGTGTGAAACAAAGCAGTGCAAGCGTTTACGTGAAATTCAGCTCCATGCTACATCTGGCTTCATGCTTACTGTATTAAAAAAGAACTGCCAAGCTGCCAATGTATTTCTTTACAATATTTCTTATTTTACCAGCATAAAGGCTAAGACCTGTAACTATGAACAATGTCACTTAGCCAAATTTCTCTAATTTTCTATCTGGTTTTAAAGAATATTTTACTATCTAAACTATCAACTTTCTATTTTTCTCTGTATGTGCATGAAAATAGACATACAGAGAAACAGAAAAATCTACGTGACTTACACAATAAATATACACAGATTTACATACATACTAATGAGACTGCATGATTTTTATATCAAAGTACATGCTTTTTCCACCACACAGTTCTTTGTTGTTGTTATTAAGAGTAATAGTAATAGAAAACTTTTGCAACAACTAAGCACATGCCACTAATGATCCATGGTTTTAAGAATTTGTAGGTTAAAAAAATACAATTCCTAGAACACTGTTATCAAACAAATAAGTTTTATTGGCATCTAAAAACAAAATTCACCCAACATTGAAACGTACTTTAATATTTATGTTGTTTTCTTTTTTCTTTTTTCGTTTTTACTCACTGCAGTATGAGGAACAAATCACAAACACTTACTTTGGAGAAACAGAGACCATAGTGTAGATTTTACAAAATCACTTTTTAAAATCTCTGTATTGTGCTCCTCAAATATCTAGAGCCAGTCTTTGCATAAAATATCACAGCTTTGTCTATTACCTTAAAATTCTGCAGCAGCCTAAAGATATGGATAAGATATACCACCACTTTCTATTCTGAAATATATCTATTACCATATCCAACCTAATGGTAGTATCTAAAAAAATTCTTTCTTCCATAGGAAGTCTCTGACAAGCTGTTATTTATTTCCTTGAAGTTAAAAGAATCTGGGGGCAACATTTATCAGAAAAATAAAAAAATGTTTACCTACCATGTTCATATTAAGAACAATGTCTATACAAGTCAGTTGTACAATTATTTTAAGAGAAAGGTGAACATGAACATCAGATTAACTTAATTCTGGCAGACAAAAGTGAACAACTATGGTCCAGTCAGCCATTAATCTATTACAGAGAGATGACAACTTTACAAAATGTATCTTTTACCTACTGAGTGATGATTATGTCCCCTCAGTTTCTGTGCTTTCTACCACTGGTTCACTTTCTATATCAGCAACTGTGTCACTCTTCTCCTTGTTTATTTCACTGGAAGATGTCAGTTTTTCATAAAGTTCAGGATCACTCTGTGCTGGTAGAGGTGGTGGCTGAGCATGTCTCTCGGTATTTTCACCATTAACCTGAGGCACATTATCACCTTTTCGTTGAGAAGCGGCCCCTTCAAAAAACTCAAAAACCCGAGCATGAGGAGGGGGGACCCAAGTGTTCTGAATTCTATCTCGTCCAAGACGATTCCCATTAATTTCTCTGCAGAAATCAAAATCTCTGTCATCCCTATCCCTCTGCCTCTCCCAGGGTCTTCTGCGGTCATCAAAATCTCTGTGAACTTCTTGTCCAAATCCTCTATTCCAAGGACCACTTCTAGGGTCAAAGCGATAGTTTCCAGACCGAAATCTACCTCTTTCTTCATGTAAGCCTTTTGGACCACCATAGACAGGCAGAACCCGATGCTCTCTTTCATCAAAATCTCTAGGCCCCCAGGGTTTCTCTGGATTAAAGCCAAAGTGGTCTCTTCGACCAAGATGATCTATGCCTGGCCTCACAAGATTCTCTCTAATATCTACAGGAGGTCTTCCAAAGTGATCTCTACCATCTAATGGAGGCCTTCCAGGGCCTTCTCTTGGATCTACAGGCCGTCCAACCACATCCCTAACATCCACTGGGGGAGGTCTACTAATGGTTTCCCTGGTTTCTATGGGAGGAAACCGGTAATCTCTATCTCCTTCCTGTTGAATGTTATCATTTCCAAGTGGTATCCTTTTTTCTGGATTAGTAACATTGTCTATACTTTGTCTTCCAGGAATTAGAAAAGGTCTTTCAGGCTGACTAAAAATATCTCCAGGAGGAAAAGGACCACGGGGTGGTGGATGAAGAGCTGAATCAAGTACCGATGGGGGAGGGAGCCCCCTTTGGGGTGGAATTCCAGGCTGTATTAAAGGGAATCTTGGTCCAGGTGTCTGTGGTATCAGTGCTGGACGAATGTCTAACATTGGCATTGCAGGCATCCTTTGATTAGGAAGATTTAAAGGGGGTAAGTTCTGAGGCCCAGCTGGTGGCTGTGTTCCCAAAAGTCCAGAAGCATTTGGAACACTGGGTGGCTGTACTCCTATAAGTCCAGAATTGTTAGGTATATTCGGGGGCAGTACTCCCAGAAGTCCAGAACTAGTTGACACACTTGGTGGCTGTATTCCCAAAATTCCAGAGTTACTCAGAATATTTGGTGGCTGGGCTCCAATAATCCCAGAACTACTGGAAACATTAGATGGCCGGACTCCAAGAATTTCATTATTACTTGATACATTTGGTCTCTGGACTCCCAGAATTCCAGAGCTGCTCGTCACATTTGGCGGCTGTCCTCCTAGAATTGCAGAGCCAGTCGAAATATCATTTGGAATCACTAAAGTGGAAAGAAGACAAATAACACAAGCAATCATTCTGGTGTAAAAAGGAAACTATACTAACACTCACTAATGCTAAAATTTCCAGTAGCTAGCTTATTAATCAGCTACTTGCATCCCCCTCCCCCCAAAATCAAGGTATACTGGATACAAAATAAAAATCAAAGCTAAATTATTAATACCATGTGTGGGGAAATTCAATTATTAAAACATGAGCAGGTCCGTTACCTGCAATATTTACATGAAATCTTTTCAAGTTAAACGAAAATGGCAGGTTTTATACTGATTCTCCACCTTCAATAAATCTTTATAAGCACAAACAATTCTTAATATGCAATGGTGCCAAAAAAGGGGGACTCTCTGCTTTCCAGCACCATAGTTATCCTCTAGACCTAGCTAAACATCTGGTAGAAGTTAGTTATTTATACCTAACACTTGCTCGTTTTAACCTTCCCGTAAGAATGCATTTTTTGTGCAATCTTATTTTGACAACAACATATTAAAACAGTTCCAATAGGCCAAAAAAAAGGAGGAGGAGGGGTCTTAATGGAAAGGTGTCAAAATCTATACTATCTTGAACAGAATGACAAATTTGTTTTTAATAGAAATTTTAGGAGATGGTGATCTTTTTTAAAAAATTGCAATATTTGTGCACTGAACCTGGTTACATATGCATGGCACTTCAGAACCAAACACCAGTATAGAGAAGCAGCACTTATGATTTAACTATGTATTTCTGGGTTTTTTTTGTTTGTTTTTTTACCTGATCTGGTGTTCTCACCAGAAGAAATCTGGTGGTCCAGAAGATGAGGTACTTTCTCTTCAGGCTCTGCTTGTTTAGTTGGAGGGTTAAAAACACTTCCAGCTGGCAGAGTAGAAGTAGCAAGACCACTGGCAACAGCACCACCTGGTAAAACAAGGCCACCAAATCCAACGTCTTTCACAGCTTCTGGAGTCATGGCTAATGGAGGCTGCACTAAAGCTGTTTAAAGAAGGAGAACATAGAGTTCAGATCTAATCTGCTAATTAATTCATGCGCTAAGTTAAAACACTAAGTATAACCAACACTGGTCTTGACTTCCTATCCTCTTTCGCCAATTATTTGGTAAGACTGCTCAGTTAACAAGACGTGTGTGAATTCTCTTGGGTCTCTTTATTTCATTTATACTGAAAACTAACTTCTGGCAGCCTGAGTGTTTCATTTAATGGCATCTCTGTATTACCTAGCACATTATACAGTAACTGATGCTCAAAATGACAAATGAGTCATTATGAAGAGGCTAAATTATATTTGGAAAGGTTTACTTTTTTTAAATAGGAGAAAACAGTAATTTTTAGAAATATTTTCAAGAGAAATGTTTGGTAAAAATAAGGATCCATACTTTAAAAAACCCCAGCACTAAAAAAAATCCTAATTTTTCAAGGATGCCAGTATGTGAATATCTAAATATACAGAAATGATTAGTGCAAACCAACAAACATGCATGAGAATGAAAATCTGCCCAATCCCTTTGAAATTATAAGAACTAGGATCCTCACATTCACTACTTTTTGTCAAATGAGGTTAGAAACTCATCAGATGAGAACTACAAGTAAAAAGGTATAAACATTTAATTTTAAAGAATGGATAGCAAAACCCTTGTGTATATGTTTAAAAAAAAACTAAACTAAAGGAATATAAAATCACAATTGAACAATTAGAATTTTTAGTCCAATTTATGTCACAACACTATTAAATCATGTATTTTGAGATTTCAGAAACTGTTTCATGTTCACATTTAACTCCAGACGACCTAGATAAACTGTTAGCATATAACAGAGCTGTAAAACCGGGATAAAAGGACCCAGGATCACATACGGGAATTATGAGAATTAAATGAGACGATGTGAACAATCAAGTGAGCACCTGGCACACAGTGGTTTTCTCTTTCCCCTTTGACTACTGATCCTAGATTTTCCAAAATGAATAAAGTAAGGAGAAATAACTGGGAGGTAGGCTCTAAAGTAAGGTGAGTCTCTGAACGGTGAATTTAGAAACGGCTTCTGAACCCTTTTCTGATTTTCAGAAAGAATAAACACTTCTTCCTAATTAACTAACAGTAACAGAAAGGATCCTAATGTTGTCTGAACACTGAAGGACAGAAAAAAGTTTAAAAATATAAGAAAAATGGGTTATAATATTCGAAAGGAAAGCCCTGTATCATACACATTCTCTTTACAATAAGTCCTTTGGTCCAGTATTAGGCCAAAAGCTAGGAAGCTCTCAAAAACTGATGTGGTCATCTCAAAGGAATAGAGAAGTAACATGAAAGGTCTCTCACTGTCTAAAGATGAACAAGCTGAACCTCAAAAAGAAAAGTGAATGCGACCACTTGGAAGTAAAAATTCATTAATCCATAAACACTATGGAGGAAAAAATAGAGGAAAGGGAGTGGATAAGGAAAAATAAGAGAAATCCTCTCCCCTTTCAGTCACTGGTATCATGGGAAATATCCACAGAAATCATTAATCTGAAAAATGCACTTACAGAAAAGAACTTAGCATCTAGCCTGGGTCTGCTGTCTCCTGTCCAACTGTACTTCAAGGTAACCAAATATTATTAGTTGGTAAGAGAAAGATCTTCTTTACAGCTAAGAAATGTGGAAGGAATTATCAAATCCAGAAGATCACCACTTTGCAACTAATAAAAAGTAGATTCAGGCAATAATAATCAAAGGATGAAACCATAAGATGAAAATTTGAAGGGCAACTTCTTTTAATGACCAGGTTCCGCTATCTGAATGCTCTGATCCATTTTAACGTCATTAAAAGTGGGACAAGAAGGCACTGCATGCCTCTAGATGGGATGTAATATCAAGTCCACAGCACCCTACCTGTTAAGCATTCTTACAAAAAACTTGAAGCATATTCTAAACAAGACTACAGTGCTAAAAACTTCCTACCTGCAGGAGATTCAAAGAGACAGAGGAACAAATTTGACACCACAAAGCAGCAAAAAAAACCCCAAATCCATTATTTGGGATCTTGCATAAAGAAGTGAACTGTTTTTCAACAAGTCAAAGACATGAAAAATTTTAAAAAGGGAGGTCTGGGTGGGACTGTTCTAGATTAAGACATTATACACAAAACAAAACACACACAAATCTAACATCAGAACCCTTCTTTGACTTCTGACTACAATAAAACAATCATAAAAAGACATTTTGAGGCAATAAAGCAAATCTGAATATGGACTGTTACATGATACTGTTAATTTGTTAGAAATCATTTAACAAAAAAATGCATTTGTCTGAAAATTTTCATCATTAAAAAATTAACGATTCATAAGAATGAGAAATGACGCATTAACATTATCATAAATGAAGAAAACTCTTAAAGGAGAAAACTCACATGTTGGTACTACTGGTGGAATAGTAGGCGGTGGTACCACAGGTGGGGGAACTGGAGGTGGCATGAAACCTGCACGAGAGGAAAAAAAGACCAATAATAAAACAACAAAAAAAGTTACTTTCTTTTAAATCAAAGATTTCAATAGCTATAAATGAAATTCTACATTCTTAAAAATAGTCATTACTACCACCTCATATTTGTGAATATATTTCCTGTTTGGAAAATTACTTTTACATACACTACCTTATCTGATCCTTAGTAAACTAGGTAAAGCACAGAAATCCCTACCATAAGTATATCCCATTTATTTACTCATTTGTTTAAATCCTGTGGCATACTCTACGATGCTATAAAATCAAACATTAATTCAAGCCAGGAAACCTGTTTATATCTTAGTATGGTGACTGCACGGGGAGTTAAACACTGTATTCCAAGCTGCTGGTAACATTACATGGAATAATGTCATCTGTAAAATGTGCTACTGTGTTTCTTTGATATATATGCTACTTACTCACTAGATCAGAATATTTTCATTAACCTTGGATATTGCTATATTGTTTTGAGAATGGAAATAAATCAGCAAAAATAAATAAAAAGATAAATGAAATTACTTTAATCTGGCTGTTTTATGATTTTAAGTATCAGATAATCAAATTATAGACCTGCTTCCTTGAGCTACCATGAAATTCTATTAGGAAATAGTGGCTAAAAATAATGGAAAATAAAGATACGTGATTTTCAACAAATGAATACTAGATGAAGACTTTATAAAATCTGTATGGTATGAAGTAATCTTTTAAAATATTTCCTGAGGGGGAGAGTTTAACTCAGTGGTAGAGTGCTTGCTCTCATGCACAAGGTCCTGGGTTCAATCCGCAGTACCACCATTAAAATAATAAATAAATAAACCTAATTACCCCCTCCCAAATCTTCTGATAAAAATTTTAATTTTTAATCACTAATATGGAAGATATCTGACAAGAGTAATTTTCCAATATTTAAAATATAAAAAGATAAAGTTCTTATTGAAATATGCATAAATTTCAAATTACAAATTGTAATTTAAAAATTTTATCTTACATGACAAATTACAACGATTCTCAAACGACGAATTTACTTTTCGGCCATGCTGACGAATTTTAGGAACTCTATTCAATGGCTAAGAACTTAAATTACAGAAATCAATTGCGTAATTTTTTCTGTAATATGCAAATAAGCCATGAAGTTAAAAAAAAAGTAGAAATAGTTTTAAGAAAGCAATATGTATGACTTGATCCCTTGTATTCTCTCCCTCATTCTTCTATATCTCCCATGATCTAATACTAAAAACTCTAGCTCTAAGCTATGGAGGCAATTATTTATATTTAATTGGTATGTGTTAAGTAACCTATAGTTTTTACCTATAAACACTGATTCAAGGAACTTCTGTCTACCTATTAGGGCAAAAAAAAGTATTAGAAATTCAATTAGCATTTTAAGGTATATTATAATTTCTAATGTCAAAACAGAAACCTAATGACTTTTAGGAGGGACAATCTATATAATTTAATGCATACTTTTAAAAACTGATTTACCATGTTGTGTTAATTTCTGGCATACAGCATAGTGCTTCAGTTGTACATATATATTTTTCACTATACACTATTACAAGGTATTGAACACAGTTCCCTGTGCTATACAGTAAAGACCCTGTTGTTTATCTTAATGCATATTTTGTGATGAATGGGTGATAATTTTAGAAAGCTTTGATGCAAAAACTTCAACATAACTTTTAAATAATTTTGAGAGTATTTCGAAGATTTTAAAGGAATCCATTTCTTTTCTCTGTCAGTGCTTCTTAAAGTGTGGTCCTCCAACAATACTCATCAGCTGGGAACTTGTTAGAAATGCAATTATCTTGCCCCACCTCAGTTCCACTGACTTAAAAGGAGGCTGGACCCAGAAATCTATGCTTTAACACACCCTCCAGGTGATTAAGATGTAAGCTAAGGTTTGAGAATCACTGCTTTACAGGATTTAAACCTAGAAAAAGAACAATTTAAATGATATTCTAAATAGAGTTCAAATAGTAAGGTGAAAATTTCTTACCAGGAGGTGGTTGTGAAGGGTTAAAACTTGCTCGGAGAAAAGGAGGTGGAGGAATTGGACTGAATCCAGGAGGAGGAACTGGCATTGACACAGGAAATGCTGGTGGGACTAAACTAACTGTAGGCACTGCTGGAGCTACTGGAATCTTTTGTGGATAGAAAATAAAAAGTCCATGTATCATTTTATCCATCTGCAATGATTACATCTTAGAACAACCAAAGGTAAATTATTTGTCTCTTTTTTAGAAGGTAACAAATAGCAAGTTGTTTTGTTTTTTCCCTTTATGTATTTTAGTAAGTGAACCTACTTGAAAGAGCAAGGCAGTATTTTTCAACAGACACCAAATGTGGAGATTGTGAAATCTATCTTATATTCAAGTGACGTAAAATGATGGGCACCTATTTGAATACTGAATATCATGCTTAATTTTAAACTGCCATCTCCCACTATGTTATCCAATTTAATCACCATTAGGAAGCATGTTACTAACAGCTTTAAAATGGCTCAAATTTCTCATTAATTTGTTTTCTACTCCTAAGCATAAATTCTTTTACTCATCCTAGGTACAATAATTTCCAAATATTAATCTGCACTAAGGCTGTACTTCTCTCCTAAAGTTCACTTTGTATCAATGTTCCATTCAACATCTCAACTTTCTTGTCTTGAAAACCAGTTCCAACTTCACACATACAAAACTGAACTCCCAGCTGTCCCTCCCAAAACAACACTTCCCATAGTCTTTCCCATTCTCAGATAGTGATAATCCATCCTACCCATTTCTCAGACCAAAAACCTCACCTCTGCTCTTTCTCACAACTCAAGTCTGATCACATTCCCTGGTCGTACCATCAGAATCTACCTATCTGAAAACTTCTCATTGCCTCCATTGCCACCAGCCTAGTCTGAGCCACCATCACCTCTCATCTGGATTGCTGCAACTGTCTTCTAACTGGTCTCCTTGCTTTTATCAATGCCCACTATTTTATTCTCAAAATAGTTGCCAGTGCAATCCTTTAAAACTCTAAGCCAGCACAAGCTGCTCCTTTCTTCAAAATCGTCTAATGGCTTGCCATCTCAGAGTGCAAACCAAAGTCCCTCCAGGGGTCTCACTTCCACTAAGCTGCCTCTGCTCACTCAGTTCTTGTCCACTCGCCGTTCCTGGAGCACCCCAAGCACGCTCCTGGCCTAGGGCCCGGGGCCTCCGCACTGGTGGTTCCCCGCTCTTTAGACCGCCCCGTGACACTGCTCAGCAACTTTAAGCTGTGGCTGTCACGTTCTCCGGTCTACCTGGACCATTTTATTTAAAATTGTAAACACCTACCCGGACAGTCCTAGTGATCCTACCTTTTCCCCTTCACATTATCTTATACACTCATTGATTTTATATTTTCTGCCTTCCCTATTGAGAAAAAAAGCTCTGCAAGGGCAGGGATTTGTGTTTGTTTTTTTTTCACTGATGTATCCCTATCCAGGTAACTAGAGCAATCAGTAAGTATTTGTTCAAAAAAATAAACATTTAAATATAAATGATACCTTTTCTAAAAGAAAGCATTCAAAGATGCTTATATTTAATATTAGTCTATTTTGGACAATTTCCTCCAAGCTTTATAAAGTAAATGCACAAGTAAAAACAGAAATGTAAAGCAACACATTTAACAATAACAAAAACGCCCGGCACTAACCTGTAACATAGCAACAGGTGGAGGGAAAACCTCTGCCTGGGTTGTGACCACGGTCTCCTTTTCAACTGGAGTTGGGCTCTGAGTTGTCTGGACAGTCTCTTTAACAGGTTCTGAGCTTTTCACAGTTTCCCACTCTAAACAAAATATTTGAAATTGATTTCCTCTGGATAGAGGCAATTTTTCACTTCCTTTCTATGTATGTATATATATTTCATGTCTATATAGTCCTCATCTACTTTGGCACATTTTTAAGATATGTCCGCAACTGTAGGTGCCAAGCTATTTGGTTTTGCTGAGAGAGATCTGATTAGGATACTAAGGAGTTCAAAGCAGCATGACACAAAGCACAAATCAGACATTAAAATACTCAGTCTAGAGAAAACACTTAAAAGGGATATAACAGACATGTATCTCAAAGGCTGTCTGACATAAGAGGAACCAACCTTACTCTATATTTTGTCACCAGGTACGAGGGGAAGCCAACAAGGAAAGTACTAACCCAATATAGAAAAAATCTTTCTGAAAATACAACTAGGGACAAATACAGTGAAGAAGCTCCAATGGTTCCTCCGAAGGCTCGTCACCTCCCTTAAAGATCAAAGTTATTAGAATGACTAAGCCTCTACATGACTTCGCCCCTCTGTCCTCTCTTGACTTCACCTTCTACTACTCACCCGCACAATGCTCAAGCCACACTGGCCGCATAATTTTTTAACAGACTTCACACTTGCTGGTCTCTCTGTATGAAATGCTCTTTCCCCAGACAGCTGCAGGTCTCACTCCTCTGAATATCCCCTTCTCCACCACACCTTCTTCAACCATTTAAAACTGCAATAGCTCCACACCCACACTGCCTACCCCCTTCCCCTGATTTTCTTTTTAGAACTTACCAATACTGAAATATCACCTAGTCTATCTAGCGGGTGGGTATAGCTCATGGTAGAGTGAGTGTTCAGCATGCATGAGGTCCTGGGTTCAATTCCCAGTACTTCCATTAAGATAAATAAATAAACCTAATAATCTCCCCATCCAAGAAAAATCAATAAAATTAAATTAAATTAAATTAAAAAGGTAAGAAATACTATCTAGTTTATCTACTTTGTTTATTATCCATTTTTTCCCCCACCACGACATGAGCTGGGACTTATTCTACTAAGTATTTTAAGACTTTGCAGGCCGTGTGTTCTATGTTACAACAACTCAACTGTTGTTGAATTTTAAAAAGTCATATACAATAGGTAAACACAATTGAGTGAGCATGACTATGTTTCACTAAAACTTTATTTACAGAATGGGCTGCCAGTAGGATTTGGGCTGTTAAGTTGTCAACCCTTGTACTACAATGCGTACTCCATCAGAGAATGGATTTTCTTCTGTTTGTCTCACTGCTTTAATCCCAGTTCCTAAAATCATGCCTAGCACAAAGTAGTAACTGAAATATTTTTTGAATGAATAAATGTTCTGGAAGAACATACATAAAAAGAAAAAGTGGGAGAGAGAGAGAGAAAATGACAAGAAGAAAACAACTGAAAAAGTTGAAAAAGTTTGAAAATATGTGCACTGGCCTGAGAAGGAAAATACTATTCTGAAAATTAGCTAATTTTGGTAGAAGAGCTGAGATGTAAAAAAATTAGGTATGTATCATAATTCAATTATTTCCCAAGTATCTATTTTAAGATTTCTTACTGGATTTAATTGTTAATCATTCTGTGAATTTACAACTAAAATCTTTAAATATAAAAAGACAAATTTTTTAAAAAGAATGGGTCGGATTATCTTTTGGTTGTAAGCTTTGTAGAACTGCATGAATCTAAACTACCGCTCTCTAAGCCGAGAGTCTATTCTTGCCATTCCCAACATAAGCACTAATTTTAGAAAGTCAAGTTTCTTTTAAAAACTTCCTAAATCCCCAGTTCCTATTTACACTCAACTAACTGAAATCATTACTTTCAAAAAGCCTCCATATACACAACTCTATCAAAGCCCGAAACTTTTACAAGGCACATATGAAAAATGCCACATTTACAAAGTTCTAGAACACTGTCTATGCTCTGAACTTATGAAATGGATCCCATTGAGCATATACATCAGACAGAATGATGTTTCATTTTTTCACCTACTGGGGAAGAATCCAGGAAATAAACACAATTCACGCTATCATGCAAAACTCTTATCAGTTACAATCTTTTAAGCATACTTTTTAAACCATAAAAACTACTCCTAGGTTTCTTACCAGTATTTACAGTTTCCTGATCAATCATGCCTCCTTCTGCAAAACCTTCCAAGTCATCCACTTTAACCTTTTCCCATGGTATATATGTAACTCCAAGGTCCACATCCCAGAATTGTTTGTATTCTGTTTTTACACCTTTGTTTAAAGCCCAAGCAATCTATCAGGAAAGAGGAGAGGAAAAAAGGAAGCTCAGATATACTGTAAAAACAAGGTAAAACATACAAAATTACATGTTAACAATGTAAATACAAATAAAATTAGTTTTTAAAAATCAGTTGAACAAATACAGCAACACTGCTGGAATAATGGCAGCCAAGGAAATTTCTTCCACTTATTTTCTGATCTTGTTTGTAAAATAAAATATGCATTAGACAGCAATGGTGTTTATAATATGGGATTTCTTTTCACTTCTTACTGTGACTTTAAACAACGTATCTCCCAAAATAATCCAAATCTAATCTCCACTATAAAAATGTCAACCTACATTAGCAATAATTAAAATAGTTAATTTAAACAAAATCTTGGTACTCCAGGAAAGAGACCAGTGACACTTAAGTTTTTACACAGAGAAACTCTCTGCCATAAAATGACAAAGCAAGGCATTATAAACTCCCTTGAGAGTAGTTATGGTAAAGTTTTAAATTCAGTTGCAGAACCTGATGGAATAAATTATCTTCAAATAGCAGGAATAAAATGTAAATTAGTGACAAAAAGTAAAAACAGAAAAATACACAATAAACACTCCATTTAAAGACTAAGAGGAAAATAAAAATATAAACAAGCCCTTCACAAGAGCCTGATTTATATAAGACAAGCTGTTAAAAAAGGAGACATTAATAATATAATTAAGGGGTAGGGTTAGGAAAGCACTAGGAAAGAGTGAATGAAGACAAACTTGTAAAAATGAAAAAGTTCGGCTCATAAAATGGTGCCCAGGTTGACTAACACAACTGCGCATGTGTGATTTCAAAGAACTATTTGAGTAAGGCTTTGGTTATTGTTTCATCTATAGCTAATTTTATAATTCAACAACACTGATGTAATAAAATACCTGTCAAGGTTTGCCCATAACATTAAAGAAGAAGATGAATTAAATACAGGAAACATTCTATCCAATAAAATCCAATAAAACAAAAGCATGTGCCCCACTCCTGATCTTACCTTAATGACCTTGGACCCAATTTTATATGATCCAGAACTAAGTTTCTGAAGAGCACGAAATGCATCTTGTCGATGAACCATGCAGACGTAAGCACAGCCCCTGGGAGGAATCATCTATTAAAAAAATTTTTTTCTTTAGAAAGGGCATAAAGATGGCAATTCATTTCTGGCATTATATGGTTGTAATGGAACATTGATTAATATGGAGTTGTTTCCCCTTCTCTTCCTCGGCTATCTATTCATCGGTATAATTCATGCACAATCAATTACTAAGTTACAAAAAAAACTTTGGAAGCTAGTTTGATCTCATTCTAAGCCATGAGATATGTGAAATCTTGAGTATCACATGTCAATCAAAGTTTTAATATACAATGAAGAACTGTTAAAACAAAACAATATACAAAGATATGCATATACCACCAGCAGATAAAAGGAAAATAACACTGTATGACCAATATGTTTGAAGGCATACAGTTTATTCACAACAGTATTTAAATCTTTCCAAATACTGTCGAGTAACATGAGGATTTTTGTTTTGGGGGAAGTATCTTATTCTTAACATAAAATCTAAAATCTACAACAAATGATAAAACAAAAACTTTTCATTTTATAAAACTTAATTTTGCCCAAGTATTTCTGTACAAGTTTTAACATGAATAGGAGGATAGCCTCAGTGTGAGGATCTCAGTGTTCTATTTACAAAGCATTTAACTATTCTATAGACCACCAGATCATAAAATTACTTTTAATGTATTAATTCAGAAAAATACATAGAGCAATTCAGTTTCTTTTTGAAGAACTCAAAAGATATTTACCACTCCATTAGTATTCAGTACCTAAAAAGCTCTAGCTGTCAAAACAACCTTTCCCTTAGTCTTGCTAATATTTCAAGCTGTCACTCCAATATCAAACTTTTCTCAAAAGAGAACTCTATCATACTTACCTACTTCATCTCCTGCAATGTAGATCCAACCCCTTACCAGCCCACCGAAAATATTTTCTTTAAGTAATAGCCTACTAAATGCTAAATCTAATGGACTTTTCTCAGTCTTGAAACTCCCCCTATACCAAGTGAAAGGTTTATAAATCTTCCATCAATTTTTCAAATCCTGGGTTTTATCACTAGCCATTCAGTCAGTACACTTCAGTTCACAAAATAACTCAGTGTCTATTACTTGTAAGTACTATGATCTTAAAAGGTAATAAAGAAGAGGGAGACAAGAAAACTAATGTGCCAAATGACTGTGGTATAAGACTACAAATGTCATAAGCAATGCGAAAAACCAAAATGCTACTTGGATTCAGGATCTGCTCAGAGCAGTGATTCCTGGCTTTGAATCAAAATCACCTGTGTACTTATGGCACTTTGAGAGGAAGCTAAAGATACTGATCACAGGCATCCTTATTTTTCAAATGTCAACCCATTCATGATACACTGCTAGAGCTGAGAACCACTAGTTTAAAGGCAGCAGAAAATGAGAAAGTATTTCAGAGGTTATATGGCCACAGACTCGAAAAGATTACTTATATTCTGACAGGTGAAATTTTAAAAGACAAAAGAGAAGCCTACATTTCCACAGCGTAAAAAGAAGAATTTGACACCTAAGTTGAAACATAGCCAACCACCTATTATCTATTAACCAATCAGTTATTTATTATCCTTGTAGTTCAGTCAAATCATTTAGGTTCCTCGCTGGTAAAATGACAGTATTTGAATTATTTAACCAGCTTCTTGTGAGGCTCCAATGATATACACAGTTGTAAGCAAAATACAAAATAGTCAAATTCAATTTAAATAATGAATCTTGTTATTAACAGAAAAGTCAAGTTTGGCCATGTAAGGAATGTTGAGACTATAAGGAACCTAAGACTAAGAAAGGAAACCAGCTAATTTCTGGTAAATAATGATAAAAAGGCCCAAGAGACATAAAAAGTACAGTAACAGTGAATAAAATCAGAGAGTTAAGGAATTATAAGTCTCCTCAAACAAGTAAACGACTGTGAAACATTTCATTAGTTTCAGCCTCAAGAAAAAATAGCTCTTCAGGAAGAAGAAAATACTCAAAGAAGGAGACTGGGCACACTGGAAGAATGAAGCGGAGGAGTGCAAGAGTTACGCTCCAGTGACTGGAGGTGCCCTGGCCACACAGGCTGTCCCACCTCAGGTTTGCTCTGAGAAGGGGAGACGGGGAAGGGGAGGGAAGAGGCCGGCAAGACTGCGACTCGAGTCCAGTTGTGTCTTCACCACTCCCTACACGCTTGTGTGCAGCTGAGTACAATTCTAACTCAGTGCCTTCATTTTCATAAAAAAAAACTTAAGCCAGATCACACATACTGCTCCTGCTAACTCTAACACTTGATATTTTTAGGAATCAAGTACCACTACATTCCTATAAATCCCTGAATAAGTATTTTGTTAGAATTCCATCTAAAAAAATAAAAATTAATTGAGATACACAGCAGCAGAACGAACAAAAATGATTAGTCAAATAATCCTTATAAAGATGTGATTGAAGGCAGGTATTACTGGGCTTATCAGGAACCCAAGTGATACTGCAAACTATATTTTTAACCTTAAACTATTAAAGAACTGATACTTACATTAATGGATTCAATCTGTCCAAACTCTTCAAACAGGTTGGTTAAATCTTGCTGTGTTGCCTTCTTGTCTACTTGGCCAACCCACAGAGTAGTGCTACATACTGTCAAGACATAAGAGACAAATGGCCTAAATCATATAGTTTTTCTTTCAAGTAGCTAAAAAAAGCACTAGTAACAATAAATTAAAATTTAAGATAGTGTATTTAAAATATTTGTTAACTGATATGTTTACCTGTTATGTTTAAAATCAACAAAAATACCAGGTACTCATTCACATCTATGCCAAGTCAACTTCTTGCATTATCACACGTTCTCAAACTTGGCAGCACACGTGAATCACCTGTGGATATCTGAGACCCACTGTAAAAGATGGTATGGGGTATGACAGATTGGGAATTGGGAGTTTTAAAATTTTGCAGGTTTGGGGGTCAGGGTATAGCTCAGCGGTAGAGCACATGCCTAGCATGCATGAGGTCCTGGGTTTGATCCCCAGTACCTCCGTTAAAAAAATAGGTAAATAAACCTAATTACTACACCCTACCTAGGGAAAAAAATTCTGAGGTGATGCTAACGTGCAACAAAGTTTCAAAACCACTTCTCACTGCAGTCCTATCTGTGTATCTTTTAAGTATCTTTCTGTGCCGGAATGATTATGTGGATGGTTTTCTCTAATCAACAGTTAAATGTGAAAACAGTATCTTATTCTTAAGAAAAGAATAATTTGCATGGAGATAAAAAGGGAAAGCTGAATCAGAACTCCTTAATTTGTTACCATGAAAGACTCAGGGATACTTAAGGGTTGGAAGCCACTTCCCTTTAATAAATAAATGCTACACACGAGACATCTTGACCATTTTTGGCTGCACTGTTCATGCCTCCATGAACATCTCCTTTCCCTAAATACATTTACTTTAAAAATACTTACAGCTGATATTTTTGCAGAATTTTAATGTATTTCAGTTTATGTCAATGTCATTAAAAAATAAGTTTAATAAGGGAAATAATAAGGGCAATGTATTAGTTTTCTTTTGCTGCTATGACAAAATACCACCAATTTACAACCTTAAAACACAAAAATGTATTCTCTTACAGTTCTGGTGGTCTAAAATGAGTCAACAAGGCTGCATTCCTTCTGGAGGCCCTAGGGGAGAATTTGCCTCCTTGCCTATGCTAGCTTCTACAAGCTGTCTGCATTTCTCAGCTCATGACACCAACCTCCATCTTGAAAACCAACAGTGTAGCATTTACCACTATCGGTCAGTCCTTCTCCCTTTCATCTTCACATCACCTTTTCTCTCTGACCCTCTTGTTTCCCTCTTATAAAGTCCTCTGGATTAAATTGAGCCCTTCTGGATAATCCAAATTAATCTCCCCATCTCGAGATCCTTATTAATCGGATCTGCAAATGCAATGTAACATATTTATAAGCTTCAGTGATTTGGACATGGACATCTTTGGGGGACCATTACTCATCCTACCACAAACCCTCAGCAAATTTCTGGATCTCTTTCACTGAACAGTTCTCAACTCTTAATTACTCTGTTCTACGTATTACAGCTGCCTTAATCTGTCCCATGTTTCCCTGACTCTCTTCAATATTGTCTCTCTGTAAGTTTTTCCTATGGACAACTCCATTTTCCCCCCAGAAAGTAATAATGATTCTCCTCTATCCCATAAGAAGGGTGCACTTGATTCCTAGAATGCTACTGTTTGTTGATGTTTCACATCCCCTGGACTACTCATGAAAAATTCTTACGTTTTAAGGACCAATGGCAGGGAAACATTACCATCTATGTTTAAAGTGTGTTGGGACCACATTATATTGTTATTGCTTCTCAGTAAAGAGAGTTATGAGGTAAAAGCTGAGACACACTTTTTGTTGTATTTTCTTACGTACTCTCTAAATTTTTTAATTGTTTTACCCATGAAAATAAAATAGCAATAGAAAATAAATTCTATGGTCAATAACTATGTAAATAGTGGCAGCAGAAACAAGACAAGTTAGGTGAGGAACTAAATGAAAGAGATCCCACATAAAAGCCCCATCCTAAAATTGGTGATGTGGAATATTCTAATGGTAGTCATGGGAGGAGGCATGGTAGAGATTTTATGATCAGACCTTTGACATTATTTATCAGACAGCACTAAAATGTTTGAATATGGTCTCTCACCCTAAGGAATAAACAGAAACATCCAGAGGTAGGAATATCAACATTATTAACACTGGCTCTCATGATCAGGTAAGATTCTGGGAAAATAGCCAAGGCTTGTTCAAATTGCCAGAATTTAGTAAGAAGACGGCTGTTACCTTTAATTATAGCCCAGATTTCCAGGACGCATCAGCTGTGTACATTATACTAATTATTCATCTATCTCCATGGCAGAAAGAATTTATTTGGAGACCTTCAGAAATTAGATAACCTGATCAGTGTTTAGCTCGTGGCAAGGTTGACGATTTGCCCCATTTCATGTACGTTGCCCATCTGCAGTCTGTTGGTTCACCTTAATAGTCATAACCCACTAAGAATCATTTAGGCAGAATCTGGCACTAATTACAACTTATTCTGCTGTACCTCACACGCTACCAAGTCAACTCTTCCCAAGCTCACTCCCAGGACAGACACCCACTACAACCAAGTTTGTTCTAATCATATATTATAGGTTAACAAATAAAGGAGGGGAAGTTTTTACAATAGGAATCCTCCTTCAGTACTGATCCAGTAAGTTTATAATTAGCTTAAAAATTCCCATGCTTCCTATAATAATTACTCCTACAGACCTGGTGTTTGTAACTGGTTAGGACACAATGCACAGACGTCACAGGGCCCATGAAACAGACATGAGGCCTACTCTGCTTTATAAGTCATTAGTCAAGTCATATTTTCTAACTGGCATTTAAAAAAAAAGAAATCAGCTCTCAACGATTTTAGTATTTGAGTAGAATCTGCTATTCCTTTTTCTTTTCTCCTCTATCACATTACAAAAGCCAAAAGTAAAACTACTCATTTACCAAGCCAGTTTTCAAGTTTTTAGTTTGAAAATAAGGCTGAGAAACTTTGGAGCAGGTTAACTATTTTCTTAATATTTACTGAAACCAAAGCTTTGGAAAAGTATGTCACTTACCACTTAATGTTTTAGATCTAATTGGAGGCAAGCCCTTCTTCTGTCGTTCTTTCTCTCTTTCTCTAGCTCTTCTTTCACTAGAGTATGAACGTGATGATTTCCTCTTTCTTTCTCTAGAGCGGGAGCGTGATCGCTTTCTGTGTTTACGCTTTCGAGAACCAGATCGTGACCTAGACCTTCGTTTTCTTGGTGATCTACCAAAAAAAAAAAAAAAAAAAAAAAAAGTCTTATTTTATCTTAAGTGACAATGCTATTTTCCTATCAAATTTCTCACTTCTAGGTGAGGTGGAAAGAAGACTGTCTTTTATTCAGCTACCCCACTAAGAATAATCAAATATCAAATATACATTTTCTCAAATCTACACAATGCTTAGGTCCCCACTAGTTACAGATGTTTGTGTGCAATGATTCTTACTGAGTCTGGGTGATTGTTCCCAATCATGAAGAAAAACCAGAGAATTTTAGTAACAGCCTGCCTTCCTCTTAGTGTCTTTCAATTCATTTTTCAAACAAGAGGCAAGAAAAGGGGGGAAAGACCAAAGATAAAAAGATCCTTTAGGTGACAAAACTGTTATGTTCTTAAAATTAGGAAACAGAATATTTTCAACAGAACATTAGGCCACTATATAATTCTATTTACAAGTTTTTAACTTCTAAAATCTTACATTGCTTGACTTTACAATATAAGGTGATCCTGAAACACTGCTTCTTTCCTGTCATTCGTATACCACTGAATTCTTCAAAATACTTAGTAAGTAGGTGTTGCTAACACAAAGAAGCTGCCAAGGTAAAGGAGTTTTCAGCCATAACGCTAATTCATTGAAGTGGGGTTGGTTTAGATAGAGAAAGATAAACTGGCAGGCTCTCATTTGCAAGAGATAAATACAAGTAAGTTCTTGAGAGACACAAATAACTGAAAAAAGTCATCAAAGATACTGCCCCTTTTCCTGCATTTATCTTTCAGATTTTCAGGGGTATTCATGTGCAGAAAATAGGGCATAAAAATGTTAAAAAGTAATGACTTTAAGGGGGGAGGGTATAACTCAGTGATAAAGTGCATGGTGCCTAGCATGCATGATGAGGTCCTGGGTTCAATCCCCAGTACCTCCATTAAAAAATAATGAATAAATAAATAAATAAATCTAATTACCTCCCCCTCCAAAATCAACAACAACAACAACAGTAATGACTAAGTTTTAAGACAATTTATAGCAAAAACAATATATACCTGCTCTAAGAAAATTTACCAGGTTAAGAATAAGGCACCTTCAACTCAAATTTGGATAAAAACATGTACATTAGTAAGTCTTAGCCATGCTGAAAGACCACAAAAAAAAAAAAAAAAAGACAAACATCTTTAGGATGTGTTTTATGATAGTTTGGTGTTTATAAAAACAAGTTTTTGCAGTTTTATTTTTAAGATCATTTTGGTATTATGAGATGAAATGGAATGTGAGAAATACAGTGGGCTTTCTAACACTGTTCCTTCATAGCTTGATTTAACTGTTGTTCAGAGGCAATAATATCCTAAGCTGGATATCACCACTATCAACTAAAATCAAGTACAACCCAAAATCCAAGTCTCACCATACTGCTGTGACTCATGTAAATTATTCAATTAAATGGCCACAGATACACACAACTAAAAACAAGTATTTTCTGTTTTTGAAGTTCTGAATTACTTCCTCCTGAGAGAATGTAAGATATCACTCTCAGAAAAATATTTCCTTTAATCTTGATGCAAAGAAATAAAGGATGCAAAAAAAAAAAAGGCCAACATTTTAAAAGTTTGCACACAGCTTTTCTTAATAATACTGCAGAACCTTGAACGAGATCGTGAATGTGTTCTTGATCTTGAGCGAACTGCCACTTTCTTTGCTTCTTGTTCAAAGACCTCCTCTTCCACTCCATCTTGCCCTTCATCTATATCCATATCCTTGAAAGTCAAAAGAACAGGAAACAAACAAAATGCCTGGCTGAGAATCAGTTTATATTGATAATTCTGCCTTACAAAATATTCATCATAGTAGCATTAATGACTAATAGTAAAACGGTTAGCATATGGAGCTTAATGGGGGGGAACCATTTAGATTTACATTATTTTACATAAAATAAAAATTACTAACATATTTTACAATTTTTTTCCATAATTAATTTTAGAAATTTATGACCCAGAAAAAATTTATTTTTTACCTGTTGTTGAATATCTATGGAATCATCCAAATTTGCTTCAGGTTCAAGGAAATGCTGCTGACTGCTCCCCTGTGATGGTGACGCAGAATGCTCTGACCCGAATGTTCCTTCTTGACTATCCTGAGGAGTTGCCTGTTGAGAATGTATACAAACACATAAATACTGGGAAATAATGATTATTACAAATAAAAATTCAAACATGCAAACGTCACAATTAAATTTTTAAAAAAGAGCCCAATACCTGAAGAAATCCCATGTCACAGCTTTTACGATCAATCTAAAATGGCACTTTTGTATAAATCAAGTTTACTTAAAAGCATAGAACACTTGCATAAAAGGGGGAGACTACAACACTAGGATAGAATGGTAAAATCAACTAAGTCTCCAAATAAATTTTCTACTGCGGAAAATATAAACTATCAAGAATAAAAGGGTTGTATCATGAATGATATATAAAGAACTAAGCCACACGGTACATGTATATTAGTAAAACAAACCTCAAATCCCAGTATCAAAATCATAAATCTAGCAAAAATAGTTCTCAACTTGGGCCTTTCCCAACCTCCATCTCTAGCAATTCACAAAATAATAAATATTAAAAGTACTCAGATAAGCAAAACACTTCACAAAGCCTAATAAAAGTTAGGCAATGAAGCCTAATTAAAGGAACAGCTAAAATCTGAACTCTTTTCTCCCCAAAGGACTAGAGTTATAGCAAGTTGATAGAGTGACACTGTTTACACAATGCTAATGAGTATGAACTTGATTAGCAATTACATATACTACAGCGTTAACTAAGATTCAGAAACTGATTATTATGAAAAAATGACTCCCTAGTTTAAAAATTCCTAAAGCACAATCTCCTAGGTGCTGAGGATAAATAAAACGACTTCCTGGTGGTACACAAGTTGGGAACCACCATAATAATTAACAAAAAAGAGCAAGTCGTAACTACCATTCCCTTGCTACAAACAATGACTGTGAACAAAGTTACTCTCTCAATTTGTCTCCCTATCTATAAAAGGAATACAAGCAGTGATTACAGACAATACTGTTATTATTAATTTCAAAGATGCTAAGAGACTAAATCTTAATTGTTCCCACCACAAAAAAGAAACGATAATTATTTGACATGATAGAGGTGTTAGCTGACATTAGAGAGGTAATCATATCACAATATATAACTATCAAATCAGCATGTTGCACACATTAAACTTACACGTTATATGTCAGTTATATCAATAAAAATTTTTAAATTACTCTAATGACATTTAAACTGAAAGAAAAGAAAACAGCACAAAAATGAAGAGCCAAAAAGAGCATTAAAGAACTGTTTCAAGTGTCTTAATTTATGAAGGACAGGTTCCCCAAAGACAAGTAACATTTTCAAGGTTTAGAAATAAAGCTAAAGTTAGAAAAGACTTCTACCGGTTAGTTAAATGCCTGCTCTATTCCACAGAATTGACCAAAAGGTTGGTAAATAAGTATAGTGAGAACCAACCAAAATGTGTCTTAAGCACAGTGCTCGCTTATGCCTTTAAAAACCGTACAGTAAAAATAAAATTCTTAACAACACAGCAAAATAATTTTCAACTTCATCCTGAGCCTTACTGTTTGGTCCTAATTCAGTACTCATATATCCATCACATCATTTATTTCTTACTTTACCACTCATGTTGAGCATCCTATCTACCATCCACCCCATTTGTTTTTCACTTTCGATTTCTATTTAATGGTCAACCCTTAGTATAGGCAGCAGAATCCACAGCAATCAATTTTAGTTTTTGAGCTTCTTTTTTGAGCACTTCTACCTATTTTAAAAGGTTGTGATTCATGACTTCTATTCTTCCTTAGACGTCTTATAAACAACAAAGAGAAAATTTACTTTTAAAAGTCAACTAAATCTTTATTATCTTGTAATTAGCATTAGGTCCATTGGACCCTTAACTTAGAAGTCTTATTGTCCTATATATTGAAACATTCCCCTATTTCATCATCCTAAGAATTATTCCATCATTATTCATCAATTACTCCCAACTGTGTAAAAAAGACTAAAATAAGACAAAAAAATAAAACAATGGAATTGTTGAGAAGGGTGAATCAACAGTGAAACAAACAATCATCATTCAGTTTTACCGCATTACCAAAAATACTGCATCACATTTCAAGAAGGTGTAAGTAAGACTGGAGATATTATCTGTAGTCTGCTTTTAGCTTTCCTTGGAAAATAGATACTTAGATTTTTCATTTTCTGTCCATAATAAAGAGAAGAAAACTGACAGAGGAACATATTTCAGAATTCTTAGACAAAGTAGATGATGAATGCAAAGAAAACGACAGCAGCATTCTAGACTCTAATGACAATGGTGAAATTTAACATTTAAGCAAAATATCAGACTGTGAGTCTTCAATGACTCCATCCTAAGTGTACAAATGTACGATTTCATGAATTCTGACAGATGTACACACCTATGAAACCACTGCCACAATCAAGATATGTAACATTTCAATCACTCCCCAAGTACATCTCTAGTTTCTTTAACAATGTCTTCATACAAAGTATCAGTAAAAATACTGGGGGGGAAAAAACAGAAGACAAGGATAACAGCAGCTATCAGAGACTTCTTTCAAGGTTGGATTAGCATTCATTAAATGTCACATTGTGATCTGTTATAAATCTACTTTCCTTGGTTTTTTTCCTATAGAAGTTGCAGGAAAGACTTTATCAAAAACCTTATTGAAATCCACACATGCTATGTTCTGCCTACAGCACTGTCCTGATTTTTGAGTCTAATAACCTTACAACATCAACCTCAGTATTCTGAAATGCAACCCGAGCCTCTTAATGTATCACCCATCTTAGGTTCTATCATGTTCAATTCTATTCTTCACACTATATTCTCCTCAATAAAAAAACAACCGAAGCAAAGTAAGTTACATATTTCTGATATCCCACTGACAGGTCTTTATTATTAAGTGGTTGATTCTATCATCTTTTGACTCCTAACATTCTTTTAAAAGCCTTTTCATCAGTCTTATCATTTTTATCATTAGCGTTTCATTTTGAGTTGTAACTCCTCACATCTTTTTTTTGGGGTGGGGGGAGGTAATTAGGTTTATTTATTTATTTGATTTTTCAGTGGAGGTACTTGGGATTGAACCCAGGACTTCAGGCATGCTAGGCATGCGCTCTGCCATTTGAGCTATACCCTCCCCACCGTGACATCTTTTGAATATCCCGATAAAACAATTATCAAAATCATGAACTCCAACTTACTCAACACAACAGAAATCATTCCTCATGACATGATTGTTAGTCCCTTCACAATTGGACCATTCTCAGAAAGTGCTCCTGCTGTTTTCCATTGGTTTTCTATCGTTAGATAAGACCTCAACCCATATCCACGCGTGGTCAAGGCTGCAATGAACAGCGTGGCACGAGCAATCCTAGTCTTTTCTCTAAGACACTTTAGTAACTCTTAGGCAGCCACACTGAGCTTACTGCTAAAGAAGAATGTTTAATTTTTCTGCATATTTCATCCTATCTTAAATACAATAAAGGCAACTGGTTTGGTAGAGCCAATTACACAATTTATTAAATGTAATTGTTACTCTGTTGATACACACTTTTCAACTTTAAGTTTGGCATAGGTTTTAAATACTAATCACCTTATGCATTAGAAAAGTTGTTTTCTTCACTATTCCCTTTTCTTCATTGCTTATTTTGAGGAATTTTTTTCTCCACTACTCCCTTTTTTCTTGGCTTTAAGAACGTCTATTCCTTTCAAAGAGATCTTATTACTGTACCTTCTAAAATTCTGAAAATGATGTATAAAGCAATCAACTTTTTTTTTTTTGGTTGCTGAGAATCTTAAAACAAAATCACTCTCCAGTTTTCAGTAGCTTTCACTTCAGTAATTTGGCGTTAATTATAAGCTGGTCCAGACTACTACTACCTCTACTGCTTCTGCTAACCCTTCTGAAATGCAACTAGAACAAAGACACGTTTCTAGCTGAACAAACTTGCTGTTGAAATGAACTCCCCCATTACAACTACCTCCTTCCTCTGTAACAGCTTTGTGGTTTCTTATTGTATCACTGACAACCTGTGTCTTTTCCTTAAGTCACAACTTGTGTTTTTCTTTAAACAACATCCCAATGTTCTTTACTGTGCTCTACAAGTTTCTAAATTCTCGGGCAGATATACTTTTATTTTCTTGACATAAAATAATATATCTACTCCAATTACTTATTATTAGAATTATTTCTTCAAAACAAGATACGGAATTCCATTCTCGTAATTTCAGGGACAAGTTCCAACACACAAATAACATCAAGACCCATTTTATATTTACTACTTGCATTAAAGGACAAGTCGAGACCCTAGCAGTGTCTAAGGTTTGCTATCCCTTCTAAAGCAGCTCTTCCCTCTTCCACATTCCCATAGTCCGTCACTTGTACCTCTTTCACAGAAACTCAGTTTCTGCCTCATGTTCGTACAGACATACACACTCCATCAGAGAAGATGTTACCTGAGGACAGATACTTCTCTGTTCCTCTTTGTAGGTATCATCTGACAATGAATTGCTCATACCTGAAAATATTTCTGGTATTGTATTAAATTCATTAGCACCAAAAAGGCTTGATTAGGAAGAAGTGTGAGTGGGAAGGAATTTCTGGAAATTCATGTTCTACACAGCTTTACATCCGTAAATATTTCTCATATAGAGAAAATAGGCTTTTTAATAGATTTAATCCCAGCCTAACAACAATCTGACATATTTTATCAACTTTAAGGTATGATTTTTCTTCACATTTTATCATCCCTGAAATTTAGACGAGTCTTACAACTCCATGGGATGCTACACATACCTCACAAGTGTTTAAAAGTTCTCAGCTACACGTAAAACAACGGTGGGTCTGAAGACTGATGATAGATGCATGATACTACTGGTGTACTTTAACATTAGATGTTTCCTTTCACTAAGTTTCAATTTCCTACAGTATAAATGAGATTCAAAATGCCTATCTCATAAGCGTTAAATGTAATCAAGCCCAGTACGGTTCTTGCCACATACTAACAGCTAATTAAAGGCAGCACTCTACTTCGTTATCGTCACCATCAACAACAGCAACATCATGACCTTGCCTGGCAGGGAACTGAGAAGAGAGGAAAGCTCTAAGTTGTAAATAGTGAAACACCATCTCTGTCTTCTGTTCTCTACTTCCAATATATAAAATTAATTTCTAAAATGTTCTCAGTGGATTCGTAAGTTGTCAGAACACACTTTGATTACAGAAAAAAAAAAAAGTAAAGGTCCTGAGAAGACTGATCTTCCCAGTAATAAGACGGTGAAAAAAATCACCATAATTTTAAAAAACCAAATGATAGAATATATATAGCAGTAACTCTAGAGACCACAAGAGGGGGTTATAAACCTTTTGAGGCTGTTGCTGTTCCAGGAGTTGCTGTCTGAGATGCTCAAGATTTTGCTGCTGTAGTTGTTCTGCTATCTGATGAAAAATGGAATTGTTCACAGATTCCGAAACATGAGAACTAAAAGGAAAAACAAGTGGAAATACACCTTAGAATCTAATAAAGATAATATGAAAATAACTGAATGTTCAAAAAGAACACCCCAAAATGCCAATTAAATGGAACATACTCTACTGTAATTTTTACTTTACAAATATTAACACAGAAAATAGAATACCTCAGAACATTAATATGTTAAAATAGAAATATACTATTCAATAGTGTTTCAATAGATAGTACATTAGAGATACTCTGATGAAGATCTGATATTACTGTCTCACACTATTAAATACATATAAATTAGTACTCTTCCCATTAGAGCACTTTAAGAAAATCTCAAAGCATTTATAAAAATGCTTGAAAGTATTCAAACATTGTCACTCTTTAACTCCTTCTTACTCCTTCTTTAACTATGAGACAGTGGGGAAAATGGTCGATCCATCAGTACATGTGAAATCTACAATCAAAACTGATCATATAAAACTAATCTGTTTTCTTTAGAAAAGCATTCACATTATTAGGTATGTTAACGGAAACAGTGTTTAGATAAAAGGTAATAATAATTTAACTATACTCTGGGAAATTCACACCTGGAATACACCTGGAATTCTGGGTGCCACAAGGTAAGACATGAACAAAAAAGAGGGCATCCCAAAGGGGGCAATCAGGATGGTGAGAAGTCTTGAAACAGTTGAAAAAAAGTGTACTTCATCTGGAGCAAATAAACCTAAGGGGAAGAATGATACCTATCTTCAAATACTGAATGGCTATGTCTCAAAAGATAATGGAGCAAATTTGTTTCCTTGCTTCAGAAAGCAAAATGGATCAATGTGTAGAAAACAAATCAAATAGAATTCAGTAACAAAAGATCATACAATATTAATAACTACTTAACTTCTGTCATAGAAGGCATTAAAGCAATGGAGAAATTCCAGGACTATCAGGACTATTAAAAGATTCTTAACATCGTTCAGGACATGTTACAGATGATCTCAAATGCTTCTTCTAACTTTGTAATTCACAATCTAAAATGCTAGTTTTTAATTTTTTCAAGTAGAGTATCATATGCATATTATCTGCACTTTCATATATGATATAAATATATATTTAGTATATTGCCACAATATAAAGAACTCATGGCCTCTGAAAGAAGATTCCCAGAAGCTTTCCCACTCCTCATCTCATTCCTATTCTCCCACCTTCCAACCCCTATTCTCCAAAAACCTCCTTCCCACTGGTCCTCGCATGAGCCCACACAGAACCTAGGGCTATGCAGAATTGTTTGGGGAGGGGTGGAATTGCTAATCTAAATAAAAACATACAACCCATTTCTTTAAAAACAAAACACCTACAGCTCTTACTTTTTCCTTCTGATTAGTCTGATATACTCCCAGAATTTAGTGTACTTCCTAGAAGTGACCAGTGGCACTAAAAGCAAGCTTCTTTCCTATTATTTCAAATATACTTACAATTGAGTTAAATAATTTAAAAGTTTAATAGAGATACAGAAAATATCATTAGATTTATCAACACACCAATTTTCCAATAAAAAATCTGGATATATCCCAGCTGTTTTCAAATTTCCTTAGAAAGAGTCAACACAGGGAGGCAACAAGCAGCAATTCCGCCATCCTTCCGACGCTAGCGGTCAAAAGCTCAACTCAAAGCAGACTAAGCAGCTCAGATGGCAACATCCTACCCAACACTTATAAAGGCAAGAGAAAAAAGGATGGCTTTTAAGAAAAACATAACTCTTACAGTTGAGAAGTTGGAATTTCCTTTTTGGGTTCTTCACTATGCTCAGAATCTTCCCCAAAATCAAATCTATCCATCAACTTCTAGGTGGGGAAAAAAAAAAAAACAGAGAGAGAGAAAGAAACAAATGTAAAAGTGCTCCACACAAATAAAAGTTATGAATGCTATTCTGAAGGTCAATGACATCCCATTAATCATCTCTATCATTTAATATGTATATATTTCATCATTTTATGCTACACTATCAATTTTATTTGAGCGGATCTTTACTTTTCTTTAAAGCATTTTGACAGACACTGCTTTATGAAGCAAAACAAATCATGACAAATTATGTAAAGAAGCTTTCCTGTGAACTTTCACATCCTTTACAGTTTTAAGTTTAGCAGGTTAAAATTATAGGGCAGACACCCTAATTAATATATTTGTAACATCCATAAAAGAAATGAGAAATTTCAAAAAATAATAATATGCCTTAACAGTAAATACACAAGTTTACTGACCAGTTATCTTTAGCCAAAAGAATGTTTCAAGTGTAAATTATAAAATTACTCAATTTCGTTCAGAAATTTTAACCTTTTGTAAGATCTACATCTTACATGGTACAGTGGATGTTAAATTATAAAACAGTTCAATGAAAAAATATAATTTACAGAATTAGAATCTATATGATAGTATAGAAAATTTAACTCTTCATACAAAATAGGTCCTGTTATCTTAATTTCTACCTTGTTAAAAGACACTCCCTGTTCCAAGGGATTAAGGGTGTTGGCTGCTGCAGCAGCTGCTGTGAGCTGTGCTGTGAGAGCCTGGAGCTGAACGACAAGACCAGCATCCAGGGCTTGCAGGATAGAAGGCTGAGGCTTCTGCTGCTGTATCTGTAAAGTCTGTATTAACTGCTGTAGCTGAAGGGTGAAAAAAAAAAAATTAGTACAAACAGGGGTTGGGTTTTATCCATTAGAATGCCCATCCAAAACTTAGAGTCAATAAAATTTATCACTCTACAGTCTGGAAATCAAGAAAAAATATATACTAACTCAAAACAATTTTTTTAAATTAAGATTTTATATATGTGTGCCATATATAATACAGCCTTTAATAAGTCTGTCTTGCTTCCAAAGTCAGAGAACTTTAAACAAAATAAAATGATCATACTATGATAAACAGATAAAGAACTCATCACAAACAGACTGATTTTTTTCACTAAGCTTTTCATCCCTTCTTCAGTTAGCTCCTTAATCCCTGTAAAAAGGACAGGCACTTACAACAACTGCTTTAGCTCTCGTTCAGTTTTACCACCTGATAACATATTCCTGAAAACAGGAAAAAAAAAAAAAAGAAATCTGTCCCTTGGAGCAGTCTGAAACTAAGGAATCAAAGGTGAACAGTGTCAAGAACAGCTGAAAGCAATCTGTTCCCCCTGTTCACCCCTCTCTTAAAAATTAGAAATAGGAAAATCCTGAAGCTATTTCAGTTATGCAAACCCTACATACATTCTAGAAGTAATTAACACTTTCCTATTCAAGATCTAAACCCAAGTTAAATCTGAAACTTATCTGTTTAGAATAGAAAAATGAAAACAGCAAAGCTATTGCTGAGCAAGACATCTGCACCATCTAAGTGCAGTTCAATTTACAGTGGGAGAAGGTACAAACAACATGCAAGACGACAGTAAACAAAATAATTTCATGCCAACCTAAAACAGCTGCATTAAGAAACAAACTAGTCTTTACCTTATCAAGTAAACATTTACAACAAACTACTAATGTCATAGTAAAGAAAATACAAAAATGAGTTGAGTTACTGCACTAGGAAGCTCAAAACAGGACGGATGAACAAAAGGAGGGAGGGAGAGGAGGGAAGAAGGAAGGAAGGAAATGTCACGTTTCTCCTTCACACATTTTAACTGCTCTCACTGACACCCCCATTTTCCCCCCTTAGCACTGTTATTCTTTCAGTCACCCAGGTTCAAACCTCTAAAGGATCCTACTTTTTCCTCTACTCTGAGTTCATATTTTATAGATTACTGTGTCTTCTTGATGCTTGATACTACTCTTCTGGAAAATCCATTCTCCTGTCAAAAGCATTTTTTAATGTATCTTTTAAAATGACATTTGCTTTATGAATTATTTCTAAAATATCATTATCACAAAAAATTAGTAATTCCATTAATTTAACCTAACATCCAATTTGGTTTCCTAACTGTCCCAAAAATGTAGAAACTCAATCCCACCTAAGACTATAAATGAACTGACTTTTACATTTTCAAAATCATTAGAATGGTTCCTTTTTTTTTTTTGAGATTCTCCTTTTATAGAGTCCACAACCTTACAATTTTTTCACATATTCATTACTTTCTTTCCATTATCACTAGTACCAAAACAAAAATACTCTGTATCTCTAGATTCTTCTCTCATCATTCAACTACTGTTCATATCATGTGACTTCAACACAAAAGTCTCTGGCAATTCCCTACTGCTTAGTATATGAAGCCTTTATTTCTCAGTCCACCATTTGTATCTTTTGAAACCCAGATTTCACACTTAGGTCTACCAATTCAACTCTGTCACTAATCATTTACATGCACAGTACATCTTATCCTCCAGACAACTTAGTTCTAAAATATCTTGTCTATAACCAACACTGTTATGCCTCTATACATCATTCAACTGTTCCACAAGAATATACTGAATACCTACCTATAACCTAGACACTGGAGATACCGCAGTGAACAAAACACACAAAAATCCTTGCCCTTACAGTATGCATTCCAGTAGGAAAAGACAGAACAAAGTAAATTATATACGGTATTATAAGTGCTAAGGAAGGAAATAAGGCAGGTGCAGAGAAAGGGAACATAGAGGATAAAAGGCAGTTTCTCAAAGATGCCTTTTCTTGGCTATTCTACTTCTGACGTCTTCCCCCAAACCTAGTCACTCTACAGATTTACCCTGCTTTAAGTCATATATCACTATTTAAATAACGTTTGTCTGTCTCCCCTAAGATAGAAAGATATCTTCTCCAAAGAAGATCTCCCTGTCTTGCTACTGCAGTAACAATAGCACCTAATAATGTTCAGCATAACCTATGTGCTCAATCAGTATTTTCGTGTAGAATCAATTATTTATAAAATAATCTTTAATGACATAAAAGTGTTCATAATGCCTTACTAAATGAAAAAAAAAAGCAACTTACAGAGTACCATACATAGTGTGGTCATTTTTACAAAATAAACACATACTCTTTAGGTGGTACATAATGAAACAGTACGTTAGGAAAATAATGAGTTATAAATCATTGCTAACAAAACAAAGAAGCTGCTCACCTGTTGGCCTTGAGGACTTTGTAAGATCTGAGCTACAGCTGCAAGCGTATCTGTATTTGTTATCTGAGATACCCACGGATCGGGTAAACCTTGAACCACATTGGCTGGAGTAACAGGTGTCACAGGAGTTCCTTTTAGAAAAGGCATCAAACCCACCCCAATAAATGTTAGTAAATAAATAAGACTTGAAAAGGTAGAGAGAGTTGTTCTGCCACTTTTATAAAATATGTAAAAATTTATATTAATGTAATTTTATTGTCTCTATTTTGAAAAATCACTACAGAATTAGGTAGGTTAAGGAAAAAAAAACACCAAAAAGAGTTACCCATACTTGTTCTCAATTTAAAAGAGCCTATAATACTCGGAAATCATTAAAAATCATTAAAAATCTTACTAAAGCAGAAAATTAAATGACATAAGGAAACAGTCAAAATGCAATCTTTGATGAAAAAATTATTAGTGTGTAAAACATAAAACTATTTTTGTTCAAAAGTGTGTGTGTGTACACACATACCAAAAACTAAATATATATCAAAATGTTAACAAATGGAAATCTTAGATAAGAATACAAAATTTCAAATATCATTTAACTACTTTCCTCAAAACCCCATAATTTTGAGATTATTGCAAAATTTTCTTGGCTCTATTGAATAAGTTTTTTCAGGGTTCTCTATAAGTATTAAGTACCCTCAATTTACTATGAATACCAAATTGATTTATATGCAAAGTTTAAAAGATTACAGAAAGTCTAAATCAGGAAAAAACTTAACTGACACACCAATTTCCCCAGATGATTTATGTGTCTAGGGATTTAAAAAACTTAGCTATTTAATTTTCAGAAAAGAATTATACACAAATAATTTAATTTTATTCTTCCTTCAAACTACATTTCTTTTCATTTACCAGACGTTAGACAAATTCTCCTGCACTGTCAAATTGTTATTTCATATCTGAATAATCATCTGACACAAACGAGTAGACCATTCCAAATATAATCTCTATCAGAGCAACATACCTGGGGTATTGCTCATAGCAGCAGTAGTACTGGCCAAAACAGGTGTGACGACTGGAGGAGGAATCCCTGCTGCCATATCCAAAAGAGGTTGGATAATCTCACTCTTAAATACATTATTCTTCTGCCATAAGTTTAATACCCTCACTATTTTACTCTGGAGGAAAAAAGAAAAAAGGTATTTTGATTTTTTTGCTTTCAGAACATTAGCACAGTCATTACATAGAGAGGCTACTTGGGCAGTGGATAGGAAGGATGGATTAAAATACTTCTGTGGTACTTTCCATACCTGAAACTATGTTTCTATAATTTTGCATCTACTAACCTTACCTCACTTGGAAAACATGTTCATTTTGATGGAGATACAAGCTAATGAAAGGCGTATTTAGCAGAAAGAAGGCAGGAATGCCAACCAGGTTTCACCTTCTATGTGAGCTCTAATGAGACAGTTATAGTCTTAAGGATTTTAAGGCAGAATCAGGATTCATCTCAGCATTTACAGTTAATTTTTAACTTTATCTTTAAAAATAGTAACTTTAAGACAAATTCCCTATCTTGTGTGACTTTTTTTTAAAAATTTCATTTTAAAACTAATGACAAGAGAGGGTGTATCCTCAAGTAAGAATTTAACCAAATTTACGTTCTGTCACAACTATTCATAATATAAAAGCAGATTAGTTACTGACTACTGTAATGCTACTTAACTCCATTACCAGAACAATTTAAGTGACAGAGGCTAAATTTTAAGTATTAAAAAGAAACTTCTATTAAATTATCTATTTTGTAACAGCAAAATAAGGAATTTTAAGAATACCTGGTTCATCTTCAAATCCTTTATAGTATTATACTGGCATATTTTCAAACTATATCCAAGCTAAACTAACATGCAAATTTTCGTATTTCTAATGAAGTGTTAAGAAAGTTACACAAAGAATGCTTCACACTTTCTGATTTAACTATTTCTCCTAAGATGTGGGCACTGAGAAAGGGCCTAATATATTTTGGCTTTGTATTAAAAAATATTTCAGTTCCCAAAATACTCACCAAGTACTTCAAAAGTAGCCAGCATCTGATAAGTATCATTCTAGGTATCCACCAACAAACAAATAAAGCCTCTCTTTTACAGAATGAGATATCAGTTTCAACGTAATCTTTCCTACTATGGTTATTTAAAAGAAAAAAAAAATCCCTATATCCTAAACTTTGTTAGAAATGAGAAACATTATTATTAGGAAGTCTACAAATTCCAGACTGATTTGTTCATTGTAACTGACAGAAATCCAAGTCCAAACTAGTGAAATTTCTAAATCAAACAGTTTAAGTTACTTCAAAACATGTTTATATAAAATTTCAAATGAGTTATTTTAGGTGGGATTTTAAGGCATCTATTTTAAGACCCAATTATGATACGTCACTTAAAAATCAGAAGTATTCTTTCTGCCTGCATAGAATTATCAAAGCACCTAAGCTAATTAAAAGAAAAAACCTGTCTCAAGAAGCAAATCCAACAAGTTTACAAAGAATGAGACAATAACAAATTTATCTCCATATCCATCCATCACATGGGACTTCTTTTCTGATTCAGCTATATAATAGTTATTAAAAATAAAAACTACTTAATCTTGTTTCACTTGAGAGGAGGTAAAAGATTTGTGGTGAGCTTTTAGGTTTTGTGGCTCTTCCTTAGAGTGACAGTCTTAACCTATTCTTCCTTTTTCCTATTAATCAACATTGCAATCAACTGTCAGAAAAAGGACACTAAATTTCCAAATCAGCATCCTAGATACATAAGCTTCTAATATCTTTGAGCACATATGAGATAATGAATCCCTTTTTATTCTCCCTCAGGGCCCAAAGCTTTTGTTTTACATGGTAGAGAATACTTGTCCATTCAGATCTGGTAGACCTAGCAGTGTTGCTTCTAGCACTAAGAAAATTCCACCATAACAAAGGAACTTTGAAATGCAGTTAATTATTTTATACTAATTGCTTGGTAATTCATTTTTCACAGACACTAAATAGATAAATACCAGCTCAAGTCAAAAAATCAAAATTCTGAGTTGTTTTGTGTGTAAATAAACAAGCTTTTAGTATAATTCCAAAAGCTTATTAGAGCCACTTTCTTTAACACCAGTTGCTTCAATAAATTAAGCAGCAGCAAAATGAACTACATCTTTCCACTCTGTTTAAGAAGAGTCTAATAACAAAAAGGAACATGAATAGTACACTAACTAAATATTCAAATTCAGAATAACTAAGAGTAAATGATAACACAATAACAAGATAATCTGATGAGCCTTACTAAGACCAAAAGGGTAATTATTGTAATGACTTAAAAAAAAAAAAGGCAACATACCTTGTCATCTCCAGGGCAACGATATAAATTCTGGAAGGTGCTAATGATGTTATTACTAAACCTGGGTGCAAACACATCCTTTTCTTGACCAAACTGATGTCGAGATTGTCGTACAATGGAGTCAATAACATAAAGCCCAGGTACCTTGTATTCTGGTTTACACTGATGAAAAAAAGAAGAGTGGGAAGGAAGCAAATAAGAAGGTTAAAATTCTTGACAGACGAATGTCACCTTAAGTGCTATATACAAACCCCCAAACATTGCTCACGATAAGGTAATGAACATCCAGACGCTGAGTACTGCACAATCTGTCTCTGTAAATAGCATTTGAAAGAATTTACTCTAGCTACTTCTACACATTCAGTTCAACTTCCAATGACCTCAGTTCCAAAACAGTACTGTATAACTAGCTTGAACAACAAAAAACAAAAAAGGTACTGTTATAACAGAAAAATTGTTTAATAATGTTGAAAAGCTACATGGAAGGAAAATAAATTCAGGAAAAAATTTGGTAAAAGCATTGCCAACATGCCTTAGACTTCATCTGAAACATATAACAAAAGGATTTTCATACTAATGAAGGAACAAATCAAATGGCAAATTATAACCATCTAAACATACTGAACCCAAAGTTTCAAAACTTTTCTCAAATATCACATCTACACTAAAGACACTATCATTATGATTCTAGGAATCTATCCTATGAAGACATTTTTTAGCTACTCCATTGATCAATGTTTCTCAACCTTTTTATCTATTAGAAGAACATGAAAGTCTCCTACTTTCCTGAGCACAATCAAGAGTTCTTATCAAGCTCACTGCTTCCATTTTTTCCATACCCAGAAGCATACAAAAACCTGCCTCCCATACATACACTGATTAAAATGGAATGACGGTTGCAAAAAGTAGGTTCAAATTTTGGGTGTAATTAGTCAATTATTTCACCCAAAGTAATTTCATGGAAATCATATATGGCACTAAATCAAAACTGCACTCTTGAAAAACTTCTTGGAAACCCAAAGATCAATGAGAAAAGGGTCCTCAATCCACCTCCAACACACACACATGCTTCTAAACAGGATTTTCAGCCAAGACAACGAGTAAGTTCATTCTGCAAAAAGACAAGATGTTCCTTCAAATCCTTCTTAAGAACCTTCTCCTTAAAGTCATTATTAGGAAAATAAAGAGACCTTTAGTATCAATTCACAGGATCTATTGCAAGGTGCTGACTGTTCAGTGCTTGAAGTATTTTTAAAAAGAACAAGCAGGATTAAACAAATGGAACCTAATTAAACTTACAAGCTTCTTTTACAGCAAAGGAAACCATAAGTAAAACAAAATGACAACCTACAGAATGGGAGAAAATTTTTGCAAACGATGAAACCAACAAAGGCTTGATCTCCAGAATATGTAAGCAGCTCATATGACTTAATAAGAAAAAAAACAAACAACCCAATCCAAAAATGAGCCATAAGACCTAAATAAGGAATTCTCCAAGGAAAAAATACAAATGATCCTCAGGCACATGAAGAAATGCTCAGTATCACTAATTATCAGAGAAATGAAAATCAAAACTACAATGAGGTATCAACTCACACCAGTCAGAATGGCCATCATTCAAAAATCCACAAATGACAAATGCTGGAGAGGCTGTGGAGAAAAGGGAACCCTCCTACACTGCTGGTGGGAATGCAGTTTGGTGCAGCCACTGTGGAAAACAGTATGGAGATTCCTCAAAAGACTAGGAATAGACTTACCATATGACCCAGGAATCCCGCTCCTGGGCATATATCCAGAAGGAACCCTACTTCAAAATGACACCTGCACCCCAATGTTCATAACAGCACTATTTACAATAGCCAAGACATGGAGACAGCTTAAATGTCCATCCACAGGTGACTGGATAAAGAAGCTGTGGTATATTTATACAATGGAATACTATTCAGCCATAAAAACCGACAACATAACACCATTTGCAGCAACATGGATGTCCCTGGAGAATGTCATTCTAAGTGATCTAAGCCAGAAAGGGAAAGAAAAATACCATATAAGATTGCTCATATAGGTGGAATCTAAAAAAAAAAAGAAACAACAAAGAAAACATAAATACAAAACAGAAACAGACTCATAGACATAGGATACAAACTTGTGGTTGCCAAGGGGGCAGGAGTGGGAAAGGACAGACTGGGATTTCAAAATTTGTAGACACTGACAGGCATATGCAGAAAAGATAAAACAAGATTATACTGTATAGCACAGGGAAATATATACAAGATCTTATGGTAGCTCACAGCAAAAACAAAATGTGACAATGAATATATGTATGTTCATGTATAACTGAAAAATTGTGCTCTACACTAGAATTTGACACAACATTACAAAATGACTATAACTCAATAAAAAAGTTAAATTAGTGAAAAGCAGGACATCTCTTTATTAAAAATCATCTATTCCCCAATGCCAAAAACATAGATAAAATAATCATATATAGTTTTATTTTATAAAAATGATTATATTGAGAGTAAGGCAGAAAAGAACTTACAAGTTGCTGGTAAGAGTTTTTTAAATTAACACTGAATGGTAAGTAACAGAAGCAATTAATGCAGTGAGTTGTTTTTTTTTTAAACAAATATACCCTTTTCTTTGATTTATAACAAAAACTCTGGTTATAAACTCACAATACAGAAGAATCATGAGTGCGCAACACAATAAATGGGCCTTTCTGGCCTACTATGAAGATTCCAAAGCTTCAAAAATACATTAGCAGTTTTAATATTAAGCTATGAAGACTAAGGAAAAAAATTCTTCCACAGTATCTTTGGAAACACTATTAAGATATTGTGGGACAGAATTTCCTTCACTGATAGACTATGTCTGCCACATAAAATGGCAAAAAAAAAAAAAATTAAGTGTGGTTTAAATGTTGTAGTTGTTTTAAAATAACAATATTTGGTCAATTTGGCTAAATCACCAACTAGAAAATCAAGAGACGAATTAAGACAAAAATCTGAAATGTTTTTTAAATCTCTTTAACTTCTACCAGCAGTGAAAATACAAGCATTCCTAATACTCTCCAACGTCATGAAGTATGTTTTACACTTTGAATAACAATTGTGGCTGTACAAACCACTGAAGGATACTGACCGTAGCATGTGAGAGAAAAGAGCTGTCTCAGGATAGTTTTATACCTAATACCAAACGAATTCTCATGGTTAACATGTAGATTGCCATGTCACCCAAATCTGGGTGACAGTTGTGTTTCCTCTGGGGCACCCGATCCACAGTGGGCAATCAACATGTTAACACTGCATGGTTCCAACAGAAGGAGGGGAAAAGGAACCACTGTGAGACAGCCAGAGCATTCACTTCTTCACAAGGTGTTCAGGAGAAAGTTTTTAACCAGAGCCTAACTTGCTGCGGTTTTATCAGAGCTTAACTGACCTGGGGGAAGAGAAATATCCAAGTCCAGCCCACCCTAGCCATCCTGTCCTACTGAAGAGGAGACGGAGAGAGAGAGAGAGAGAGAGAGACAGACAGACAGACAGACAGACAGACAGACACCCACGGGAAGTTCAGAGTCTACAGGTACAGGCTCTGTAAAAAACCTACAACTAACATCAAACCTGATAGTGACAAACTAGTTTTCCTACTAAGATCAGGAACAAGGTATGGGTGACCCCTCTCACCAGTGCTTTTCAACATCATACTCAAAGCTCTGGCTAATGCAATAAGACAAGAAAAGGAAATGAAAGGTATATAAACTGGGAAGGAAGGTTCAACACAAACTGAACATGTATTTACACTTTTACTTGAGCCCGTAAGATCTTTACTGTTTCAATACGTAAGTTAGAGATACTACTACAAAACAAGTGAAAAGATCAAGTGGCATTTTTCTTTTAGATGGCAAACACTACTTTTATGTCATTTTCAAGACTTCTGATGATTCAAGTTTTTCAAGAAGTGTAGAACCTGAGAAATTCCACAACAGCAATTCTATTTCCATAACACTTAAGCCAAGGAGGATAATGGGGAATCACAAACTCCTCTCCTCCTTCACTCAAGAGGGTCTTGGTCACACCAATAAAAAAGCAAGAGATGGAAAGTGATTTTATTTTTCACTGACATTGAGCGTCACTGCACAACTATGAGAGAAGGGAGATGATGAGCAAGAAAAAAATATCATACCAGTTCCTGATAAAACAAAGCTGAATAAGTCCAAATTTAATTCACAGCTTAGTCAAATATCTGAGGTTCAACTTGATGTGATAATACTGAATCTGAAGAAAAGTAACAATAGCTATAAAGCAACATAGTATTTTTTAGTTGGTAATAGAATGTATTTTGTTCTTTGGACTACAGAAATTCATTCTATTTGATAAGTCCTTAGGAGTCTAAAAATCACCTTGAGGAACAAGTTTTAATGCTGGTTGGAATTTACCTTCTTGAGTAAAAGCAATTTACTAAAATCTTTTAAAAACAACCTTTAGGACTCATTAAGTTAGAAAAATCTTAGTATAATGATACCAAGCATTGGTAAAGATGGGAGCAACACAAACTCACACACTGGTAATGGGAGTGTGAATTACTACAATCATTATAAAACTATTTTGGAGTTATGTAACCAAGTTGAAGAAATGCATAGTCTACAACTCAGCAATTCCATTCTCACAGAAATGCAAGCTGCACCAGGATACATAAGTAAGGATGTCCCCAGCAGTACTGTTCATAATTTCAAAAACTAGAAAACACGACATACACATACAATGTCTGTTAAGAGAATATACATGCTGCAGTTTATTCACATAATAGAATATACACAGTAATAAAAATAAGCAAATACTGAAATAGACAACAGAAATAAATCCTAAACAGATGATTTTTTTAAGTACACAAAAGAATACGTACTATAGGATTCCAGCTATATAAAATTAAACAGCAGGTTCAAGTGCTTTAAGAATTCAGCCTTGAGCAATACTATAATGCCAAGCAAGGATGTGACTAACATAAAAGCCAGGCTGTTTACTTGGAAAGGGATAGCATCAGGAAGAGGCATTTGGGGATTTAGAAGGTTTAGTCAAAGTTCTATTTCTTAAAGTGAATGGTAGTTATATAGTTCTCCCCTTTATAAAAATGTAGCTATACATACTGTATTTCTGCACTTTTCTGTATATGTGTATATATACATCATAATGCAAAGAAGCATTTATATAAATATCCTTAACTTCTTTAATAAAATACAACAAGCAAAACTTTTTCTTAATGATTAACGACTAATATAAGCTTAAGACACATTTGAAATACAAATTTAAGGACTCTGGGTAAAGAATTGATCTAAAACATCCCAGGGCAGAGGAATTTTTAAAGTACCTAAGGGAAGAATTTGGAAATGTATTCCTTTAAACTATCTGTTCCCAAAGCACGCAAATCTTTGTGCACTCCGCCCCCAAAGGTAAAAATGTACCCATGATAAAGGTCCACAATTACAAGATACTGCAATCTGCGTGAAGGTGTGGTGTGTGTAAACAAGTTAGCAGAAGTAAGTAAATCTAACAACTATCTTTTAATATGGATCCCTGCCTCCAGAAAAATACAAAAGGGCAGAAGTATTAATGTACCAACCTTAAAGAAGGTAATCATGTATTCTGATTTCTTAAAAAAAGAAAAATAAACACACACACATATTTATCTCCACTGGAAAAAAAAAAAAGCACAAGCATCTACAATGTGCATAAAACTACCATATTAAGTATCTGGAAAACCCAAAACTTTCATTACGGTAACCCCTAGATGACTTAGCACAGATTTTTTCACATATTATTCACTGAGTACATGTTTGTTACTTGAAAATGACTATACAAATTCCCTGCCGTCACTGATACAACAACACAGTGGGGAATTTAAAGAAGGTAATCATAACCAAAAGCTTATAAATTAAGGCAGCAGTAGTTCATTTACCGACCATTATCAGAGCCTAGAAAGATAAAATTTTTGCTGACCTTATGGTAACTAAGAGTAGCCATAGTGTCACACAGTGTATTTGACTAAAACACAGTACCCAGACTGTGTCAAAATAAATAGTTCTGAGTGATAATATTCAATCCTATTCCAAACCTAGTGGGCAGATTTGTTTGTAGTACTCACGCAAAAAGATCGAAGATTTCATATGGACAAAAGTAGTAGACCAAATTCTATGTATTTTTTGGAACAGAGCTGAGTAATTTAGCCTTTGCATTTCAAACTAGCAAATAACAACAGAATGATTAGTCATGGATGGTAGAAAAGTCATCAAACTTAAGGTCTCTGACTCTGAATAAAATTTCTTGCCTTTATGGTTAAGGATAGTTATTTATAATGCAAATATAGAGAGTGTGAGACAGAGCTGATCCAAACAGTTATAAAACTTCACTTACACAATCTCCTAACAACTGTTTGCATCTTTGGTCTTTGCCTATTTCATAAAGGTAAGACACCATCAGCACAGGATTGACTTTTGGCAAAATTAATTAGGATAACAGAAGCTAGAGACCAGAATATGCTTTAAAGCAGTTTCCCTAGCCTACAGGAAATCATCTTATATTGTTAATTTATTCTTTCTGTTTTTCACCATCATTCATTACTCTGTGTGTCAATCTATCATGGCTAAAACAGAATCACAGAGAACATATTATCAAACAGCGGCCACAGTTCCCCCTTTCTTGAATTACTTTTTAATGGTGGGTGAAGGAAAGTACACTCAGCCGTCAGTATCAAGTTCTAAATCTGCAAATTCAACCAACCACTGACGGAAAATATTAAAAAAAAATTCCAGAAAGTTCCAATTTATGCAAAACTTGAATTTGCAATGTACAGGCAACTACTTACACAGCATTTATATTCTATTGGTCATTGTAAGTAATCAAGAAATGATTTAAAGCATACAGGAAGATGTGTGTAGGGTATACACTATACCATAATAATGGGCATGATGAATGAGCTTTCTCACAATCTATTAAAATAATGTTTTCTACTATAAACAACACCCTAATTCACTTTTACAAACTGGGTTCCAGGAATCAACGCCTCTGTGCAAGCGCCTCAGGGGCTACGGGGAAATAAAGTAGGCCAAGTGGGTGGCAGGTGCCCCACCTCAACCACTGCTGCTCCACTTTTGTGCTTTATGTCTTCCCAGCACTCCAATATTAAAGTTCCAGTGAAAACAGTAAGGAGAGGGAAAAAGAGGTTTCACCTGCTTTAACAAATATACATTCAATCTGGAACCTTACCCAAACCAGGAAGCTCTGTTCTGCACAAGACCCTGTGCTAACAGAATACTGGCAAAAAAACAAAACAAACAAACAAAAATCTGCAAACCACATGACCAACAAAGGACTTACATATAGACTATATGAACCCCCAAAACTCAACAGCAGAAAAATAAACCATCCAACTAAAAAAATGAGCAAAATATATGAAAAGACAATTCACTGAAAAAGGCAAACACGTGTGTGAAAATATGTTCAACATCTTTAGCCATTAGGTCAGTGCAAATTAAGACCATAATGAGATATCACTACATGTGTATCCGAATGGCTAAAACAAAAAATACTGGTAACACCAAATGATGGCAAGAATGTGAAAACTGGATTATCACACACTGCTGGTGGGAATGTAAAATGGTATGGCCATTCTGGAAGAGTTTGGCAGTTTCTTATAAAATAGAACACACACTTACTACTCCAAAAAGATTAGAATTTACATTCACATAAAAGTCTGTACACAAATACCTTCAGCAGCTTTATTCATAATAGCCCCCAAAATGGAAAGCACCCAGATGATCTTCAATGGGTGAACAGTTAAACAAACTGTGGTACATCCATACCATGGAATACTATTCAGAAATAAAAAGTAACTACTAGATACAAGCACTAATTTGGATGGATCTCAAGGAAATTATACTGAGCAAAACAAGCCAATTTCAAAAGGCCACATTTACATAACATTCTTGAAGTGGCAAAATTACAGACTGAGATCAGATTAGTGGGTGCCAGGCAGTAGGGATGGGGGGAGGTGGAGAGCTGAGTGTGGCTACACATTGTGGAAACAAGATGATCCTGGTGGTGATGGAACTGGTTCTGTACCTTGACTACGGTGGTGCTCATATGAATCAACATGTGATTAAATTACATAGAACTAAACACACATAAACACAAACAAGTGCATGTAAAACTGCTAAAAATCTGGGTGGAGTCTATCAATGTCCTGGCTGACACTTTACTAGCTATATAAGATGCTACCACTGGGGGAAACTTGGTGAAGAATACATGGGCCCTTTCAGTATTATTATAATCTATTACTGATTAAACTACATGTGAACCCACAAGTGTCCCAAAACAGAAAGTTTAATTTAAAAAATACATACAAAATTTTAATTTACCATTACACTGATCCATTGCTGAATCTCTGACTTGGGGGTTGGGGCAAATCATTTAAATTGTTCTCCAGACATTGACTTGCTTCTTCAGACTGACTCTACAATTATCTCACGCTGGAAATAATTTTGCTCATCCAAGGTCTCCCTGAGATTCTGAAATATCTTATTAAAAGTACCCCTGCCCCAAATCAAATCAGTCAAAAATCATTTATCCCTAAATTCATGTTTATCCTTTAAACTCTACTACTAAAACTGGTTTCTGAACTAACAGCAGACATCCAGGAACCAGAGAAAAGTAGAATTAATTGCAGGCAGGCTCTCCCCACACTTAGGCAATCAAAATCTGTATTTCAACAAGATCCCGAGCTAATTCCTATGCACAAAGAGTTTAAAAAGCACTGCTTAGACATAAAGATTTCTAAAAGCTTTAGAAGAAAGTTTCTAGTCACTATTTTTTAGTTGGATTTACCTAAAACACACAGCATACTTGCCATGCCTTTAGCCTCAATCTACTAGTTGTTCATCTCTAAATGTTTTACCAATACTTTCAGTTTTGAGAAAACAAGACTCTAACAGAAAAAAGCTAAATCACATAAACATTAACTGATTTATTCCAGATTACCTAGCCAGTTTAGTACCACAGTAAAATCACTTTGATCCATACACCCTCCTCCAGTCAACTATTTTCATTCAAGAAACACACTGCAACCTTGCTGAGTCCTTATTGCCATTTACCTCTGATTCTCAAACTGGTTCTGCTTACACCTAGGCACGTGAATTACATAGGGAGAATACAAACCTAAATTCAATTACAGATTTCCTGTGGTATCATTTTACAAGTTACAAGTCTTACGTACTCCTGCCCAAAACACACGGCACAAATACGGCACTATCACAAAGAAGGGGCAAAGAAATATAATTCTAATTATCTCAGACCCTGGTTACAAAAAACATCACTACTAAATGTATGCAAGACAGCAGTTTTAAACTTCATCTCCCTCTGCTTACCCTGGAAAATGGAACTCCAGGTCTATATAAAAGATGTAGAGATGTATAATATCCTAATGGATGAGACAAAATGAATCAGCAAAAGAGAAGAAGCTAGTAGACAACATTTTACTACACCTTATCTAAAGGAAGACTGTACACTCTCTAGGCATTCAACTTGAAATGACAACTTCTTTAAAGGCTATAAAAAAAATTAAGTTTATAATTTCATTAAAAATCAATCATATTGACACATTTTCTTCAAGGGACAGATGCTCACTATAGCAATGCTAATTAACAAAAACATCTATCTGAAAAGTTAGAAATTAAAACAAACGGAATCACTTTTGAACAGTCCACCAAAACAATTTAAACTTGGGTGTTTGATTTAAAAGAGAATAGCACTAGGCGTTAATCTATAATTATACTACATTTAGCATATCCATAGAGATTTATATACTTACTTTCTGAATGAATTTCTCAACACTCTGTACCACATGCTTATAAAACTAAAAGAAAAAAAAAGAAATGTGGTTTTACACGTTTGATTAGCATTTTCCTAGTTTAACATAGCTTCAAATTCCCATCTAAGCAATGAATTTCAATCAAGAATCTTGAGATAAACATATATGTAACATAAACAAACATAACTATAAACAACAAGCTGTGATTAGTAAAGGCATTCCTAAAGTAGGTATATGGTGAGTAGAGCCAAAGTGTGTTATGTCAACACAGATACAGAAGAACTCTATCACAGTCTTTATGAAAGCAAACTTTCAGAAAACGTTAGGCTAACAGCAAAATACTGGTTGTAAGGCACGGGCAGATGTACATTCTTCCTTCCCAGAAGGAAAAGTACAGATTTCCTGTAGCATCGTTTTATCAGCTAAATTAGGGTAGTACTAGGAAAATTAAATAACTGTCAACAAATAGCATTAATAAACATATGCAACGGAGTTGTTTTCAACTTTATTATCTTCTTTTGCTTCTCCTGGAAAATGGAACTGCAAGTGCATGTAACAAAATAGATGTATAATGTTCTAATGGATCAGCCAAAATGAATCAGCAGAAGTGAGCAAAATAAATTAAAAATCAGAAGCGGCTACTAACAATTACGAGAAAACTTAGATTTATGTTTTATGAAACAACACTATGAAAAAAATTGAAAATGAATAAAAAGGAAATTACAGCTTAAACAAAAAGTATCTAGAATTTGTACTGAATAAATTTCAATACCTCAATGGCTACTGAATAATTAGCATAATTTATTGAAAAACTAGTTTGAATTTTGCTTCTATTTATATTTCTGATTCCATGAAATATGCCTTTAAGAGACATCTTCTTAGACTGAAGAGACACAAGAACATTCAACTGAACTGCAGTATGAAATCCATTATAAAGTCCAAAAATGAAGGAAAATCTCACTACTCTCATTCACCAAATCAAAATCCACAATAAAATTTCCTTACTACAAAGTTAATAGTTTACTCAACAGTTTAAGTTACTTAAGTAAGAAAAGGTAAAACAACTACTTAAAAGTTATTAGGTACTTCACAGGTAACTAAACATTTAAAATCAATATACAAAATATTAATTACACAGAGTGAGTTTTATTAAATAATAATTCTTTTGGAAAACACCTTGGCAGTGCTTCTTGTTTCCAGTTACTTTATGTACTATATGTAATTCAGAGTAAAACAGCTTACTAAACGTTAATTCAAAGCTTCCCATTTCACACAGGCCTCCTCCCATAATAGGTCATCAGTGAGGTTCTGCTGACAGTGTGCAATGGTAACAAGCACCCGTCAGAATAATCACATCTCTAAACACGGATAAAAAGCCAACAACTTACCTTAACATGAAACATAGTATCATCCAAATCTGATTTGAAAGGCAGTTCAAATATCAATTTATTTGATCTCTCAGGATCATGATCATCAAAATCAGATCACAATGTAGAACAATATAGATAAAGAAAACACAGAGACTAACATTCTATATCAAGCCTATCAGACACACTGAAAAATCACTTCTTTAAAGAATTTTCTAGCTTAAGTGTGTGTACTTTCACTGTCCTTGTCTCTTGTTTAATTTGCTGCATATGAATACAGGGATTTGAATTATACTACTATTATATACTAATTACAAGTTTGAAAACTAAGTTTTGGCCATTAGAACACTGCAAAATCAACTAAATTTTCTCCTAGTGGTGATTCTTTGTAAAGAAGAATTTGTTAAATCTAAAAGATTATGCTGTTATTCAAAGACAACTTATTTCAGTAATGGTGTTTTTGATTACGGCTGATGTTCTTACTCAGTAGGAAAATATCACCAAATATCTATAGGTTAATACCTACTTAATTAAAAATAAGCACTCACTCATTCTCAATTTTAAAAACCCTCCTACAGAAGGAAGGCTTAACTCTGGGGACGAGAACGTTTTGGAGAGGTGTCTAAGGCTGAGCTACAAAAGGTCCTCAAAGCCAGAAAATTTTATGCAAAATTCTGTGCATATGTGTATTTCTCTAGAGATGGTCTAAGATTTTCAGAAGTATCTGTAAGTCAACAAAGGTTCAAAACTACTGTTATCATGGCCCTTCCCACAATTTAAATCTCTTATGTGCAATGAAGCCCAATTATTTTCCACAATGGCTCATTTTCAAATCTACAAAACAATCAATAAGAAAAAAGATCAATACATTAATTTTTATTTAGTTTTTTGTTTGTTTTCTTTAAGGGGGGACGTAATTAGGTAGATTGGTTGGTTGGTTGGTTGGTTGGCTGATTTAATGGGGGTACTGCGGATTGAACCCAGGACCTTGTACCTGCTAAGCAGGCACTCTGTCACTGAGCTATACCCTTCCCCCTCATTAATTTTTATTTAGAAACCTTTTTCTTAACTCGTATTTCAAGATTCTATAGTCAGTGTGACAAATAACAGTGTTAAACACATTGTCCACAATGTGGCTATATTTAAAATCTTACCTAAGGAAAAATGCTTGCTTCAAAATTTATGGAAGAGTATTTGTCAAAACATTGTGTTTATCTCTAGGTGTGAGAGTGTGCAGGTGATAGATTTTCCTTTTTGTATTCCTCCCCTTGAACATGCACTAACTCTGTAAAGAGGAAAATATATAATCTAAAAATCATCCCTCCTCCAAAATATTAGTGCAGTATTTTCTTTTGAAAACACAAGAGTAAAATTTGTTACTCACCTTAATAGCTTTAATGGCTGCCTTAGTAATTTGGGTCATTTTTGCTTTAGAAATGGGTGGCTTGTAGTCATTCAGGGAATATAACTGATGAAAAAGAAGAACAAATTTTAAACACTGCAAACAAAACTAATTGTCTCTAAGCAATTATATAAAATTACCAAATATTTGTTTTTACATCCTCAATGAAATTAAAGTTCTCCTTTTCTTTTAAAAATCAAGTTCGACATCATTAGTTCCCAAACTTGCACACAAAAAACTCATTTAAAGGTGGAAGCCACCCAAATGTTCATCAGCTGAGGAATGGATAAACAAAATGTATTCTATCCTTACAATGAAATATTAGCCATGAAAATGGAATGAAGTGCTGATACCTGCATGCTACAACATGGATGAAGCTTGAAAACATGCTAAGTTTAAAGAGCTGTTTTAAAAAGACCACATGTTATAGGACTGCATGTATATGAAATGTCTAGAAAAGGTGAATTTATTGGTGACTATCTATAGTTGGGGGAGTTGGGCAGAAATGAGGAGTGACAATTAATGAGTACAGCGTTTCTTTTTGGGGTAATGAAAATATTCTAAAATTTACTGTGATGATGACTGCACAACTGTACTAAAAACTACTGAATTATACACTTTAAATTGGTTAACTGCATGGTATGTGAATTATACTTCAATATAGCTGCTTTTAGAAACCAACAGATCTAACTGTTAGCAATGACCCCACCCCGCAAATTTTGTTTTGAAATTTCTCATATAAGCAAAGGATAATAATACTGCTACAGAGAGAGAACTGTTAAAGATAACGTGGAGGAATTAGGCAAAAAACAATAAGTAAGGTTAAATGAATACTGATGAAAACTGGCACTAACTGATGCTAGGATTTTAACTACAGTGCTATAAGACATTAACTACAAGACTGGAAACTAAACTTTGGCCATTAGAGTACTGCAAAAATAACCTGAACAGATTTTAAAAGCAACTCAAACAGCGTTAGTTAGTTAATTAACTAAGAAGTCCTCTACACTTTTTGCTCCAGCACCCTTTTAACCTACCCATCATTGAATTCTATTGATTTTGGCCCAGTTTTCCGCGTATTTGTCTCCTCTTCTTCCTCCAACCACTACCATGACTTAAGTTCAAATTAGCTTCATTTTTTCACATAGAGATGGCATGTCTATCTTTTCAAACACTAATCTGATCAGGTGACTGATACTCATCCACTTCCTCTACCACCTTAAAAAAGTTCAATGACTTCCCACTCTTTGGAGATAGACAAAAATCTATATATGGCCCTTGCCTGGTCTAATTTCTGTCTACCTTTCCAGCCTCATCTCATACCATCCTCCCCTCCCCAGCTCTCTGCTCTAGGTACAATGGTCTTTTCTCAGTTCCCTGCCACAGAGCCTTTAAAAACGGGCTTGTTCCCTCTATTTGGAATAGAACCAGGGCCTCCCTACTAGTTAATGAATACTCATTTGTCTTAGTTAAAGCATCACTTAATGAGGAAAGCCTTTCCTACATCTCCACAACCAGAGCAGTATCTCTTTTTTTGTACTCATTGTATTGTCATTCACCTTTGATGCGTGTCAAATTAATCTGACACTTAGTTGTATGATTATTTAACTAATACTTGATTTTTAGAAGGACTGTCCCAAAGGATGACTGACATCCATGAGACAAAGAATATAAATATGATCCTTTAATACGGTTTAAGTAGTAAGAGGTTAACTGTACACCAAGAGCTATCCAAGCTAAAATCACCCATGGCAGAAGTATAAACATCTTCCCCCTTAAGCTCCCACAGAGGTGCCCACTTGATGATACTGCCTGACTGGGGTTAAGATTCCATTAGATCCTCTAAGAAGCTACCTGTCAAACCCACAGGGAATTTTAGCATACTTGTGGCCTCAATTCCTACCTGTCTGTTTTAAAAAAATCCAACTGTATGCCATTCTACTAACCATGTGCAAAAAAATAACATCAACACATTCTACAGTGTTTACACCAAGCTGTGTAAAGCAAATGTCAATTTCCTAGAATTTCTTAGCAGGCCCAGACTACAGCCCATCTGAGCTCCAGTCCTGCCCTCTCCCACCAGAGAATAAGTTCTAACAACGGAAGCCCTGCCCTTTCTGTTTAGACTTAGTCCAAACTGGATCCTCAGTGTCTGGCAGGGAATAGGAATTTGTTAATAAATTAAAATAGAACATATATATATAAGACACAGCATTGTACAAACTTTGCATAAAAAGACCTGGATTTGAATTCCAACTATGTCACCTTATTAAAAGCTGCTAAACCTCCGAATCTGAGTTTTCTCATTTACAAAATAGAAACAATCTTCGTTTCACAGAAACATTTCATATGCTTTCAGAACACACTAAAGTCACTCAACAGGGTTGGCTATTATTTGAAATTAAAATCCTTCTCTTTGGTAGGCATTCTCCATTTAAATGAGTAACATTAAGTATTCATCAGATATTTATTCACTCAGGTACTGAAAGGTACACTCCATAGTAATTTATATTACTAGGGCAATGAAGATGCATCATGTTCTTCCAATGGTTGACAATACACAACTTCTTTCATTTTGTAAAGTGGTAAATCCCTAAAGTTTCAATAAAGCACTAGCCCACATTCTAGCAGACCAAAAGCTTTGCTTTCTTTCTTTCCCCCACCTTTTTTTAGGGGAGGAGAGTGTTGGAGGAAGGTGAGGTGGGGAGAATGAGGTAGGAAAAATGTAATTTAGACTTGTAAAATGTTTCAACAGTGTGAAAAGTCAGCTCTTAACAGAGACCTTCCTTTCAAAAATGCATCTACTGTAGAAACTTACTTAGACAAATATTAAGCAATTAAGTACCTTCCAAAGGCTCACTTAACACATATATTTCCAACTAACCATTTATCTAGATTCTCTAAAAATCTCAATTCTTTATTAAATCTGATCACCAGAAAAGAGGCGTAGATCATTTCATCTAATTCTTCACAGAATGCCTCTACTAAAATTTAATGAAGTCCCCAGTCCTGACCTGCCCTTTCCTAGGCTACTCAAGATTTACTGATCCAAAGGAAAGATACTAAACTAAAAGCCTGGGTTTTCAGCCTCATTCATTCATTGTTTTTCAACTCCCTTCAGCTACACTGAAGAGTGAGCTTTCAACTAGCAGCATTTACAATTTCTGCTGTATCACTCATAAGTACCACATCAAATGCATATTTTTAGATCTGAAAACAACTCCTTTAAATCAAATCTGTTTCTAACCAAGGTGTGAGGAATCTTTTATCTAAACTGAGGTGTCTTAGTTGCTGCTGGCTACCAAAAAACTTACTTCTAATAAAGATTTTTAAAGTTGTCCATTACTGATTAGGCCAAGGGTTAGCACAGTAAGTCGCAGGCTTTGGAGGCTATGTGGTTGCTACCACACAACAGGCATGTTTCACTTTTTACTGTGCAATGCAGATGATGGATTTTTTACATGTTGAAGGTGTGTGGCAATCTGCACTATCTTTTCAACAGTACTGCTCGCTTCGTGTCGCTATGTCCCATTTCGGTAATTCTCAAAATATTTCAAACTTTTTCAATAGTATTTATTACTGTGATCTGTGATCAGCTATCTTTGCTGTTACTACTGAAACTGTTTTGAGGCACCGTGAATCACACCCAAATAAGACGGCAAACTTAATACGCTGTGTTTTGACCACTCCACTGACCAACCGTCCCCATCTCTCTTCCTCTCCTTAGGCCTTCCTATTCCCTGAGACATAACAATACTGAAATTAGAACAATTAATAACCACACCATGGCCTCTAAGTGTTCAAGTGAAAGGAAGAGTCGCATGTCTCTCACCTTAAATCAAATGTAAAAAATGATTAAGTTTCGTGAGGAAGGCATATCAAAAGCTGAGACAGGCTGAAAGCTAGGCCTCTTGGGCCACAGCCAAGTTGTGAATACAAAGGAAAAGTTCTTGATGAAAATTAAAAGTGCTACTCCAGTGAACACATGAATGCTACAAAAGGAAAACAGTCTTGTTGCTGATGTGGAGAAAGTTTGAGTGGTCTAGATAGAAGATTAAACCAGCCACAACATTCCCTTAAGCTAAAATCTAATCCAGAGCAAGGCCCTAACTCTCTTCGGTTATATGAAGGCTGAGAGAGATGAGGAAACTGCAGAAGGAATGTTTGAAGCCAGCAGAGGTGGCTCAGGAGGTTTAAGAAAAGAAGCCATCTCCATCACGTAAAAGCACGAGGGAAAGCAGCAAGTGCTAATGTAGAAGCTGCAGCAAGTTAACCGGAGGATCCAGCTAAGAGAATCCATGAAGGTGGCTACACTAAACAACTGATTTTCAGTGTAGACAAAACAGCCTTATGTTGGAAAAAGATGCCACGTAGGACTTTCATAGCGAGAGAGGAGAAGTCGATGCCTGGCTTCAAGGTTTCAAACAGGTTCAGCCCCTTGTTAGGGGCTAATGCAGCTACTGACAAGTCGAAGTCAATGACCACCCACCATTGTGAAAATCCTGCAGGCTTTAAGAATTGTGCTCACTCTACTCTGCCCATGCTCTCTAAATGGAACAACAAAGCCTGGATGACAGCACGTCTATTTACAATATAGCCTAGCAAATATTTTAAACCCACTGTTGAGGCCGACTGCTTAGGAAAAAAATATCCGTTGAAAATACTACTGCTCATTGACAATGCACCTGGTCACCCAAGAGCTCTCTCTGATGGGGATGCACCATGAGACTAACACTTTCATGCCTCTAACACAACATCCATTCTGTAGCCCATGGATCAAGGAGTCATTTCAACTTTCAAGTCTTAATTAAAAAGCATATTTCATAAGGCTACAGCCGCCACAGACAGTGATTTCTCTGATGGATCTCAGCAAAGTAAATCGAAAACCTTCTGGAAAAGGTTCACCATTCTCAATGCCATTAAGGACATGATTCATAGGAAGAGGTGAAAAAACATCAACATTAACAGGAGTCTGGAAGAAGTTTATTTCAACCCTCATGGATGATTTTAAAGGATTCAAGACTTCAGTGGAGGAAGTAACTGCAGATGTGGTGGAAACAGCAAGAGAACTAGAATTAGAAGTGGAGCCTGAAGATGGGACCGAACTGCTGCAGTCTCATGATCAAACTTTAATGGATGAGGAGATGCTCTTACAGATGAGCAAAGAAGTGGTTTCTTGAGATGGAATTCTATGTTGGTGAAGACTGGTCAAATGACAACCAAGAGCATAGAATATTACAGAAACGTAGTTGATAAGGCAGGATTTGAGAGAACTGACTCTAATTTTGAAAGAAGTTCTACTATGGAAAAATGTTATCAAACAGCACTACGTTCTATAGAAAAATCATCTGTGAAAGGAAGAGTCAAGCCATGCAGCAACCAGCAACCATTACGCGGATCAGTCAGCAGCCACTGACACTGCGGCAAGACCCTCCACCAGCAAAAGGATTACAAGTCACTGAAGGCTAGCATTTTTTAGCAATCATTTTTTTTTAAGATTTAGATATACACATTGTTTTCTTAGACATAATGCTACTGCACACTTAACAGACTACAGTACACTGTAAACATAACTTTTATATGCACTGGGAAAGCAAAATACTCATGTGACTTGTTTTATTACAGTGTTTGCTTTTATTGAAGTGGTCTGGAACCAAAACCAAAATATCTCCAAGGTATGCCTGTACTTAACTCCACCCATGTCAAGAAAGCAGCCACAGACAATTCGTATATGAATAGGCAAGGTATATTCCAACAGAATTTTTTTTTACAAAAGCAGGTCAACCTCTAATTTGGGGGAATTTTATTTCTCAATCCTACAAATAGTTTTGTTTGCTTGTTTGTTTTTAGATAAACACAATCTCACAACGTCCCTGGAAAGTGTACTCATGCCCTCTCTTATCTAGACACTGTATAAGGCTCATCACCCAAAATTTAACAAAATGTTACCTCTTATGTACTTTTAACAGAAGTACTTCATGCTTGTTATTTCAAGCAAACTCTTCACTTCAAAAATTTTAGTGCCTTTTCCCAATATGAGCAATATCAAATGAATTCTCCTCTGACTCTGGAAGCGCACAACAAAGAACTTGTGACCTGACAAACCCAGGAGATCCATCAAACTGGGGTAAAGCCTTGTTCATTTACAGGTTAATCTTATGCCTTCAAGGTTGTTGACTCTATGTCCAATAGGAATTAACCTGAAGTGTGAACCTAAAATAGTGATCAACCCAATCCATTTTTCTCCTCAACAACGGTCCTTTAGGGCCTTAAGAGGGATCCTTCAAATCTCCAAAGAAGTAAGAAAAATCAGAAATCACAAAAGTTCCTGGAACCAACACAGTCTTGGTACTTTTCAATTCAAGACAGCATGCTAACCACCTTTTCATTTTCTTTCTCTTACTGGCAGGACAAAAAGGAAATTTTTCAAAGATATTTAAAATTCACAATAAAAAGTAGAATGGGAACAGGAAAATAAGAAGCAGACAAGATGCCACGTATTTCCACAAAATGGAAATATGATTTTTAAAAAAACTGGTTAACTGATGAAATAAAGAGGAAACCACAAGCCACGATACACACAAAAGATACAGCCAAAGAGGGAAATAATTTACCCTGCAGAATTCCAGTGTCTCACCACTCAAAATCAAGACATTCAGAGGGCAAGAGCTGAAGTGAACTAATGCCCCATCTATTGCTGCAAAATGTCAATAATATCTAAACCTGACCATTAAAGAAACAAGTATAAAATTACTGCTTAGTGATATGAAGGTCGTCATCATCAGAAGAACTGAGGTGTTACAAATTTTTTAATTCAATCCAGCGTAGGGTGAGAAGGAAGAGCTTTCAACAAAATCTTCTGTACTTAAAAAAAAATCACAGTGCATATATTATTTTGAAAAATACAATAATTACATTTTAATACAATCTTATTCTAGACAGTGACCATTGAACAACATGAGAGTTAGGGGTGATGACCCTCCACATAGTCAAAAATCCACATATGGCTTATCGTCTGCACCCATGGATTCAACTAACCACAAATTGTGTAGTACTGTATTATTTACTGTTGAAAAAGATCTGCATGTAAGTGAACCCTGACAGTTCAAATCCATGTTGTTCAAGGGTCAACTGTATTTGGAAATAGGGCCTTTATGGAGGCATTTACGGTTAAATGAGGTCATGAGAGTGAAGCCCTTGTTTGAACTGACTGCTGAGCTGGGCAGTTTTGTGAGCCTGTATCTGCATCCTTCAGCTCAGACCTCTGCAGGCCTCAGCTTTGAAGAACAGAGTCTTTGGAACACTGTACTTACTTACTTCTCCTATTCTACCTTCACCTAAGCCTGGATAAGCAGAGATTCACCTGTTATCTTTTCTCTACAAGGTCTTCCACCACTGTGTCTTCCATTTTTGACCTGGATATAGCTGCTGCTACTTGCAGTAGAGATATAGAAAGTGATTGGTGTAGGTGGCTTAATGATAAGAACCAAATAAAGGTATCTGACAACTTAAAAAAAAAAAAAAAAGAGTGAAACCCTTGTCCGATAGGATTACTGTCCTGCTAGGAAGAGACACCAGAGAACTAGCTCTCTCAAAGCCATGTGAAGACACATGTGAAAGGGCTATAAGGCTATGAGGATCTGAGGGTGGTTTTTAGGAACTCAGAGACCCCACCCACCCACAGCCAGCAAACAAAATGAAGACGTCAGTCCTCCAATGCCAAGGAACTGTATTCAGCCAATAATTTAAATGAGCTGGGAAGAGGATCTCAAATCTCAAATGAGAGCACAGCCTGGCTGACACATTGATACAGCCTGGTGAGACCATCAGTAGGGGACCCAGATAATCAGTGTCTGATCCTGACCCATGGCAATTGTGAAATAACTACATGGTGCTTTAAGTCTCAAGTTAAGTTTCTGGCAGTGTGTTACAGCAACAGAAAATGAATTAAGTAGAAAACTGTGAATGACTTATCTTCATTTTCTTACTTGACTGTATAATTTTTTTTAGTTTTCATAAATATTTTTGTGAAAATCATTTTTACAATTCAAAATTGAAATTAAAATTTCAAAATTAAGCACTCCTCTGCCTTTTCTTACATAATTTTTTAAAAAGAGAAATTCAGTATTTTGCATACAGGAATAAAAAATAAATAAGAGAACTGTTTCAGTGATAAAGTTATTTTAAAAAGTATATTATTCACCAACTTCAATACCTAAGAACCAATATATTTTATTGCAAATTTTACTTCAACAAGTCAAAAACTTGGTATTCTCTATAACCAAAATTTCTCACTCCCTAAGATAGGAGTTCTCCTTTCTTTATACAGCACAATCTTCCTTATTATTTTTGGTTTGGGATAAAATATAAAATATTTGATGATATAAGCACATAACAAAGTAACATATAGAATCAGATGCACTTGACATAACAGAATGTGACCAGAGAACATTAACATTAGACTAACAGCAACAGATTCAACATAAAGAAAAGCACATTCTGAAAGAATGATGTGACCAATATTGACTTTTTCCTAAGAGTTTTAAAGTAAATTTTTTTGTAAACAAATGTTTTAAAGAAAGCTCTCAATGTATAAGCTTGGGTTAACTTGTACTTAAGTAGCAATATACTTGAGCAAACAATGTTTTAAAGAGCAAAGCCTGAGGATATGTCACAGATACTGTGCGAGGACCACCAAATCAGGCTTTCAACAAAGGCACAACTCCCAATTTTATACTAAATATTGTGCCAGTGTGAGAACTGCAGAACAAAGTTTCAAATGCACCTTTGGGGGATGGCGGGGGGGAAGAGGTCATAACTGACTACAAACACCAAAGCACACACACAAAACCTAAAATGTTATATAATACCTAAAAAACCAGTGAGCAAACCTAAGAAATAATCATCTTTAAAAAAAAAAATCTTACAACCTTTTTTCTGGTTATGAAAATATTTTAGAATGGAAAAAATGGAAAATGCAAAAAAAGCATGAAAATAACAGAAAATGCAAATCATCCATAATCCAACAATTCATCACTCATTCATTCGAAATATATTCAATTAGTACCAGGTACTCTGGATCCAACAGAACAGGAAGACAGTCTCTGTCCTCATGATAGACACACTTTACAGAATGTAGTTAAGTACACAACGAAGGTAATAATGTGATGTGATAAAAAGGATGCAAAATTGTGTATCTTTCTTAGACTCTCAAATTCAGAATCCCTTTTTAAAAAATACAAGGTATTTAAAAAGGAAATGATGCTTATTTTCTTAAAATTATAAATCTGAATAATGCAAACATCTGTCCAATAAGATCAAATTTACATGCCAAGCTTTGGCAGGGAAATGGTGGTAGAGAAATCCTCGAGTTAAAAAAAGAAAAGAAAATGGGGCGGAAAAAAAGCCAGAATTTGATATATAAAAGTGCTAACAAGATTATTATAACACACAAATGTTTATATCCTTTAAAAATAATTACCTTTTCCTACGGGCTACAAGCATTTTCAACATAAATAATTAACCTTTTATATTACTAAGGAGACTATCCCATTTTTCAAGCATGGAGGATTTCTAAGGTTAATATTACAGCGTTGAATACTTTCAAAAAGGAAGCTATTTTAGAATCTAAATTACAGTTCAAAACTGTGTTAGTAACAAAGAAAAACTGCATCAACTCTCCTCTCAAAAAACTACAATTTAAAGAACTAAATTTAGACCACAAAAACTTATTTGCATGGTCCTTTAATTCAACACCCAAATTTATATAACCTCTCCAAGTTAAAAAAGGGGGTTAAAAAATACTCTTCAAAAAAGTATACAGGAGTTATAGTCAGCCAAGATGGAGAAAGTTACCTATAACCCTTCCCTCCCACTGATTTCAAGTAAATACTACAGACTAAATACAAGAAGTTAACTACCTGAGGACCCTGAAAAGGAGAACACAAAACCGACTGGAGTCAAACATGAAAAATGACCAGTTACAGGGGGCAGGGAGCTATGTGTGGATGTCAAGGTAAATTTCGCAGTGGTCTATGTTCCTCTGCTATCTCCCAGCTTTGATTTCAGAGCTGGCATTATCAAACAGTGTAGTCAGTACTAGAATGAAAAGTACGAGGGGAAACTCTGTACGGCCAGAAGGCTAGGTAAAAGGACTCTTCCATGCTACTGCGAAGGAGAAGGTGGGGTGAAAACCTCCTTCCCACACTCCTTTTTCCTTCTTGGCCCTGCTAAGGGTTAAAGGGCAGCTACTGCTGTCACCCCAGCACCAAAACCCCAAGAGAAAAGCCACCTCCAGACTTAGGGAAAGGGCCTCTACTATCTACAAGGTACCATTTTCTTCTCTCTCCTGCCACTTCACCTCTGAAGGCTAAACCTGGACAGAAGTTTTACTTTTTGGCCAGAGAACAGGGGAAAAGATGCCCTGGGCTCTGGGGAGAGTACTGGAATCCCAGAGAAAGCCAGAGGAGAGGAGCCCCTAATTCTGTGTGTCAACTAACTTAAGTCCTGGGCTCGTCCTAAAATTGTGCCTGTGTGAACAGATCCAAAGAGGCCCAGCAAAGGCTCTGAGAACTAATATCTGTGTAAATCACTACCCATACCCAGACAACAACTGAGTGGCGCATGTGTTAGGCACACCTAAACAGCAGAAGAAATGCTTTGAAAACTGAACTGACACTGAAACCACCTACAAAGGCAAAGCAGAGCTTGCATCCTGAACCAAACCAAGCTGAATGCCTGCTAAACAAAAATCAACATTCTTCAGAGGATTTTAATGACATGCTATAATACAACATTGAAAATGTCCAGTAAATGAACCATTTAGTTGACTTACCAACACACACACACACACACACACACACACACACACACACACACTCTACTAGAAAATCTGTCCACACTGGTCAAGGGAAAAAATAATCAACAGATGCCAACCCCAAGATGATGCTAATGTGGAAATTATCAAAGACTTTAAAGAAGTTATAATTATTCTAAAATGAGGTAAAGGAGAAAACTCCTGAAACAAATGCAAAGATAGATGTTTTTAGCACAGAATGAAAACTACAAGAAGGAACCAAATGGAAATTTCAGAACTGAAAAATACGGTAACTGGAAGAAAAAAGTAGTATGGCACTACATACAAGAGCTATACATTTTTACCAGTGACTTTATATATTTTAAGAAGCAAAAGGCCATAATCATGATTATTTTTACATCAACATTTTATATTACAGTTTAAAAAAATTACCAGAAAGAGATTTAGTAAATTATACTAAAAGACAGAAAATTAACTTAATATACACAATATTAATGCAGAAATATGAAAATATCTAATAAGGCACAGGAAAATATAAAATATCTGCAATAATTACAACTTTATAAATGTAAGCACTAAATGCAAAAACAAGACCAGGAAAAATGTTCAGAAAACCGTCTGTTATAACAACTGAATATAATTTACTAGGCATAGACAATTTTCTTAAAAGTAAAAAGAAAAAAGTCCTATCACACATTTCTTTTCCTTTTTCACACCATTCCTTCCATTTTAGAATAGTCTTTCACTTTTCTTCAAATCATAATTTAACTAACTCACTGGATGAAAACCTTCTCAAGGTTAAGTCTAAACTAATTTAAGTAAAACAGAACAAAATAGAAAATAATAAAATACACTGACTAATCCTAGGTGAAATTTTTGTTTCTGTTATATTTGCATATGTGACCACTGGCTCATGACACAAATGATATTTCTTATTGTGGATTATGGCAAAAAAAAAATTTGAGAGACACTGCTCCAGCCCACAGTCCTACGTAGAAGGTAACACTAAAAATTCATTACAAGGAAAATAGAACATGATTAAATTCTCTGGATAATTCTGCTTCCCAAAGGCTGAGTCTAAAGTGCAATCTTTCCTTCGTTTCTTTTAAAAGATGAGCATACACCCAAAGATGCAAAAGACATGAAAGTATAAAGCTCAGATTTTTTCCCTCTAGTTGTAATCAGAAGAAAGGGAAAGGGAGTAATTTTCACACCTAAAATCACACGCCACCAGTGGTGTATTTACGTACGTATGAACGTGTGTGTAGAAGACAGACATAGGTCTTCCTCCTCCTGTAACTGTCATACACTCTGCTTATTATCTTCATAGCAATCTAATCACGACGTAAAATAGTTTTGCTCATAATTTGTTTTGTTTAGTCTATTTCAGTATCTCTCTATTCATCCATCCACTTTGGAAAATACTGACATTACACACTATAAACCCTCAATAAACAGTTACCAATATCAGTGTCTTTTTTTCATATCCTCTACAACACCTAAAACAGTTCCTTGAACATGTTAATTACTCAAATATAAGCTGACTTAACTTTGAGAAATTAGCTTACTGGGTTCCAAACATAACCAGGTAACCACATACAAGACAGAAAAATAAATTTATCCAGCTTCTTCATATCTAAATTCACTTGAATGCAACATATTTATTTTGCTCAAACTAGAATGCCAAAGCTGGGGTGATGATATACTTTCTCCCCTCACCCCCAAACTTTTTTGGGGGGGAGGAGTGATTAATTTTTTTTTAAATGGAGGTACTCAGGATTGAACTCAGGACCTTATGCATGCTAAGTATGTGCTCTACCACTGAGCATAACCTTCCTACTCAAGTTTACTTTTAATAGCCTTTGCAACTCTGTTTCTATAATCCTATGCCAATATTCATGGAAATAAAGATTTCAAAGCAGCAGAATGCCTCATTCTGAAATAAACAGATCAATGAAGTTTTATTTTCAAGGTAAAACTGGCTGGAAACAAAGAACGGAGAAATACAAAGCCAAATTCAACTGATTAACAGGTCAATGGTGACTTAAATCAAATCAAACCACCATTCATTAAATAGTTACTGCAGATAAGCACAATATATTAAGCCCTTCAAGAGATAAAAGATAACATTAAGACCTTCACCTCAACTATGAGTCTACTGAGGTGGAAGGGGAAGGGCACAGTCATACCACTATTATAATATACTGGATTCTTAGTATTCTGAGATTTACCATTGTCAACTTCGGCAATTCACTAATGATCCCAAAGGTCTCTAAAGTGTGATCACACATAGTTTTTGTGGAGATACTAATTTGAAGTGTGTATATGAAAAAGCTGGTGTATGGGGAAACAATTTGCTTAACCATTTGTGACTGAGCGTCTTTGTTTTTCTCCCCTCATGTTCCCATATGCATTTATCAGAGGAATAATATACCAAGGTGGTATTTAAAAATTTGGAAAACCAAATCACAGAGAAAAAAATGTGACAATGAGTGTGTATATGTCCATGAATGACTGAAAAATTGTGCTGAACACTGGAATTTGACACATTGTAAAATGATTATAAATCACATAAAAAATGTAAAAACAAAAACATTAGTATAAGTAGAAGTATTACTCTATTATTTTTTTCTTAATAAACTTATATCTCATAAATTTCCAGTAATAGGATAAATAAGTACTAGAGATGTAGCGTATGACAATGAAGATGGCTTTAGTTAACAGTGCTGTGTGATATATTTGAAAGTTGTTAAGCAAGTAGGTCCTAACAGTTCTCATCACAAGGAAAAAACATTTTTGATTTTTTTGTATCTATATGAGATGATGGATGTTAACTAAACTTATTGTGGTAATCATTTCACCAAATATGTAAGTCAAATCACTATGTTGTACACCTTAACCTTATACAAGTGTTGTATGTCAATTATATTTCAATAAAACTGAAAAAAAGTGTTAAAAAAAAAATTTGGAAAACCATGCCTCAGGAAAACAAGAACACAGTGCATAATTTAGTGCCAAAATAAAAAGTGCTACTGAGGAAAGTATTTAGACAAATGAAATGTAATTAGAAACAACAAATAAAAGGTTTAATAAAGAAAATGGGGGAGGGAGGGTAGAGCTCAGTGGTAGAGTGTGAGCTTAGCATGCATGAGGCCCTGCGTTCAATCCCCACTATCTTCATTAATAAATAAATAAACCTAATTACCTCCCCCTGCCAAAAAAACAAAGAAAGAAAATGGAAGCCAAATGGACCGCTTGGAAAAAAAAGAGCATTCCTGTTACAGCTATGATTCTGCTTCTATGCTATTTACTTATATAGAATACTCATCAATAAATCTCTTGACAAAAAGCAATTTTCAAAACGTATTAAAGAAGTGGCTATTTCCTAATGGGAATGCATTAAAATCTCAACAGACTGCTGTGCTTTCCTACTAGAGAATCAATGAGCACCAAAAACAAGACACAAAGATGGGAATATATAGTGCTCAGCTTTGCACATAATAAACCCTCTCATTTCACAGTACTTGTGACTATGCAATGTACATAGAATATTTATATGTTTACATATAAATATTTATAAATAACTTATTTACAAAATAGTCTTACAAAAAGCCTTAAATCCACAGTTGAAAGCAAAGGTAATCTGAAAGGTTTGTCAAAGTACAAAGTGATTCAAAGAAAACAGTTGTTTGTAATCTAGTAAAAGTTAATCCAGTAATCTAAAAAAAAACATTAGCTTTACTGTGTGAACTTCAGAGAAAAGAGAATAAATTAAGAGCCAATTAAAACCTGACTATAACAAACCAAAGGGGAAGTGACGAGGGCATGGACTAAAGTATTCATACTAAGAAAAAAAGGGAACTGAGGGATTCAAACATACTTTTAAAAACAATTCATTGGATTTCATGACTGAAAAGATACAAATAAAAAAAAAAGCAACTACAAAAAATCCAAGTTTTCAAATATGAGTGTTTGGGAACATAACTCACTACTGACATAAAGAGGGAGTCTAAAAGTAAGTTTTTAGAAGAAAGACAAGTTTAGGTTGGGGTGATAACAATTACCATTGCACGTGAACATGTGTACGTAATACCTAGAAGATAAGACTGAATCCCAGAAGGAAAAAACAACAGTCTTCCCTGAAAAGGTAACAGGTGAAGAAATGAAGAATAAATATTGAAGACTAAATATCAGAGGAAGAGTAAGCAGACCAAAAGCCTACCAGACCTTAGGGTAAAATCATTTCAGGAAAAAGAGCAACAAATGAAAAGATTTAAAAAAGAGACAGGCAATAGCACAATAAAGGAGAAAAATAAAAATAAGTACTACTTCTCATCTGCATGGCACTCTGTCACCTATTAAGCAGTATCACACAAGCTCTATCACTTTTACTTTCAGAAATGGCCCGATAAGATGGGTATTTATTACTGTCATTTTATAGATACATAAACTTTGGGTAAATAACCTAACTACATTCAAACTGGTATTAAGCTACAGAACCATGTCTCAAACCCAGTTCTTCTGGCTATCCCAACAGTTTCCAAAACAAAGCAAAGCCCATCAGCCAGCATCCAACTAAGCACACACAACTGAGTCACAGTTTAAGACGGTGACGACTGTGGAGACACACAGAGTGACAGCGTCAACCTAACTAGTAACCCCGGGGAGTTCAAGACAACAGATCCTGAAGCTCATACGTCTACTGCTTAAACAACAGCTAAATAAGTTTCATTTAAACATGAAATTTAAGCAGTAAGTTTTAAGTCTTCCAACCCTTAGCAAGGTGGCTCACTTTCTCTAAAGGATTTAATTCAAATATCACTAAAACACATCAACACCATCTTTCTCCCAAAAGCTAAGACACACAGTATTTTGAGTTTGGGGGAAATATCACAAAACTAACAAGGTAATATTGTGAAAAATTCCAAATATTGAAAACCTTCATTCATTGCACGCTATTCACCTATTGCTCTCTCAAGAGATAATCACGGCTAAGAGGCTTGGTAAGCTACTTTTCAGAATTTTCTATTTGCATCTGTATGTGTGTATACATATACAAGAAACATAAATGTGTACATGTACATATGTAATACACATATATTAAATACATTCTGGTGCAAAATTAAACTCCTAATAACTTTAAAACTGATTCTCCTAAAAGCCGTGCTGGATTTAGTACAATACTGAAATTCTTATCAGTGATGACCAATAATACTGGTCCAAACTATATCATGGTCTGTATTTTGTTACTGCCTGCTACTCAAAAGTTTTGTTCGACTAGTCCTCCAACTTGGAAAATATGCTGAATATAATCTAGCACTTTCTTTATAGCTAATATTCTCCAAAATTTTTACCCATTATTAAAATGTTATAATATGAAAATACTTTCCAGGGCAACAAAGATATCCACAATGACACTAAATGTTCCCAGTTGCAGCTTTAAAAAAGAAAACTACTTTTCTTAGTATTCTTTAGTTATCGCTATAAAACTAGGACCATTAGAACTAGCATTCTTTACCTTTCCAAGACTTTATAAAATTATCTTACAACTTCATATATTCAAACCAACTTCTCTGAATATTTAAAATTTTATTTAAACCAACTTTTTTGAATAATTCCAAACCAGCCAATAGTTTAAATATTTGAACCAATTCAGACAGGTAATCAGGGAAGGTATCATTATCCCTATTTTTAAAATGAGTAAATTGAAGCTAAGAAAAATTAATTAGAAAACTTATTAATTAGGGCTAATACCTAAGAGAATTTTATAATCACATTTTAAATGGTAAAACTATCTCCCTCCTTGCCACCTGTAACCTATCACAACTTACTCTGAAATCATCCATATTAATTTTGTAGCCTTGTCATGCTTTAAAATACATGGACCAGGAGCTTTCTAAACAGCAGTCTAAAGAAAGCAGTTACAAGGAGCCATCATTATTAAAATAAAAATGAGAAACATGCTAAGGATACAGGCTTGTAAAGTAACCGTACCCCTCCTCCTACAAGGAAAGTACAAGATACGATACTCAAAGGCCTTTTTTTACTTTTCCACAGAGGGCTGGGTTGCTAGAAAGCTGCTGGCTAAGTGGGCGTTACTGTGTAATACTCCCTTGCCAAGGAATGCACGTCCCCTACGGCGCCCTGCTTTGGGAGCAGGAAAGCAGCAGTCCAGGAGTCAGTTCCTTATCCTGGTCTAGGGTTAGCACAAAGTGCTAATAATTTACAAAGAATCACCAATTCCCACTCCTCCTCCACCTACAACACACATAAACACTACGAAATCTCACTCAAAAAATCATACTGAAAAAGTAGAAACAATGAACTGAGACACAGAGAGCAGAAATTTCTTCTAATTTGGCCGCTAACTGTGTGCCTCCGATAAACTGTGATTCTTAACAAGTTTTATCATCTTGGGGCCTTGATTCTTCATCCATAAAACGTGCCTGTTAAATGATACACTATCACAACCCTTTCAGTTCTAAAATTTGTAATTTCTGGAAATCAAGTTTAAGCATCAACAAGGAAATACACAAGGAACCCACTCATATAACTACAAATTCATAACGTGACTGTAATGGTCTTTGGCTACCCCATTCTAATATCAAAGAGAACAGAAATGATTCTCCATAGGAGAAAACAAAATATGTAAATATAAATAAACAGGTACATATATAAAAATAACTCTTCAGTTTAAATTTTCCCTGAGATCCAAACAACCCACCTTCCTTTAATTTCAGTTCTTTTCTATATCTTTTGTAACATCAAAATAAAAAGATGTGAATTTTACCTCCTCTTAATTTTAGAAGTACTAAATAATTTCGGTAAGCAACTTCATAATAGTGAAATGTCCAAAACGAAAACAAGAGAATGAATAATTCATTTGTAAATCCTCTTCATTACTAACTATATTAGCTGGAGTTTCTCAAATAAATATGGGTTTTATTTCTACTAACAGACTTCAAATTCACCACAATTCCATGTTTACAATAAATTGGTTACTATAGACAGAGTTCAGATAAAGAATTATATGACTAAGAGGAGCTAGTGAAGTGCTCAATGAAATGAGTAGGCTCAATGTTAAAAATTTTAATAAAATTTCATTAAACAATTTAATCTTCAGTTTTATTCAGAGACCTATTCAAACTTACTACTTAAATTTTAATTGCATTTAAGAACATCTAATTGTATAAGCAGAATTTAAAAATGAAGCAAATTCCAAGCAAAGTTGCTTTAAAATGTCCTTATATTCACAAATACATTTATCTAAAACAACAACCAAACTGAGGAAGATGAAAGATTCTACAAGATTTTTGCTCTAAGCCTTTTTCTCCTCTTTCTCTAAATCATCTCCCTCCTTTCCAAATCTCCATAATTAGCCTATTCTCTCCAAGTGCCTGATCCATATCCAGCCGGTTATTTCCACCTTGATGTCCCCTAGACGCCAAATCTTCACAGTGTATGAAGCTACTACTATATTCAACAAATCAGTAACAGTGTCTTTGGGTGGTTGAGATATGGGTGATTTCAAGCCTCCTTCCATACTCTTTTATTCTAGATGGAAAAATGATCCCTCATCCAATCCAACCCAACCCACCAAATTATTGTTCCCCTCAAGTTTTTGGCTCCTCCTGTTTGCCCTACTAAGTGACTGGTGCCACATCATTTTATCTACCTTGTCACTTAGCCGAAGCCCTGGCACCACCCTCTCCTTTATGTCCAGCTCCCTATTATTAAATTTATTTTGTATTCATCTAGTTGTCTTCTCCCCATTATTACTGTAGTTGAGCTCATCTTCTCTGTATTAATTTAACCTTCCTTCCCCCAATCTCATCCTTCTGTTGCCCTGCCCTGTTCCACAAAGATACTAATCTCTCTAAAACACAAATTTAGAACTTATGCTTTTATTTAAAACCCTCAGTCTCCATTCCATTTTGATTAAAAGTGAGGTCTTGTGCATAGGTACAAAGACCCTTCATCAGATGATCCTTGCCTAACCCTCCAGCACTCTAACCAACCCCATGCCTTACCCAAAGTTGCCCTGTCCTTGAAAATGATCTTTATTCTCTGCCTCACACAATGTCTCCTCCCTCATACGGTGTACACATGATATAATCAGAACAGTGCACAGTCTACATCAGTACTTCATCATAGTCTCCAACACATGACCTTCCTACTCTTTGTGGTAATCCATTCCCAACCCCACCCTTATTAAAATATGAGAAAAAGGATGAAGGTATCTGATTAGCACTGGTAACCACCCTGCAGAGTACAATGCCTGATGGACGGCAAACATGCATAAATAGCAAAGTTCAAAGGGCCAGCAACTACTTTTCTAGCATTCTTTCCAACCAATAGCTGTGATTACATTAAAACCTCCATGGGCTAATATCACATTCTAGCAATTTGAAAACTGTACAGTAATTAAAATAGGATGAAAAGATTGTCTCACAATCTTGAAGGACTAGCAAAATAAAGGAAGCACTCATAGAATTATTTGGAATCACTCATTGTTACAGTTCTCAGAGGTCTGAGATAGTAATCCTTTGATTTTGCAAGTAAATCAAAACACTGAATTAGGAAATTTTGTACTAAGAATGATGTGGGCAGCCTCTGGCCGGCTCCTTTAGGATATCAATCCTCTTCAGCTGAGTTGGTCATATGTCTTGTTCTTGTAACTGTCACCAAAGCAGAGATAGGCCTCTAAAAAGGGTTCCAAGTTCCCTGATAGAATGGGAAGAATTTGGAAAATTCTGCCCAATAAGAGGAACTGCTATAAAAATAAAAACCACTTTTCTTGGTGTTAAAAAAAAAAAGCCAAATATGTTAATAATCCCTACAAAAGCAGTCATTCATATCTCAATAAAGCATTTTTAAAAAATGCTTACTGGTTTATTAAATGCTTATTAAAAAAACTATTCAAAGAGATGAGTCATTTCAGCAACAAACATAACATGGTAAAAACTCATTTTGATGATGTTTACTCAAAGGTGCTGCTACTTAACCAGGCACAAGACAGCCTGCACATCATTTTTGAGCTTTTATCCAGTAAACGAGTATTAGCATTATTAGGAGACCTTTTTCCTATTTCAAGAAACCTACACAAGCAACTACTTTCATGGTGGTCCTTAACTTTGGGTAGTCCTATTTATTCATTAAAGCAGTAAAAGAAGATTAGCTGAATTACTGCTATGTACATTCTTGACCAGTACATTTTAGAGATAAGTACATGTATATTGTAGAACATAAGTCTGGCTTCTGCATCCAATTAATGAGGTTTTACTTCTCTTCCTTCAGTGAATTAGTGAAGCTACACAATGAAAGTATCATGAATGGGAGATGGGAAGAAATGAGCCAGGTCTTTAAAAGTTTGCCCCCTTTGCTGCATTTTTTAAATCAAGTTTTTAAGAAAGAATGCTTGTTCTGAAGCAATTAATACAAAAAAACTTTTAGTAGATCAAATGTCACCAACTATGGAAAAAAAAAGAAACATGCGGGGGGCAGTGTACAGCTCGGAGGTAGAGCTCGTGCTTAGTGTGCATGAGGTCCTAAGCTCAGTCCCCAGTACCTCCAATAAATAAACAAACAAACCTAATTGCCTCCCCACAAAATTAAAAAAAAGTAAGAAACATGTATTTCCAGTACACACCCACATGCAAAAACTGAATGTAAAGTCCACGAGGGCGGAGATTTGGGAGGAGGGCCCCCTGTTTTTCTCTAGAGCCTAGACTAGCATCTGAACATCTACACGTGGTGGTAGGTGCTCAAAAAACATGTCGAATAAATGTTTTCACTAAGGCAGGCTTTTAAGTTTTTCATTTGTTTTTAATGTTAAAATAAGGCTTATAAAGCCTATAAGGAACGTATCTTCATGTTCACTTATAATTATGATTTCTAAGTAGTATGCCATTAATCAAGTTCTCAGGTTTCAGACTGCAGCATGGCCAGGAAAGTATGGCGCAAGGCCTATTTTTGTAGGCCCTCAAGTCAAGAATGATTTTACATTTTAAAAGAATTGTGGAAAACCAACAAGATTATGTAAAAGAGACCTTAAGAGGCCTACAAAACCTAATATTTACCACCTGGCCCTTGTAAATGGATATTTCATTCAAAACAGAATGAAAAGTTTTTTGAATACACACTTTTGCCTATGAATTGAATCTGCACTATTAGGAACACAGAATATGCGCTTTTACCTAAGATCTTCTCCATATCTAAACCTCTAAATTTTGCTCATTTGATTTGAAGAATGTTAAGGAAATGGTTTTTTGTTTTTTTCCCCCCACCAGAGCATAAGTGGTTATAATGCTGAAGCAAGCTAGTGAGGAGGATTATAGTTAATTTATGTTTAATATTTTACATATTTAAAAAAATAACAAAAATGGATGGAGGAAAAAGCAAAATGGAATACAAACAGGGGGAAAAAATGAACCTAAATATATTTCAAAGGAATAGCAAAACTATATTAAGGGCAAAAAAAAACAAGCAATGTTTGAACACAGCATTTTGACTATATAACCTCAGGCTAAACAAATAATGAACTATAAACAACTATAATAATTCTAGTTAATAGGTTTGTTTTCACAGACATATGGCTTAGAAATTCTGAAACTACTTTCTGTGTATTTTAGGACTGATCCAACCATAAGTAAATATATTGCAGATAACGGGAACTACTTTTGTCACTGTCAGAGAAAGGAACTATAGGTTTGGAAACAGGAAGGCTAGAATGAACCCTACAGTACTGGACTCTACTGGGATATCAGGATGAACCCATAGCTTTTAGATAGGTAGATAGGTAAAAAAAAAAAAAAAACATTAAAAATTGTGTATGGAGGGGAAGGGTATAGCTCAGTGATAGAGCGTATTCTTAACATGCATGAGGTCCTGGGTTCAATTCCCAGTACCTACATTAAAATAAATAAATAAACCTACTTACCTTCTCTATCAAAAATCAAAAAAAAATTTTTTTAATGATTTTAAAAATTGTGTATATGTACATATAAGCATGTTCACACATACAAAAAATTTCTAGCTCAATCTGCTAGTAGATAACCACTAGAAGAAAGCAGGGTTCTTTGGAAAAAAAGAGTGATTCCAGAGCTGGGATGGGAATATCTTAATACAAGAAAGTGAGTACTCAGAAAATGACAAGCACACACACACACAAAAAGACAAGCACATGTCAAAAGGACACAGGAGACATCCTGAAGGAGTGCAGACATCAAAAGACCCCAATGAATAAAAAAGAATCCTTGAGTTCATACTGATAATGCATAAATATATAAATGGAGAGAAGGAAAAGCTCTTACAGAATACCAGTAATAAATAAATAAACAAAAGACTCAGAAAACCACCATCTGACAACCATCTTAGTCTGATTTAAGCAAGAATTAACTGGATGCTAAAAAAAAAAAAAAGTGAAAGTTTGATGAGTAACAACAAGCTATACATAGTTTCAAAAATATCCTCCCATAAGATACTTGTTACAAAGGGAAAAATAGTAATTTTACAATGGAGAAACTTTGTAGAAAAAAATTAACATTCCAATTAATGGGATAAATAAACACCATGTGCGTCCTAAGAACACAATATCACTTCTGGATTATTCCTGCCAAAAACACATAACCTGAAACTAATCATGAAGCAACAGCAGACAAATCCATATTGAGGGAATTCTAAAAATAATTGGCCTATTCTCATCAATCATCAAAGGTCATAAAAGACAAAGAGTAATAATCAACTGCTCCAATTAAAGGACACTAGCGAGACAAGACAAGTGAACACAAGGTGTAATGCAGGATTTACTCTTTCTATTCAGGACGTTATGGGTACAATGAGTGAAATCTGAATGAGGTCTGCAGACAAATGCATTATAGCAAAATCAATTTCTTGATTTCGATAATTGTACTATGGTTACACAAGAGAATGTCCTTGTTTTCAGAAAACACAGTTACATTTGGAAGTAAAAGGCATCATTAACTGCAATTTACTCTCCAAATGTTCAGGAAAAAAAGTCTACGTATGTTCATATGCATGTAAAGAAAGAATTAAGAAAGCAGATATGATTAAGTAATTAGAGGAATCAGGATGAAGTGTACACAAAAGTTCTTTATCATTCTTGCAACTTTTCTGTAAACCTAAAGTTGTAAAAATAAAGTTAAAAAGTGGGAAAAAATAATTTATATTTGGATATTACACCAGCAAAAAGAAGTATGAAAAATCAAGTGATTTACACAGCAGCTAAGAAAGACATCTCAAGGGTCCTTCTAGTCTCAGCTCTAAGGCTTAAGCCGCATTTCCTCAGTAAAATCACAATGGTAGGTCTCGGTTTCCTTGTCTATAAAATGAGGATAGCACCTACCCAACTTTTCTCACAAGTTTATCCTAAAGATCTACAGAAACATGATAATGGTTGGGAAAGAGGGGCAGAGTACGAAACATCATATATTATAAATTGGCTCACTTTCAACAATGTTTGGTAAATAAAAAGTACTTCAAAATTACACAAGCCAGACATTTTTCTTTTTTCATCACAGCAAGCAGCTGTTTTAGAAACTAGACATTTGCTATGCTTTTGGTTTGGAAGTTTTTTAACTTTTGCAACATTCTTTTTACCATTTCAATAAATTCAAATACCTGTATCTTTTTTTAACCATAAAACTTTATTGTGTCAAAAATATTACTAAATTAAAGAAAGCCATTAACCAGGACTTTGTCAGTCTTTTTTTTTTTTTAATTAAGATACAGCTGATATATAACACTGTGTTAGTTTCAAGAGTACTGGTCGATCTTTTAGATACTGTGACCCAGAGTAAAATGACCATTATGTCATTTCCCAAGTTTCCAATATCATAAAATACATGATCCAAACTTTTCATCTTTCATTCACAAACTGCTAAAATTAGCCCTAAAGATTCAAATCAAATTCAGAAAATAAGTGTTTAGAGATGAGACACCAAAGTTTTTTCATATACTTATTAAATCAAGGAAGTTTGTTTTAAAAATACAAATACTTATTTATTTATCCTCCAAATTCATAATGATTTGGTCACCACATAAAAGTATTTTTTAATCATTTGTGTGTAGAGACTAATTAATACCTCACTGACAAAAGAAAATATCCTTAAAGCTATAGTCTATAAAAAGTTACGATTCCGGAATGCCAAATGGAGATTTAATACATGATACGCAAGCTGGTGCAAAATAAAACGAAATAGCTCAACTTATTCTCCCATTGCTGAAAACATAAGATTACATTCTTGTTTAAGGAAGTCTACTTGCTGAATCTGTATTTTAAACAATAGATGAGCAATCTGGACTCTGTAAAGGCAACATGTTGAGAGCAGACCAGGCAGAACTGAGCCTGGAGAGAATGCTGCAACCAACCCAGTCCCTGGCGAAGAAGCAATCCCAGAGCCAGTAAAGCCTGCCCAGCCTCACTAGCACTGCACACAAATCTAATGAGCGGAACGAAAATGGACTACAAGAACATAAGCTCCAAGAAGATATGCTTTTGCCTGTCTTGTTTACCACGGTACCCCAGCAGACAGAAAAACGTCTGGTACATGGTAAGCATTCATTAAATACTGGTTAAATGAATGAACAAATGAATGATGGAATAAAATCCTAGGTCTTTCAAATAAATTATACGAAGTTGCAGAATTATTTTAAAAACAAATTTGGCATATGTTAACTTAGTAGCCATAAACGGTCTTTAAAAACATGAACAAATAATCTGTATTCCTCATTCTGACTAAACACAGTAATGTCAAAGTTCCTAATGTGTTTCCTGACCTACAATAGATACCATAACATATTTACATACCCTTCCTTGAGTTTAAAATATGGTGTATCAGAAACTCTGCTAAAGCAGAATTAGAAAGACAAAATAAAAGCACAAAATCAAAACCAGAAGACCAAATACATCGCATTTACCATCAAACTTGAGATAGAACTGACAAGAAATCAGAGGCTACAGAAACATTTCTCACCAGCATTTATGTCTCATAATAGTACCCCTACCAAAATCTGCTCCTCTATAATTAGAAAAGCAAAAGTTTGATTTAGTTTTTTTTGTTTCTCCACTACTACAGCATAGTATCAATGATCTGTTGTCATCTTATAGTTTGAAGAACTTCCTCAAAATACAAGATGTATTTTATTTCCAAACATCAAATTTAGAGATATGCAACTTACTCATATCAAATAATATTTCTTCTGCAAAAATTACATGGAGCAGAATTTAAGTAAATACAACAAGAGTTTAGATATGATTCATGTTCACTACTAAGCACAATAACTTTTTTTCACTTAACCTATCTTTGTGAAGAAATTCAACTTATTCCCTACATGTTCTCTTTAAGATTACTAACATATTCTAAGTGACAAACTTTATTCTACTTTCCAAGTACTTCCCGTACAATCAAGACATCATTTCACTACCAACTTAAGCCTAATTATTTTCCCAAGGGCCTGCCTTATGTGGATTATAATCATCTTACTATGCTTCTTGTGTCCATGCTGCTGGAAAAGCAGTCTGTACAAGCAGGAGTAGAGGCACAATCCTGAGAGAGAGGAGCAGAGAAAGATGTTGAGAAAATAAAACCATATAAAATGAGCTCACGTAAGAGTTCAGGAGCTCAGCCAGTGTTCAAGGTCAAGGTTGATTACATTCTCTCATAACATTATGACTTAGAAGTTGTCCAATAACAGCAAAACTGGCCCTAGAAAGAGATATCTAAAATTCCATGTACAAGTAGCAGTATCAGCACTAATTCTAAGCCAACTATACTCCTAAAAATAAGGAGCAAATGATCATGAAATATTTAGAAGACTGGGGAATACGGATGTCCCCTCAATGCTGATCAAAATTACCATAACAAACTCAATGCTAGCCTAGAATAAAATGATTGAAATATATATATGTATATACACATCTCGTGAATTCCAATGCTGCCAAAAATTTTTATATTTAATCTTGAATGATTAAGACTAAAACATTCTCAAATTATACAGTCCCCAAAATGATTACTATCAGTCTCAATTATCCTTGTATTCTAATTTTTTACATACTAGTTAAAAAGAACTTTTACCATATGTTGTTTTAAAATGAAAAACAAGCAAAAAAGATTTGAAAATACTATAATTATAATATAAAACTTAGGATGGATTTAAACTGGAACTTTCAATAAAATAGTCCCTTCCCTACTCTCCCCTTAGTAAGAAGTGATAACCATAAACAAACCAGAGTTTTGATTTAAAATTTCTCACTTAATTTCCTATACTCCTACAGTGCCATAAAATGACCTTCAAAATAATGCTTATACATACTAAATCCTCCAAAATATTAACTTTTACTTAATCAAAGAATCCTCCAACTAACAGGGAATCTAAATACAATCTCAGAAGAGTCATTTATTTTACAGAGGAGAAAACCATCATCCAGAAACTTTACCTGCCTTGGTCCAGGTTATTCAGCTACCTAGTATATCATTCATCCACCCATTCAAGAAATCTTTATTTTGCATATACTATGTCCTAAGGCACTATGCTATGAATCAAGGATATGAAGCAATGAAGTATGTGGCCGCTGCCCTGATGAAACTTATAATCTGGTGGGAAAGACTACTGCTAATTACTTAAAAATGTAGCAATCACCAGAAGGAAAAACACAGAATGTTTAAACACAGCTTAACAGGGGACCTAAATTAGTGATTCTCAACCATGGTCAATTTTGCCCTCCTCCCCCAGGGGACATTTGGTAGTACCGGGAGACATTTCTAGTTGTCACAATAGGGGAATCTAGTGAACAGAGGCCATGGTTGCCACTAAACATCCTGTAATGCACAGGACAGCTCCTCACAGCAAATAATTACCCAGCCCAAAATACCAACAGTGCCCAGGCTGAGAAACCCCGATTTAAACCACTGGGTCAGGGAGGGTTCCTTCCTTTATAACACAAAGACTGCTACATCTTAAAAGGGATTTTCACAAAGTAGAAACAAAAAAAGACAGTCTAATCGTTACAATTAAGCAAAACTCCCACTGGAAAGTTAAAACAGGAGAGAATAAGAAGAGACAGATTCCCTGATACATGAAAATGAAAGAAAAATGCAATGTTTTATAGATGCTTCACATAAATTCCCTTTCCTGAACCACAAAGGTTAAATATAAAAATAAATTTCATATGCTTTTGTGATTCCTGCTACCTTTCCAACCGTTCTCTTCCAAACCATATCTACTACTAGACATCGGTGGGGAGATTATAAAACTTTCTGTAGTCAGGCAAATAAACACTCTGGATACAAAACTGGAATGGAATAAAATGAAGACAGGATTTCACTTCTGATGTGAAAGATACAGGACAGAAGAAAATGCACTAGGTGTTAAAGTGACTGGAAAAGTCTGCATTCTGAAACAGTTTAAAGAGTAAGCCATCTGACTAACCAAAGGATCCTAAGGACAAAAAACACTAAAAATCTAGATATCCTCAAGATGAGTAAAGAATTTATGAATCAAGGTAAATCCTAAAATTTAACTGCAATCATTTTTTTGACATATGTATAACAGATTCTTAGATTTTTCCACGTAAGAGTTCCTATATTACTAAAGGCCCTCTCCAGTTCACTTAGAATTGTCTAAGAAAAGGGTCATGTACTGCTATTCTTTTTTTTCTTTTCAAAACCCAAAATCTGGTTACCATAATGACCTCCATACAGTGGCATTCTTAAGGCCAGAGTAAAGACATGCAGCTCACATAAAACGGCTGCACTCCAGTACTCAACTGCGACTCTAAAGCACTCCACAGATTTAAACAGATCGATATGAGACATTTTCCACTGAGGTGAGAACACTAAACCATCACAAGTAAATGCCACCAGCTCTGAGCAGCAGCAACTACAATGCCTTGTAATGATAATAATTCTTCTAGAATTAACTGCTCAGGTCAAGCAATGACCCTCAGGGAATCTTATACTCCAGTCCGGACAAATTTCACTATTTCAGAACTGACATTAGTGGTCAAGGGATTAACTTTCATCACAACGCTATTGATTAACTGGAAATTACAGTTTTCCCACAAAACTAGCATGGTGGGCACGTAAATACCAATTCTTGAGCCTCAATTTCATTTAACTCATGATAATTAAGGGGAATTTACCACATAAAGGATCTTCTGACAGGAATCTGAACATGGGGTGGGGAGGTCAAAAAGCCCCTTGAGAAATAGGGAGGTCCATGGGGCAGAAGGACATTCCAGCCATGACATATACATATCCTGCATGAGGTCTCACATTCTCATACTAAAACTTATCTACAGTTTGGAAACTAAAAACATATTCTTAACTTTAAAACTTCTGCCACATTCCTGTTTTCAAGCCAATGTTGGCTTGTTTGTTGTTATTGCTGGTTTGGGGGGAGGGGTTGAGGGGGCGGGGAACCAGAGCCTTGAAACACATGAGAATTACCAAGTCATAAAAGCTAAGCATTTCATATTTTAAATACTACGCTTAGAGCTATATTTTGGTGCCATATAAAGTAAATGGAATTTCTTGACAATTCAAAGTTTCAAAGATAACTTTAAATTTGGCACAGAAGGTTCTTTTGGGCTCAGCCCAAAGATAAACGCCTTTAAAAGCCAAATTCACTATAAGGAAACATTCTAAACATTCTTTCTCCTAACGTCATAACTCAGATACTTTTTATTTCTGCAACAAGGATTCTGTAAGGATTATTTTTATAATCATGCAACACATGATTTAATGGAAAAACATCATTATTGAACTATTTCCTCACTACATACTGAGAGAACAAATTTTACTACATCAGCAAACATTATATTCACAGAAAACATATTCAAAAATCAGGGAAAAAAACCTAACAGGATTATGTATTTTGTGTTTATACCAAACAAAAGAAAAAAAAAGAAAAAGGTATATTCTTATATTCTTCTGAATCTTCTTCAAATGTACTTCCCTTCCTCAACTCTTGTGACTCAGTACTGCTACTATTTTTAAACCAATCCCATTTTTCAAACATGGTGAAGTTTGGGCATATTAGTAAACAAAGGAGTTAAAAGATGTTTTAAGTTCTTTGAAATCCATAAGAGGAAAGGGGAGAGTGCTACACACACTAAAAATGGGAGTATCACTACAAATTCCACGTTCCTGTAAAGATTAGAGAAAAGAGGTGAAACATCAATCTAACCATGTAGATGTTAGGCCCCTTATTCTTCATGTCAATACTAAAATGAAAAATTGTAACGTTTCTACTCTACTGTGTTTTATTACGACCAACCATAGGGTACCAACGACTTGTTTATATCTATCATACAGGGATGGCTGGAAATGGAGGACGAAATATATTAGGCACCCTCAAGATAAACAGGAAAGACATCCATCAAAAAAAGGTGGGGTAAATCAAATAACTGCAAGGAAGAGGATTTTTTTTAATAATTTAAAAAAAAAACTTTAACAGTGTATTAGTGATGTAGCACTACATGTAACAAATAAAAAGGCTACATGGAGCTGGTCCCCCGCCCCGCCCCCCGCTAAGTTGTGAAACTATTAGCAATAAATTGGAACATACAGTATCCTTACTTCTTATTCCACATTTTAAGGACAATAGAGTATTGAAGGGTGGAACCAAATTTTATAATCTGACCCAAATTATCAGCTATAAATTCATAAAATGGAAAAATTCCCAAGCCTACTGCTCTAATTTGTATCAAAAAGCAGTAAAAAAAAAAAAAAAAGAAAATACAATATTCAAAAAGAAAATCCTTTAAAAGAAAAAGTGCTTGCTTTCATATAACCGTGTCACTGCTCTCTACTCTTAATACGGATAGTCTAATTCACATGAATGTTATCTAATTTTTAGCTTCTTTGGTAAGCTTCCCAAACGCCAATTCTAGAAACAGAGAGAGCGAGAGAAGGGGGGAGGGGAAGGAAAACAAATAAAATTGTAAAATAGCTCTTTAAAGTATTGCCCTGTTCAGATTATCACAGCAATAATACTTTAAAAGGTGCAAAATTAAGATTCTGTTAATTATACCACTGAATAGAGTATCAGCACTTCCACATCAAAAGGTCATACAATTTATGCTACTCTAGTTAATATCACATTAAAATATTTTTCTCTAAGGCTTACAGGTAAGGCTAATTCTGGTTGTGTAGATATGCACTTGCTATGTTTGTTTAACGTTAGCACTAAGGTCTATTCAAGTCGGAGTTTTGAAAGATTTTTATTGCATTGAAACCTGTCCCCCTTCAGACTAGGAAACGCAATTAAATAGTGAAACCTGGACAGCTGCTTGTTAAAAATCTAGTCTTATTTATATATGACATGTGAATGAGCCCGTGGGAAATGCTTCCACAGCATCTTCCTTCTCTCCAAGCACAGCTCTCCCTGCCATTTGTGTCTTTATGTCGTGATGATAAGAGGGGGGAGTGAGAATAGAAGAAACTGCAGAATAAACTCGCCTCCCGATCAACCATCCTCTTAGCGTAAGTCCCCAGGTGGGAGATTACCTAGTAATATCCCAGTTATAAACAAACACTACGTGCAGTGTAATCACGGAGCACCCCTCTAGGTGCTCTTCCTGCACTACCCCAATCAGTGCCTGCCTCATTAAGGACCCGGGGAAGGCCTGGGCAGTGATGTCCGGCCTCCAGTTAAAATCCCGCAGGCCCAGGAAAGAGGTGGGCGGGCCAGGCCTCGGCGGAACTGACCCGGAGACCTGCCGGGAGCCTCCGGGGGAGGGCCCAACCGAGCCTTCCCTCCCACCCCGCAGCCATTCAGTAGGGTGCTGGAGACACCAGAACCTCCCTCCGTCCCTGGCCGGCCCTCCCCCAGCCCTCCCCCCGGAATCGGGGGAGGGGCGCCGGGGCAGAGAAACACCCCTCCCCCACGGGCACCGCTAGGCCGCCGCTCGCCCCACCCTGGAAAGCCCGGACGGGCCCATGCCCACCCTCCTCGCCGTGGCCTCGTCGCGGGTGGGGGGAGTGGGGGCAGGAGGGGCGGCTGGGCTGCAATACCAACCTCGCTGTTGAAGGTTTTCACGGCCTCCATGTTGTCGGTGCGGAGGTCCGGAGCCCGGCGGCGGAAGAGGCGGCGGCCACTGCACTGGGTGGGGAGAGCGAGACCGGGGCGGCGGCGCGGCCGCAAGGACGGGGCGCCGGCGGGAGACCGAGCCGCGGCGACCCCGGGCCGGAGGGGAAGGGCAGGCAGTGGCGGGGAAGGGCTCCCTCAGGGGCGGCGAGGCCCCGGCATGGCCGCTAGGGCGGGCGCAGCGCCGGTCCGGGGAACAGAGGCTGCCGGGGCGGGTCGGCAGCGCGGGGGAGGGGCTGGGCCGCGGCGCCTTCTCTTCTCCGCCCCGCTCGGTCTCGGGCCTCCAACCTCTAGCCCGGTCCCCTACTCTCTCCACCCCCTTCTTCCTCTTCCTCCGACAGGCTCTGCTTCACCTCCCCGCCGCTCGGGCCGCAGGGACGAGCAGCGCACGGCGAAGACGGAGGAGGAAGCGCTGGCAGCAGCGGCTGCGGCATCCAATATGGCGGACACGAGTCGGGCCGCGCAGCTCGGAGATCCGCGGCGCCGGCCAGCGCGCCCCCTGGCGACTGGACCGCGCGGGCCCGGACGGCCGCGCGGAACCATCGAGCGCGCGCCGGCCAGAGCGTCGCCGCCCAGAGGCCCCGCTCCGCTCGGCCCGGGCCCCCAGCGCTTCGCCCCCTCCCCGCGTCCGGCCGCGGCGGGAGCGAGCGCTGCTGCCGGGCGGAGCGCTCTTGGGGGTCCACTGCCAAGCACTTCCCTCAGAAAAACCCAAACGGCCCCACAAAGCGGCCCGTTTGCGCGATAATATCCACATTCCCATGAATGTTCTTTCCTTGTGGATTGGCCCTTTTCCACGAGGTTTAGTTGCTTTTCAGAACTTTACTGGACAGTGGCCTAAAGGTTAACAGCCGGAAAAGTTCCTACTCAGTCACTTTCTTATTAACGATGTGCCCGAGCATTTTCATAGCGTTGGGAGAAAACGTTAGAAACAAAAGCCCGGATCCGGGTGGGGGCAGGGGGACGAGGGAAGCACGCTTGCAGCCAGCAAGCAGCTCAGTGCAGGAAATGCACGCTGCATAAATCCCGGGGGACTGGCGTGGGCCAGACAATGAGTGCATTTTTCTGCACCGCGGGAAGCGGGTGCCCAGAACGCACAAGATTTGCATAGGTGGAAGGGAACGCATCATTTACGGAAGATGAATTCTAAAGGAATTTTGCCCTAGGTTGTTTTGAGTGTGAATACAATACTCTTAGATGATGCAGGAGATGCTGCTAGCAAAATGCCTTCTCTCACCTTGTGCATATACCAAATAGCCCAAAAAATTAAATTAAAAGCGAACATTTTAAGTTGAAAGTTAGGGGTGTATCACTGAACCCCAAACATTGCTGTCCTCTTGCTGAGAGTCAATTTTCATCAATCGCTTCTCCTAAGTTTGCTCAAAGGAAACGGAGGAAGTTGACGGCAGAATTTTACTCAGGAGGATCGTTGGAAACAAGGTACTCCTGCAAGAGCTGAGCCCAGCGCTTTGAGAAACTAGGGAAGGCAGGTCCTTCTTGACATTTTAGAGTATACTTCGTTGACAGCTTTAACGTGGGGGCTGGTTACTTAGAAAGTAAAAGGGGTAACTTCTTCAGTAAGAGCTTGTATTTCCACCTTCAAAACTCAAATGCTGTCACAAAGTTCTCCATCTCCTTTGGCCTCCCATCCTCATAGGCCAAGCCGTTATCTCTTGCCAACAATCTCAGTAGCCTCTTATCTGGTCCTCCGCTTATCTCCTATAATCCATTCTCTAGACTATAGCCATAGGGATTTTTTTTTTTAAGACAGAAATCAGATCAGTTCACTCCCTTGCTTAAATCTTTTTAAAACTTTCCCTTTGCACATCAGATGTTACTTTAACCTCTTACCATAGCCTGAAGGCCCTACCTATCCCAGCTCACACTGCCTTCTCTTTGCGCTCTTTCCTCTGGCCACACTGGTCTCCTCTGTTCCTTGACAACACTGAGTGCTTCCTACCTGGAACACTCGGGGGCCTCTGCCCTCAGTGAGGTGCTGCTGTTCTTTGCTAACTAACTCCATCCTTTCCTCCTGCAAGAGGTCTCCCCTAATCAGTCCACCTACAGTAGCATGCTGTGACTGGCGTGAGAACCCCGCTCAGCTCTGGTCATGCCAGAGTCTATTGCTCAGCAGTCCCGGCTCTGGCATATGAGGGACTATTTATTGTTTTTCACTAATGAACGTTGACTGAATTACTTAGGCCTGAGAGGTTAAGCTGCAGTACAAGCTAAAAAGAATTAAATCAGTTAACACGTTACAGGACTTGATTTCATAAAGCTTCCACACCCAGAAAGACTGCAGAAGGCATACTTTGATCAAGGGAAGGAAGAGGGGGAAAAAAGCAGAGGATAACCTAAGCACATGCTCAGTGAGAAGGAGGTAAAGCTACGGAAATGTTAGAGGGAGTAAGGGGAAGCCTGGAGGCCCAGTGCAATGACTAAATACAGTTCATGCACAACTACACGTGTTTCTACACTGTGAGAATGTCAGTGCGCATGCCTGACATGTATGTAGTTGATGTATGTACGTCTGTTAGGATTCCAGTTCCCACCGTAACAAACCATCTCGAGCTAGCTTAAGCATTACAGAATTCACTGCTAGAATGCAGATTTTTCTCCTTCAACCCAAAGTCAGGGATGCAGATGGGCCTAAGGAAGGAACCTGAGCTAGAATACAGACAGCCTGAAGCAGCCTAGTCTCTGCTTACTTGCTTGAGTTTTCTCTCTGTCGCTTTATCAAACTCCCTGTTTTACATACTATGATATGACTATTGCTCCTGCTTTTATAGTTCTAGACACCCGGAGGACCTGACTGACTACCTCTCCCTCCCTGTTCCAGATTCCTTCAGGGAAAACTTGGGATTTGATTGACCCACCTTGGATTAGGTAACCATCTCCAAGAAACTTAAGACCAAAAATTCATTTTCTGAAGAAGCTTGATCTGGGCAAGAGTGGGCAAGGGAATTGCAGCCACTGGAAAAGATAATATAAATTATAAAAGTCATATTCCAGAATTCATGGCATTCTCTTCTGAATGTGGTTATCATTGGCCTTTCCTCTAGGACTTAATTATTTCTGAGAGTAACTCATAGGCTCTAATTCAGCTGTAACCAAGTGATCAGGGTCAAAAATAGTCCAGAATAGGGAGGAGGGTATAGCTCAGTGGTAGAGAGCATGCTTAGTAAGACAAGGTCCTGGGTTCAATACCCAGTACCTCCACTACAACAAATAAATAAATAAACCTATTTCCTCCCCCCAAATTAATTAAAAAAAAAAAAAGTCCGGAGTTAGCACTTAACATAGAACTTTTTGAGATCGTGGAAATATTCTGTATCTGTGATGCCCAATTCAGTAGTACTAGCTCCATGTGACTGTTGTGCACGTGAGATTGCTAGTGCAACTGAGGAGGTAAAATTTTAATTTTATTTTATTCTAATTGAGTCAAGTTTAGGTGTATGCTAGTCACCACATTGGAAAGCAGGGGTCTAGCTGGAGAGGACTTACTCCCACCAATAGGGCACGTTCTTGATAAAGGGAGTCATGAGGTGGCAGTAAGCAAAAAACAATTATCAGCTATCAGAAATAATGATATGTATATACAAGTTATTTTTAAACTGAGCAAAACTAGAGTATTGTCTAAACTTTCCATTCAATAGAAAAAATGACAACTTGAGATTCCTCTGGAAACACTTCTGGAATAACTTAGTAAATTAGAGCATAGAAACAAAATGAAATATTACATAGCCAATAAAAATGATTAGACTATGGGAAACTGTAGGATGGCTCCTCAAAAGTCAAACAAAATTATTGCGTGAGCCAGCAATTCTGCTTCTGGTATTCACCCAAAAGAACTGAAAGCAAGGACTTGAACGGGGATCTGTACACTCATGTTCATAGCAGCACTTACACGATAACTAAAAAGTGGTGGCAACCCAAGTGTCCATTGACAGGTGAATGGACAAACAAAACCAAATGGGGGATATGCATACAATAGAATATTCAGCCTTAAAATGGAAGGAAATTCAGAAACATGCTACAACATGGATGAAACTTGAAGACATTATACTAAGCGACATGTCAGTCACAAAAAGACAAATAGTGTATGACTCCACTTATATGAGGTACCTAGAATAGTCAAATTCATAAAGACAGGAAGTAGAATAGTGGTTGCCAGGGGAGGAAAGAAGGGGAAATGGGGAGTTAATGTTTAATGGGCATAGAGTTCATTTTCAGAAGATGAAAAAGTTCTGGAAATGAATGGTGGTGATGGTTGCGCAACAATGCCAAGGTACTCAGTACACTTAAAAATAGTTAAAGTGGTAAATATTATGTTATGTACATTTAATCACAATTTTTAAAAATATTTTTAATGGTTAGAATAAGACTAGAAATACAAGAAAGGGGAAATGCATGTTAGATTATTAAGTACAGAGGAGTACAAAACAAACTGTTAATGTATGTTAGTTCTAAGAGAATGTATGCAATGATTAAAAATTATATAAAAAAATCAAGATAATGATATTAGGGTGCTGGGATTGTGAGGGGTTTTTTAAAGAATTTTTTTGCCCCTTTTCAGTGATTTGGTAATTTTATATTTTATTATTTTAAATGGGCACAATGTAACTCACCAAACTTGATATTGAAACTGAGTGTATTTCCCGAGAGAATCATAAGATGTTAAAGATACAAAGTAAACACTCTTACTTCGGCCAGCTTCCCTTAAATTAAGTAGGAAGTTTCAATTTGCAGGTTTGTTTTGTTGCCTGTTAAAGAAGTGGTTCTTTACGTGGCTAACGATGAAACAGCATACATTATTGTTAGCAGTAGTAGTGGTCAAAGATTTTTTAAAAATCCCTAAATTTCCAGGCTTTATAGTTTAACTATTGATTTAAAGTTAACCATTTGCCCCCCAGTGAATAAGCCAACATGTTCATGTCTTTGTTCTTCCCAATGACTCTTTCTTACTTTGAACACACACACGCTCCTGACCCAAATCATCTGCCCAACCCACAAATGCAGCCTTCCATTGTTCCTTTCCAAATGGACACAAGCCCAAACTGCTTGCGAGAAAGAGATGTTTTGCCTACCTTATACCTGTATGCAGCTGTTGTGACATTTCACAACAGAGATTGTGCTGACTCTACAAATTCTCATTCACTTCAGGTCATTGAAAAAGAGACCAAATTGTTTTGTTGCTGTAGAATGAGAGAAGACTCAGGGTGTGATGAAAGAGGTTCTATCCCCCCAAAGGCATCTCCTTGCATCCCTTGATTCGGTCTGACTTTCTGATACAAACACCTGTTATAAATTGAGGACACCAGGACAGGTGGCATCAAGGCGGCTGTCTAAATAAGGCCTCACGGGGTTACAATATCTTGTGACCACTGTGTTCCTCATATGTTGGTAGATTAATAACTTAATTCATCCAGAGTAGATTAGAGCCTCATAGACAAACAGTGATAACCAAACACAAGACACCGACATATGACCCCCAGAATGCAAGTGTATTAACTTATTATGGCATATATCTCATTCAAGTGACTGGAATTCTTTGTCTTAGGACGAAGTCTTCTACATCAATGTTCCGGGGAAATAAAACTAATAATCTGATGGTTGCTTTGAATTATTAAATTGTAAAAAGAAACTCTTTTTGACATTGTGTAAGTTTGATGTGCATAATGTGTTGTTGTAATACATTTATGTATTGCAATATGATTACAACCATAGCATTGGCTAATACCTATATCATACTACATTATGTTTTCTTTCTGTGGTGAAAAAAATTAAGTTCTAGTCTCTCAACAACTTTGAAGTTTACAATACAGTATTGTTGACTATAATCATTATGCTGTGTATCCGATCTCCAGACATTTATCTACTAATTGCAAGTTTCTGCCCTTGAACAACATCTCTCCAAATCCCATACCCCCTCTCCCCCCCAGCCCCTGGCAACTAAGTATTCTACTCTCTGCTTCTACAAGTTCAGGTTTTTTTAGATTCCACGTGTAGGTGATAGCATATACCATTTGCCTTTCTAAGTCTGACTTATTTCTATTATCATAATGCCCTCAAGATCCATGCATGTTGCAAATGGCAGGATTTCCTTCTTTCCCATGGCTGAATAATATTCCATTGTATATATGTCACATCTTCTTTATCTGTTCATCCATTGACAGATAGGTTGTTTCCATATCTTGGCTATCGTAAATAATGCTTCAGTAAACATGGGAGTGCAGATATCTTTTCTATACAAAGGAACTTTTAATGACTAGAACTTCTATCTCCTTTTCCCTGACTTATACCCAAGCTCCAGTGTTCCTCTTTCCTACACCACATTGAATAAACACTGCAAATATCTCTCTGATACCTATTTTGTCTTTAGCCTGATGTCTTTTGGCTAAACTAAAAGCCTATAATAAGACTAGTAAAATCATGGTCTTCTAGAGATTTCATTTTATTCATTATATATTAATTTGTATAGATTTTAATCTAAATCTGAAGGTTTCAAGGCAATATTTAAAAATCAGTTATAGTCTGAATTGTGTCTCCCAAGATTGATATGCTGAAGCTCTAACCCTCAGTACCACAGAATGTGACTGACTGTGTTTGGAAATAGGGTCTCCCCTGCACTCCAGCTTTATTGAGATATGATTGAAAATAAAAATTGTACACATTTAAGGCATACAAGGTGATGTTTAGATATACATTGTGAAGTGCATACCACAATCAAGCTAATTAACATATCCGTCACCTGCCGTAGTCACCACTTTTTGGGGGGTAATGAAAACACTTGAGAACCTTTCTCTTAGTAAAATTCAAGTATGCATTACATTGTTATTAACCATAGCCATTATGCTGTCTCCAGAACTTATTTATCTTATAACTAGAAGTTTGTACTCTTTGATCCATATCTCCCCTCTTCCTCCATCCCCGTAGCCCAAGGTAACAGCCATTCAACTCTCTATTACCATGAATTTACCTTTTTTTTTAAATTCCACAGATAGGTAAGATTATACAATATTTGTCTTTCTGTGTCTGACTTATTTCACTTAGCATAATGTCCTCCAAGTTCACTCATGTTGTTGCAAATGGCAGGATTTCCTTCTTTTTTATTTATTCAGCATTCTTTATATATATAATATGTATATTTAATTCAGGTATAGTTGATGTACTATATTATATAAGATTCAGGCATATGACATAGTGACCCCATTGGTTGTTCAGTAGTATGTTGTTTAATCTCCACATACTTGTGAATTTTCCAGTTTCCTTGGTGTAATTAATTTCTAGTTTCACACTACTGAGGTTATTTCAATCCTCTTAAATTTATTGAGATTTGTTTTGTGGCCTAATATAAGATCTATCCTGGAAAACGTTCCATGTGCATACTCGAGAAGAATGGGTGTTCTATAGTTTTTGGATGGGATACTCGGTATGTATCTGTTAAATCTATTTGCTTAAATGTGTCATTTAAGGCTGATGTTTTCTTATTGGTTTTCTGTCTGGATGGTCTTTGATGTAAGTGGAGTATTAAAATCGTTTACTATTGTTATACTGCTGTCTATTTCTCCCTTTAGGTCTGTTAAGTTTTGCTTTATATATTCAGGTGTTCTTATGTACGGTGCATAAATATTTACACATGTTATATCCTTTTGTTGGGTTGACCCTTTTGTCATTATGTAATGCCCATCTTTGAAAACCTCTGACTTAAGATTTTTTTTTTATTAGTTTGTTCTGCTTTTAATAAGAAGAGACAAGAGAGCTATGTAAAGTTCAAAAAGTTGTTAAAAAATCATATACTTGTCATGTTATTTTGAATGATTTCACATAAAAGATTTGTAGAGAAGAATGGATTAGTAATAGAGAAGAGTTATAACAGTATGGAGGTGGGAAGAATTAGCGGTTCAAGGCATAAAATGGTGGTGAAATGGAATCTAATCTTATCCTCTGGGTCAGGGAGGACTTTCCAGAGGTCAGAACACCATGGTGCCTAGTTTAGGAACCACAGCCTTGGCCCCTTAGCTTCTTAAATTCCTACAGACAGTTGACATTTTAAAATGATGAATTTCTGGCAGAATGACAGAGCAGATACCTAAATACCCCTGTTGCATAGCAACTACCAATACTTGTTAAAATACTTAATAAAATTTTCTTTTTAAATGCATTGCTGAGTTGATATCAAGTAAAAGCAGTCCTTAGAAGCCAAAACAAGAAGAAACGGGAATCTAGAGAAATAAGGAAGCACTGTAATGGCAGAGTATTGCCAATCCCCCAGCTTTGATTTTGATAGCTAAACAAGATCTGTACCCAGAACATGAGGTGGCCAAGTTATGGAGCCTTTCAATTTAAATAATTAAATAACATACGAGTTTCAGGTGTATGAGATAATGATTCAATATGTGGATTTATTGCAAAATGATCACCACAATAAATCTAGTTAACACCTATCACCATACATAGTTACCAAATTTTGTTTTTTCTTGTGATGAGAACTTTGAAGATCTACTCTCTTAGTCTTACAAGAGAACCTTGCACAAAGCTAAATGTCAAAGGGCAGCCATGGGTGAAGTGGTTGACATGTAAAGGGAAGAACAAAACAAACAAAGAAACAAAAGATGTTGGGGGGTGTGGGGAGGAGGGAATAGCACAGAAATTCGCCTGTATCAAGATCAGAACTGAGTGAGCGGAGGGAAAAAATTCCCCCGAGGACGTTTAACCACAAGTCAGACCTCATGCATGTTTGTGGTCCAATGCATAATACCTGGTTGATGTGAAAAACCTCAAGCAAAAAATTATTTTAAATTGGTACTGGATTGGCATGTTTCCAGGCAACTGAAAAAAACAACTGCAATTCTTTTTCCCACTTCAACCTAACCTTCAAAGAAGCTTGACAAGTGAAGGTCTATTGAAAGTGAGATTATAATTAAACAAATAAATGGACAGAAAACAAATCATGGTGAGTGGGAGCCAACAGAAACACAAGACAGCAGCATCAGAACTGCAAAATGTTTAGATGGTGGAATTGACACATTCAGAAGACAAAAATTTTAATATGTGTCCGGGCATATGCTGGACTATGTTATTCAGACCAGTCCCATTGCTGAAAGTCACAAGTGTTGGCTAAAAGAAAGAAAAATATGAAAAGCTTTGAAAGCCCTGAAAACAGGGCCAAACTTAAAGAAAGTGAGAACCAGAAAGAACCTTGAAATTGTTTTTGCCTTGGTGCATTTTCTGCTCTAGACAAACTGGAACTTCAGGTTTTGACAGCCTCCCGAGGTAGGAGGGGCAGAAGTCGAAGCCTAGGGCCTCCTAAGTTGGGAAGTCTAACAAGACAGTCTCTTCACACTAAGCTGGACCTGCAGAGGGTTACAACCCAGGATGAGGTTGCACCGGAATTAAGCTCACGTTTCTCTCTCTCTCCACCCAGTGGGCTGGGAAGAAATTTTCCTTGTCTGACAGAGCAAGAAGAGGGGAACACTGAAAAGTATAACACAGACTAGCCTTTGTATGGATTTGCAGCTCAAAAAAATCACATTACCTTAAGCCCTGAATGTAGTTTAAAGCATCCCCATGCTAGCAGTGCCCCGAGACTTCTAGGAGAAGTAAATACACCTCCTCTCTGAAAGACTGGTCCTTTCCCTAAGGTATTAAGGAAATCCTGCAAATAAACTCTTAAGGAAAATGAGTGTATTTGCTTCCCATTGCTGCTGTGACAAGCTACCACAAACTTGGTGGCACACAGCAACACAAATTTATTGTCTTACAGTTCTGGACGTCAGGGATCCACAGTAGGTCTCACTGTGCCAGCATCAAGGTGTCAACAGGGCTGCGCACCTTCTGGCTGGAGGCTCTAGGGGCAGCATTCGGAGATTACAAATGAGAATCAGCAGAAAGGCAGATGAAAAATATGTATACACACATACACATCATGAACCAGTTGGGTTTATTCCTGGAACGTAGGGTTGGTTTAACATTAGACAAATTCACTGATGCGATTCACATTTTAAGAGATTAAAAGAGAAATGATTAATTTGAAAGATGCAAAAAAAATGCATTTGATGTGATTCAGTATCACAACTAAATAAAAGCAATAGTACATTCCAATGGCTGCCATAGCAAATTACCATGAATTCTGTGGCTTAACACAAGAGCTCTCTCACAGTTCTGAAGGCTAGAAATAAAACATCTAGGTGTCAGCAGGGCCAGACTCTCGTCAGAGGCTCCAGGGCAGAGTGTTCTTGCCTCTTGCAGCTTCTCTTAGTGTTTTTGACTGATGGTGGCATCACTCCAGCCTCTGCCTCTGTCTTCCCATTGGCTTCTCCTCTGTGTATGTCTGTGTAGAACTTCTCTCTGCCTCTCTCTTATAAAGATACGTGTGATTGCATCTAGGGCTGTTAGTTCAAGATAAATTCTTCTCAAGATCCTTAACTTAATCATATCTTTCGCCATCTAAGTTAATTTCTCCTCTTTTGCTGCATAAGGCAATAGTCACAGGGTCCAGAGTTTAGAACGTAAAAATAACTCTGGGGGTGGGAGTGGGGCATTTTTTCAGCATACCGTAAAACAGTTCACAAGACAATTTCCTTAACTTGTGCTTTACTCGAGACCTAAAAAATTAGCTACGGCTAATGTCAAAGATTCCTTTTGAAACCAAGAATAAGAATGAACACCCATTATTCCCACTTAGAGCCTACATTATCCTGGAAGCCCACACTATGCAGCAAGATAAAGAAATCGTAATCCTGAGAACTGAAAAGCAAAACGTACAAAATGTTATTGTGATGTAACTGTATATATAGAAAACTTAGGAAACATCTGCAGGTAAGTTACAGAATTAACAGTGGTTCAAGACGATTCCATTTCTCTATGCCCATATATGGAAACTTTATTAATAACTGTAATCAATTACAGAAATATATACTATATAAGGTAGCGACCGCAATGGTGAAGGGTACTGTACTTCTTGTTGTGGTGGAATACTGGTACCACGCTTGAACTTTTACGTTAACAACTAGAGAATGTAGAAAGTACACGCGACAACTATTTTCAGTGGGCAATAGATAGAGAAGGATAACAAAATTGTTACCCCAGCAATACCTTTACTTCCTGCCTAGTGGCGCTTTCTGGACCACAATGCAGGGAGAAGGAATCCAAACAGCATGAGAGTCTTACTGAGTTGAGGAGACAGAGATCAGATTTCGGAAGGATGGCTGGAATTTGTAGGACAGGATACTAGAGATGAGAGAGCTATATGGAGAAAGGGCTCTGGAAATTGTCATAGAGGTCACCTCGAGTTTTGGCTAAATACAATCCAACACATGCCTAGAGAAAAACACCACAAGGTCAGGCAAAGGAAAGCACTTGGGAACTCAAAGCTGAACATTTCCCCTAACTAGTGGGTGTCTGAGTTCTCATGAGCCAGAGTGGAGAAATGTTACTGAACACCTGGGAAGAACTACACACACACATACACTCACAAGCACACGCACACTGATGGTGTGTGTCAAAGCAACACAGGAACCAACGGAAAGAGCTCCCTGTCATCGAAGCAGAGACAATTTGAACAAAATAAAATAGTATCAAGTTATAATCCAAGCAAGAGTAATAACCACATTCATGGAGTGAAGGTGATATTGTTAAGATGTCTGTTCATCTCAAAATGTTTTAAATCATCAGTAAAGGGGGGAGGGTATAGCTCAGTGGTAGAGTGCATGCCTAGCATGCATGAGGTCCTGGGTTCAGTTTCCAGTACCTCCATTAAAAAAATAAATCAATAAACCTAATTACCGCCCCCTTCCAAAAAATATTTTTAAAAAATCATCAATGAAATATTTTTTTAAAGTAGAGTTTTTTTCCCTAGAAGTAGACAGGCTAATTTCAAATTTTATGTGAAGATAAAAAGGATTTAGAATATGTGAAACAATTTTAAGGAAAACTGGGAGGACTTCTACTGTGTGACCTAAAAAATTATTACAAAGTTATAGCTTGAAGACAATGTGGTAGTGGAATATGAATAAACCTATATGTCAATAGAAGAGACTGGAAAATCCAGGCAAAGACATATGTACATATATATATTATATTCCACACATATATAGTTTATTCATTTTCAACAAAGGTGCCAAGGTAGTTCATTGTCTTTCCAATAAATGGCAGTGGAAAAAATGGGGACCTAAATGGGGAAGAACTGTGTTTGCATCACACCATAGATGAAAATTAGGGAAAGCAGTGGTACAGGGAGGGAGGATGGGGTGGAGGGAACCGGGAAAACCATTTCATGGAGATCTCAACTGCAGCTACTTCTGATTACTTCTCCAGTTTTACCATTTCCTCTGATGCCTCTGTCCACAATTTCAGTTCCTTGAATGAAATATTCTAAGGTTTGATTCTAGACATTGCCAGACTATTTCATTTTACTGGAATGCTTTCTACATAATTACATCTCATCTTTATTTGGGTAACTCCTATTCATTTTTCCTTTTATTTGCCTTTTGATGAACTGGTAAATACATACAATGTTTATAGTGTATGAAAGATCTAAACTTTTTTAAAAGAACACTGGTATAACCCCCACTGAAGGGGATTCTTAAGACCAGCTCTAGATGTGATATTAGCTAGGAGGACCCGCTAACCCAGAATACGGTCATATTCACAGTCCGGTTTATTACAGTGAGAGGTTACAAAACAAAATCAGCAAAAGGAGGAAGCGCAAGAAAACCAGAGCAGCTCCTAAGAGTCCTCTCCCAGGGGAGTCATACAGGATGTGTTTAATTCTTCCAGCAATGAGTTGTGACAACCCGTGTGAAATGTTGCCTATCAGGGAAGCTCATTGAAGACTCAGTGCCAAGGGCTTTCCCTGGGGACCAGAAATGCAGCCCCTGTGCCTGGCGTGTACCAAAACTCAAGACTTCCAGGTGGAAAACAGGTGTTTGGCACAAACTACATTGTACAGTGTTTTAGGCACAGTGAACTACTCTTACCAGGCGATGGTAGGAACCTCCTAAGATGAAACCCAAGCTTCCAGACACTAGCCAAGGTCTCAACTTGCAAGCAGGCCTTTTCGAGCATAGCAGCATCTCACGCCTGCTGTGAATCTATTCTGGTACCCACTTTCTGTTCATGCCCATCCCAAATCCTCAAACCCTCCGTCCCAAACACTCCCCCTCCAACCACCAAGTAACTGCGTATTAAATGCATATTTACAATGCCCTTGCTTTTTTTTTCTACAGACTTATTACATACGTATGTATGCCTATACAATTTACTTTTGGTTTTACAATATTTTAAACTTCATATAACTAGAATATGTTTTTCAAGTTTTCATTAATATGCTTATGAGGTTCATCCACATTAATACTGTGTGTCCTCGTGTGTGTGCACGTGTAAGTGCACACATACTTTATTGTTTAAACTTTATTAAATGTATGTACGTATGTGTTGTATTTGCATATATACATATATATACACTTGTTGAAAATAAAATACAGTCTTCAATTCAATAAAGCATTATCTTTAAATTTTCTCATTGATACATTATTTGTATTAGTGAAAACAGCTCAAATTTCATCAATCAAGTAATGAAGAATTAAGTTATAGAGCAGAAGGTAGTTTAAAGATACTACTTGATTGAATTAAAGATTATATTCTATCTCTACAAACATATATAGATAATCCATTATATTCTAGAAAGGGATGAACTTGGATATAGATGAATATGTCTGTTCATGTCTCAAGCCCATCATTTTTGATTACCATAGATTTATTAAGTTTTAATATCTGATAATATCAGCTTTTCTAATTAATAGCCTTATTTTTCCAAATTTCCTGACAATTCTAACTCATCCAATTTTTTATTTGGAACTTAGAAGCATGCTACATATTACAAAACCCGACAAAATTATCTTTTGGGATTCTAATTAAGTTTACATATTGCTTTGGATTTGACTCTTATATTTTCCCAAATGAAATGAATGAATCCTACTGAATTTTTTCTGAATAATTTATTGAAAAGTTTATATTTTTCTCAATGGGTTGAGATACAACCTTTCTCATACATAAAACTCTCACATGTTGTTCTCTAGTTTGTCTATTATTTCTCTATAGTACTATTCTAATATTCTAGGCTTTTATAATATATTTTATTATGTGGTATGCTTGGTTCCACCTTATTGCTCTTGTGTTTCAAAGATTTCTTATCTTATTTCTTGATTCTTTTTCTATATGAAACTAGAATCCATTTGCTCACTGTCATCCATATCCACAGATATTTTTCTTGGGATCCTGCAAAATTTACAAATAAATCAGAAAGGACTGACGTCTTTTTGAAATTGTGTCTTCTGTGGGGGGCTAGTAATCAGAATAAACAAGCTGAATATCTGATATATCACTTGATGGTAAGTGCTAAATATAGCAGGAAAGGAACCGGAAGGTGGGGGTGGGGGTTGCTATTTTAAATAGGAGACACTCACTGACATTTTAGCATAGACGCTAATGAGGTGAGGGAGGATGTCGTCTTCCAGGCAGAGAGAACTGCAAGTTCAAAGGCTTTTAAGGGTTGGCCTTTGCTAGGAGCACAGGCAGCTCACCAGCAGTAACAGGAGAGCGCGTGGAGGGTTCTACTGAGATGAGGTTTGATGGGCAGGCGTGGTGGTAGGCTGGGGCAGACAGTCTCCTATTTTCTTAGTGACACAGGAAGCTGTGCAGAGTGAGAATCTGGAAGGCAGTGTGAAGAGGAGAAGGGGACTATGTGGTAACAGCGGGCAGCACAAAGGACTTAGTACTTCAAGAAGAGTGACTGTGAACTCAGAATGAGAACGGTCAACATGACTGCACGTGGCCATGTGGTGGAGGCTCAGAGGAGGCAAGTGCTGGAACTACTCAGGGTTGTAATTTAACCAAGCAGGAATCACCAGGCAAGAGCATGGCAAGGAAATTAAGGGTGATGTGATTGGGAATAACAGTGACTGTGAGATTTCAGCTGGATAAGGAGAGAAGGGAGGGCAGAAGGAGGCACGAGACTGACTCTACTTGTTAAATGCATCCTTGGGTCTTTTAAACTAGCAAATCAGAATTATTTTGTAAAATTTATTGTAAAACTAGCTTTTTAGAGATTATCCTTCAAACTATAAATCTGTGAAGAGATCATTTAATTATTTTAATCAAAGAACTTAGTAGCGTCACTTCCCGGCGGCGCCGAACGGAGTGACCAACGGCTTACAGAGCAACATGCCGAAGTTTTATTGTGACTACTGCAATACATACCTCACCCATGACTCTCCATCTGTGAGAAAGACACATTGCAGTGGTAGGAAACACAAAGAGAATGTGAAAGACTACTATCAGAAATGGATGGAAGAGTAGGCTCAGAGTCTGATTGACAAAACAACTGCTGAATTTCAACAAGGAAAGATACCTCCTACTCCATTCTCTGCTCCTCCTCCTGCAGGGGCAATGATCCCACCTCCCCCCAGTCTCCTGGGTCCTCCTCGCCCTGGTATGATGCCAGCACCCCATATGGGGGGCCCTCCCATGATGCCAATGATGGGCCCTCCGCCTCCTGGGATGATGCCAGTGGGACCTGCTCCTGGAATGAGGCCGCCTATGGGAGGCCACATGCCAATGATGCCTGGACCTCCAATGATGAGACCTCCCGCCCGTCCCATGATGGTGCCCACTCGACCAGGGATGACTCAACCAGACAGATAAGGAGATTGGGGAGCCTCTTTATATCAGTTTTATATTACTCGTTCTACTTCACCAGGAGATTGTGGTGCTGTGACTCTGGATGTTTTTTTAACAGCGTGACAAGGAAGACTTGCTCCCGCCTTCCTATCAGAGAGAGAATAGTTTTGGAGGGGAGTAGTTGAGGGGAAAAAAACAATTTTCATTTGTATTGTGAAACGTGAAAATAAAATTGTCAACTCTTTTAGTTAAAAAAAAAAAAAAGAACTTAGTTATTAGTACTCTTACAAGCCTGAACATTTTTGTATCCCCGGAAGTTATCATATAACCAAGAATGTAGCAATGGTTTAAGACTCTTATTAAATTTCAACATCAATCAAAAAAAAAATTCGACCCTTGCAACATTCAAATAATTCTCAATAATACATGATATTAAATACAGGCATGCAATGAAAAATTAAGATTCACAGAAAATGGGAAAGTTTTGGGTAACAGTTATGATAATTGCTCCAGCAAAAGCCCAAGCCTCTTCAATTTTTATTGCACCAGAATAGCAAATCTGACTGATCACCATTTTATATTCTCTTTCTCTCTTTGCAAGGCATCTGGGAAGTAAAATGAGAGGCTACCGGACATGTCCTTGGCTTTGCTGAAAACAAGGCCATGATTTGCGGAGCACTGATGAATTGTCCAGAAACAGCTAAGTTGACTTTTTTCATTTCTAACTTAATAAAGCAGGAACCCTCTATTTCCTTCCTCTTCACTCATTTTTCTTAAAATCTCAGAGTTGAGAAGAATGTAAGCATACACCAGCACTTAGCTCCCGTGTGGATTTTTGACATGGGACCATCCAGTTTCTGCTTTGAGGTGCCAGGGGTGGGGAAATCCAATTTATCATCCAATTGATTTCGGCGCTGTTTGCTACTACGTTCTCCTCACATTGAGCCCACGTTTGCTGCTTCAGAACTTTCACTCACTTGTCTCAGGCCTGAACCCAGAGCCACACGATGTAGATTTCATGCCTCTTCCACAGTCTAATCTTCCAAAAGTAATTTTTTAAAACTCATTTTTTTCACTCAACAAAAAGTTATAATTTTTTCTATTTCTTTTAGTCATTCTTCATATGATCATCTCACCAGCCAAACCATTGTCTTCAGATCAGCTCGAGTGTGGTTTTCCCCCTGAATAGCGGCTCCCAATTCGACACTACAGACAAGGGCGGCCCAGCTCAGAGAGGAACAGGCCTGTTAAGGCCTCTATTATGCTTTCTTTTGGGATATAACTTAAAATTCCATCTGCTATTTTTAGCATCTATGTCACATCACATTTGTTGCTCTCAAGCTGTGCTCCTGGGTGGCTGGTGTCTTGCGACAAGCTGCAGCCATGACATTTGCCTACATTAAACTTTGTTCTTGTAGGTTAAACCTCATCATCCCAACCTACTACCTTTTTGATCCCGATTCTGTCCAGTCTATTAGCCTTCTAGTTTTACTTCATTGAAAGATTTCATCAGCACACTCTCAAGGTTTTTATAACAATAGCTGTAGAAAGTCTGATTACTAAAGAGTCTGTTCTTCAGCTTTAAAGCTTTTTCCCAAATTGCCATCAAACAGCGCTGTTTCAGTCTCTTCTGATTGCTTCATTGAATACAAATCCACCCACGTTACATCATCTTGTCTACAAAAGCATCATGCGATGCTTGACATTCCTTCTGAATTCTGTAGTTTTTGTTTCATAAATCATCGTTAAGTACGACTACGTAGTGCATGCCACAGCGCTAAGCCTTCAGTTAAAGACCACACTTTGGTGGTTTAAATATAGCACCACAAAAATGCTTTAGAGGCCCCTGGCTCAGGATAATGGACTGAACACAAGCATTTGCCTCATGTCCCTTCTGAGACTCCACTGATACAACCAGACAGAAATATAAAAAGTTATATCAACACTGGAAGGGGGAAGATAAGAGAAGGATTTATTAGCAGATAAGAAATTTCAAACAAGTCTGGAAGACAAAGTGAGACAGAAGTGTGTGACTGGGGGAGATGGAGCTCAAACTGCAGTTTAATGGGATAACAGTGTAGTTAGCAGATCAGCTGGAACCTGCAAATCAGAGAGTGAGTGCAGAGTGGGGCTGAAAATATGGAAGAGCTGAGCTCCTCTGCTCCCAGCCTCCCTGCCGTGCCCGCCAGAGGCTGCATTACAAAGGAGGAAAAGATCCTGATTCCTAAGGAAATTAAACAGTTGGAAGACCTGTGTTTTCCCAGGTAAGTACCGGCTTTGACTTTCTAATGACGAAGTGGAGCATCTGCACTAACATGTCCCTCCAACATGTAACAACTTCCTGTTTAAGGAAGGAGGCTGATCAGAAGGCAGTGGTGGGGTGGGGGGAGCATGTAGCTCAAGCTCAAGCACCAGCCCAAGCAGTAGGCTGCATGCTTAGCCTGCACAGGGTCCTAGGTTCAATCCCCAGTTCCTCCTCTAAAGATAAATAAACCAACCAACAAACCAACCTAATTTCCTCCCCCCATCAAAAGAAAGTAAAAATAAATAAGTAAAATTAGATAAAATTTAAAAAAAAGAAGGCAGGAGAAGAAACCCATACCAACTATATGAAATAATCCATCACAACTTTTATTTTTAAATATAAAAGAACTAACAAAGATCAACAGATACACCAGGGGGAAAAAGCAACCTGAAGGAACTAGACCAAGATACACAAGGGAAAAATAATTCCAGAGGAAACAGATCATTCAAGAATCAGAAGGGGACTTGAAATAAAATAATTAGTCCCAAGAAAATATTATATACATGAAACAAAATAAAATCCTTTGAAAAAGAAACAGTACAAGAAAGAGTTGCTATAAACGAATCATATGAATGTCACAGTAAGAATATTTTAATTAACAGATAAAGTTGGAAAACATCCCACACTACCTCTCAAGGTTTAATGTGCATAAGAATCACCTGAGGACCTTATTAGTAAAGAGTCTAATTCAGCAATTTTGAGGTGAGGCCTGAAGTTCTATGTTTCTAACAAGCTCCCAGGTGAGGCCACTGCTGCTAGGCCATGGACATACTTTGAGTAGAAAGGCCACAGATAAAGAAGTTAAAAAAAAAAAGAGCTCAAAGTAATTAAACAAGGTGGGGAAGATATATAGCTCAGTGGTAGAGTATGTGCTTAGCATGCATTAGGTCCTGGGTTCAATCCCCAGGATCGCCATTAAAAAATAAATAAATAAACCTAATTACTTCCCCCAAAGAAGAAAGAAAAATCCATCAAAATTATAAAACAAGAAAGAGGAGAGAAAGACAATCTAGGAAAACTGACACATGCAACTAACTGGAGTCTCAAGAAGAGCAAATGGAGAGAACACAGCAAAGAAACAGTAGTGAAAAAAACATCTAGATCGCGAAAGGGATCCAAGCCTTCAGATCAAACGGGCTCACCGAGTGCTGAGTAGGATGAATTTTTAAAAGACCCACTCCTAGGCATAGTCACATGCAATTTCAGAACATAAAAATATAAATAAATATAAAGATCCTAAAAACTTCCAGAGAGTAAAAATTAGGATGACCACAAAGGTGTTTGGAAGAGACAGATATAAAACTTCTCGTAGATGCATTGAATACTAGCAGGCAATGCCTCTGAAATTCTAAGCGTAAGAACTTGAGGTGGGAATCTTTAGACCCACTTGCTCTTGATCATTCAAGTCAGGGCAGAACAGTGACACAAACAAGATGTGGCAGACACTGAAGGTTGGCTGCCCCGTTTCCATGCCCAATATCCTTCTCCCATGCCTGCCTCTCCAACAGAGGCTGGTTAACCCCGATGCTTGTTTATGAGCTAGGAGTGGCCATTAGACACCAGTTTGGTCAGTGAGATGTAGGGAAAAAACTGCTGAAGGTGTCTCTTGGGAATTTTGTCCAAGTTTCACACATGCTCCAGAAGAATTTTTGTTGGTTGGTTGGTTATGTGAATTTATTAATCACGTATCTTCACTCACTTTTAGTGTGCTTTACCAACAAACTTCTGAGAGGGTCTGTTAAAATCTCCAGCTACAGTTGTCAGTTTATCTGTCTCCCTCTGTAATTCTGTCAGTTACTGCTATATATCTCTCAAGGCATTAGAAATTGTATCTTGATTATATTGTTCATCTTAATGCTTCATTTGCCTTTAGAGTTGAGCTAGCAGCCTGAGCTAGCTTGGAAGCTTGGCCTATGCCACTGAGACAGCAGGGAAGGGGGCAGGGTACAACCATGACACAGCACAATTGAGGACAGGACAAAAACTGGTTAGAACCAAGACAGCAGAAGATTCAACTCCCAGTAGATCTTGAGGCCCAAAATGTCAGGAGATTTGACTTCCAGTAGACCTTGAGCTTCATTATACGCTCATTGTAATGTATTAGCATGCAAAATGGCACTCCCACAGGTGCCATGACAGTTCTGAGGCTGACCATTAAAAGGCCAAAAAGTGGGCAGGGGCCCGATTCCTGGAAATCCCCCCTCCTTCCCCAACATAGTTGGAATAACTCTTGCACTCGTTAGCATATGAAATTACCCAGCCTATTAAAACTAACAGCCCTACACCTCGTGGCCTCTCTCCTCTCACGCCGTTTGAGATAGTCAGCATTCTGCCTATGGAATGTGTATTCCTCAGCCGCTCTTCTGAGTCAGACAGACCACGCGCTGTCTATTGAGCGTGTATCTCTTTAAATAAACTTGCTTTCCCGTTACTCTTGAATTCTTTCCTGCACAAAGTCGATGGGGCTCATTTGATGGGGCTCATCCCAGGGACTCGCCTGAGACGTGGGTCACAGCCATCCTCTCACACCCCATTTTCCTGCAACACCACGAGAGTCTCTTTATGGACTAAAATAGACAATTTTAAAAATATTCCAAAGATGTTTAAAATTTGCTGATGTAGGGTACTTGTTCTTTTAAATTCATCTATACTTTTTTTCAGGTCTCTGAACATTGACCATTAATTTTTTTCAAAAGTGGTCTTTAATCAATACTTCTATAATGATCAACATCAATAGTGAGACAAAATCTTTTGAACCCCTTTCATTTTGGGCAAGCAGTTTTAATGTAAGTTGTTCAATCTTCTCTTTCCTTTCTTCCTCCTTTTTTTCTTGTTCTAATATAATCTTAATTTCTATACATTTAATAATAGAATAATTAATAAGAATAACAAAATAAAAATTACTTTTAATGTTAGCTCATCTAATTTTGAGAATAATCTTTAATATTTGTTTTGTTTTATGATAAATTTAAGGTTCGTATTTTTGCTTATTTTAACTTGTTTCAGTTCTCACCACTCATTACTGTGCCCTGTGGTCTGCCCTATCTGGGTATGAAACAAAAAACAACTTTAAATCTTAATAAAATATGAGGAAAGGTACTGATTACAGGCTCAGATCAAAGGGATTTGGCACAGCTTTGTGTATTTCATGTGTATTCTGCTTCGACCCCAATTAACGAAGAGCAAAATTAGGAGATTCGCTGACCAATCCTTGGGTATTTTTTTTATACCCTTACCATAGACGATGAGAGTTTATTGGCTACAGTGCTAATTTTATTTGTGATCTCTGGCAAAGGACTCCAAGTGATTTCAACTGCAGAAGCTATGATTTCTGATTGAACACAGATGAAAATCTTGCAAGGCAGGAAAGTTCTTGAGTCCCACCTGAAGGTCCATGTAACAAATAATTGTCCTAGTGCTGAAAAACTATTGAGGTGGCCTCTCTCCATTTAATTACAGATTTACAAATCCTAAACTGCAGAATAGGTATTGGAAAGTCCAGTACAATTCTGGCATTTCTCATGCTGACTTCAGTGCTTTAAAGCCATAAAGATTTCAAAAACAATTCTCATGTATTGGGGCCCTCTATTCAGAGTACCTTAAACACACGGGTAGTTGTCTTATTGGGTTAACCAGCCCAGGCCACATTTCCCACAAAAACCCCACAGGGCCAGACTGGCAAAAAGCAAATGCCTACAGGGGCCAGGAGGTAAAACAAAATAACTGAAGCCATTGTGTGTAAGCTAATTAAGAAGGTTGGCTTTGTGGCAATTATGAGAAAACACCTCTCTTAAGAGAGAGAGGGGCTGTTCAGCTTCAGTCATTTGTTGCCAAAAATTGGTGCCAAATGTTGCCAGATCTCTTGATTTTGTTGTAGAATCCCCAGTACAAATTTTAGATGAACACTCCCTGTATTAATTCCAGCAACTATGTAGAAATTTTTTATAACATGATTACATTACATTAAAAAATGTTTTATATTTAAAGATATATACTGAAATTTATTTTGTTTTGTTTTTGGTTTTATTTTTTTCTCCTTTTTTACTGAAGTATACTTGATTTACAATGTTGTAAGAGTTTCTGGTGTACAGCATAGTGATTCAGTTTTACGTATAGATACATAGTCTTCTTCGTATTTTTTCTAAGTTTACGTAGAAACTTTTCAATAGTTACAAATTTTATTTATTTGTGATATATACACTTTAGGCCAATAGAACACACCAATGAGCTAAATCAAGGCCAGTGGGCATCACTTTGCAGCCTCTGTTAAATACATGGCTTTAATACCTTCTGATGCTAAACACAGAAGACAATTCAGATTCAATTTCCCATCATTTGGTAAGATGGGGTTCTCAGAAAGAGATTTTCGTTGATTTAAAGAAAATGGAGAAATGTCTAGTTCTTACAGATTGGAATGTGTGATAATCACAGTAACTAAAGAACAATTCTTTGGCATCTGACTGTGTCTTTTCCTACTAAGAGTTCAAAAGTTCTGCAGTAAGACATTTACCAAGCTTCACCTGGGAGAACAAGCCTCCAGTCATGATGTGATGAACCACACTTCTAAAGATAAATCTTTTTCAGTAATCACTGTTATGTATACTGATCCATTTTTCTCTGTTCTTATAAGCACATTAACATTAAACCAGTCTTCTTAACTGTTTCTCTGTATTTTAACATCTGGCGACCCATTAATATGACTTTAATCTTTTTTTTTTTTCCCTCAGAGCCTTTTAAGTATATTTTGGATGGAACAAAATTGTTTTTCATCTCACTTACAGAGTAGTTTTCTAACAACCACATAGAACATTTTAATTGCAAATGCAATGCCTCCAAATAGCTAGGCAAATTAGCATAAATACAGAACTGAAAGCTGTTAGGATTCTGGTCCTAAAATAAGACAAGCTACAAGAAGAAATTTTAGTGAACAAAAAAGATTAAACCGCAGAGGACTTACAGAATTGTGTTACAGGTCTGCCCATTGGTGCTCACAGGTGTACATCATTCCCACTTAGCACAGGGCATTTCACGTGCTCGAGCTGTGCACTACGTACTTGCTAAGTGAATGAATCAAGAAATGAGTAGCCTAGGTCTCCTGGCTTTCACCAGGTATTTAACTTAAATTCCTCTGTTGCATAAATATCACTGAAAACCTGATTGCATCAGCTCAGATATTCTTGTGTTGTCTACAAAGTAAAAATGTTCTTGGCCTGAATAAAATCCTGTTTTACTTTTAATTCTTGCTACTTCTAAAATGAGTCCTCTTGCCACAGCTAAACGCATCATTTAGCACACTTCTCCTTGTCTTTTTTTTTAAAAACAAAACAAAACAAAAAACACACTTCTTGAAATACACACAGAAACAATCTTGTTCCACCTCTCAGATCTAATTAGATGATCTCCATCCTGTTAGTTTCAGTTGGTTGCTAATTTTCTTGAGGAAAATACTCCTTGGGCACACCAGCTCACTTTGCTTTTCCTTTTATCTTAATTTAATCATCATCTGGCTCTTGTAAATTCTGATTCCTTGGCTCTTCCTTAGACCTAATGGATAAGCTCGCTAGAGGAGGAGTCTGGAAGTCTCCAGGGGTACTTTTGATAGGAAAGTACCGGAAATTGACATATCACACTCGTTTTTCCTGGATTCATTGAGTCTTCTACTGTTACCTGCTTGTTTCTTCCGTGTTTCTCCTTAGTAAGACCAAGGGCTCTTGATGCACGGGGACCATATTCATATTTATTCTGTTTGCTGCTCTGTGCCTAACATTATGCTGATAACAGATGCTTTACAAATTCCTGCTACGTGAAATGATCATCTGGTAAAAATTTTGCCTAGGCAAACCTTTTTTAAAGATGTGATTTGCAACATTGGTCCTTAATAGGAGTACTTGTGAAGAACAAACATTTTCTAGTTTATAATGTTCCTTTTTAATCTGGCTAGGAGAAGAATAGAAAAATTGATTCTAATATTTCAATGTTAGAAGTGAAAAAGGGCCTGTGGGATTGTTTAGGAGTAAACTCTGGTGAGATGCTTACTCATCAGAGATTCTATATTTAAGCACTGATGTTGGAACAAATTCAAGAATGAAAAAATGCTCCATGAATAACTAAGCCAGAAATATGAAAGAAAAAAGAAAGACTAGCATTGATTTAATACTAAAGTGTCTTCTTCAATGTGAGTTGTACCAGTGCTTCATTTTATTTTGGAAGTCTTTACTACAGGGTGTCTTTTCATGAATTTGTTCATCTTCAGAATCCATATGTTCCCTGTATAAGATGAGAAAATAGAAGCTAGCTCTGGTTTCTTACAATGTGAAAGGTGTGAATAACTCCTATTTCCCAACTTGAAATAGAATAAATGAAGTGTTCCATTCAGCTACTCTCTAGTCCATTGATCTGATCAAAACGACAGACTAAATGGCTGTTTATAGAGTTTCATCAGAACACGTTTGTGACTGATAAAGGATGGGTGTATGAGAAGTTAGTTGTAGCTTCAGTATATTTACTAAGGGAAGGAGAAAATTCCATTTCTAGAGGAAGAAAACCTGATCAAAGTAATTTGTTAGAAGAAGCCAAGAGATAATCTAATGAGATTTTAAAGAAGCTGAAATATGGGTTTGGCCAGAAGGAAATACCAGAGTTTCTGTACTACTTCCAAAGTCTTTTTACACATTTGATAATACTCTTCTTTATAAGTACTTCTGTGACAGTAGTGGTCCATGTCACACTCATTTGCATTTGCTATATGTGGTGCCAACTTGGAATTCTTCTCTTGTTACACTTCATGCTCCAGAAATACCAAACCACTTGTAAGTCTCCAAGTGTACCCTGCTCTCTGAACACACCAGCTTCTCCAGCTCTGTTTGGAATGTCCTTTTCAGCTTTCTTATTGCAGACGCCTGCTCTTCTAAGTCTAGGCTGAAACATCATCCCTTCTACAGTTAATTCCTTGTTTCAAGATAAACGTAAGCACTCCCTCCTCCATGGCCTCATGGCATCTCGTGAGATAAATGTGTCTGTTTATCTCTCCATTTCACCATGAGACTGTAAACAATTTCAGATCCAGGATGTGAGCACTTTTGTTTGTTTGTTTGTTTTTGTTGTTGGTCTTGCTCTTTTCAGTCCCTAGAGCAGTTGGACTTGACACAGAAGAAGTCATCAATAAGTATATTGTGAATGAATGGAAATTAGACAATCAACAGTGATCAGTAAATCCTCTAGTAACAGAGAGCCTCTATAATATTTTCCATATTAAAAAAAGAAACTTCCAAAGTCATGTAAAACTAATTTTTCCTAGTGGGGCTTCATTAGAGGGGTTGAACACTGGTGAGACCAAATCTAAGCAAAGTTGTTTGACAGTTTCTGTCTTCTTTCCAACTCCGGTTTTCTGAGCAGTCCCCTAGTGCCTTTGTGGGTTCCCTTCCTCAAAGAATTACCCTCCATTCATTTCCTAATATTCTTCTCTATCTAAAATCAGGAAAAGTTTAGATACCATTCATTTGTGCTTATTACATGGTGGATTATAACTTAGAAAGCTCCAATATGTATGTTAATGAAGTGTAGATAATCTAGTCTAATCCATTAGTTTGGGGTACAAAGTTTCTTTTAATACTCAAATTAATTTTGAGATTTCTGGTTCAAATTCATGAACTGAGCTCATGCGTTTTTACTTTTTCTTCTTGCATCCCTATGAAAACTTGTAATGACAAAATGTATAAAATCATCACAACAAAGGAAAGGAAAGATGGACAAGGATTTAACTTGTTGGGTAGGATGGAAAATAGATGAAACAATAACTAAGGAGACAGGATAGGTGAACTATAACCTAGAAACAATGACCTGTGACCTAGAGACAATGAACAGGGGATTGTTGCCGAAAAGAGAACCAATCTGTTACGCAGCACCTTGCAGAGACATTTTCAGGTACCAGGCACAGTGGATGATGCTAAAAACAGATAAATTAATGTGAGGAATAATGGAGGGCTTTTGTTCCCCTTGAAGACATGAAATAAAGTGGACAAAATCGGGAGAGTCAGGATGATGTATTTGGGCAAAATCAGGGCAGCTTCAGCGTCGTGGAGTATGAGGATTACTCCCTGTCTGTGCTTCCTAAAGCAACACCTGCCAGTTAACAAACTCATGCACAGATTCAGAGCTTCCCATCAGCTTTTCCAGTGCTCCAGTCTTAAATATAATGACCGAAGATCATGGAAATGAATGAGGAGGAACAAAACGGCAAGTCAGAAATTTGACCTGAGAGGAAACAGATGATTCAGGGAACATAAGAGAACATAATTTGCTTTTCTCTAATGAGAAACGTCTTTAAAATTCTAAGTTTGTAATACAAGGGGAAGATACCCTGAAAAAGAGACAATCAGATAAGAAGAAATAAATTGTCCTTACAATAGTACTATGGAATATCTGGGGTGGGGGAGAATCTGAAGAGAGATCTCAGGAAGTTGATTAAAAACAGATGGAAAAAAATATGGTAATGATCAGAGAGGATCATTGCTGCAGGTCCAACAACATGTGAGTTGTTTGTCATTGTGCATGTTGTGCAGTTCACAACTTATACAGATGTATAAGATGGACCTGGAAAGAGAGATCAGAAACAACAGGGAAGAGGAAATGAAGGTTTTTCAGAGTTGAAAGATATGCATCTTCAGATTTAAAGGAGTCATTGGAGGCCCTACAAAATGAATGCAAAATCCAAAGCTTAAACACAGCGTTGTAAACTTTCAGAACCTTGAGGCTAAAGAGGTTATTTTGATTTCTTTTATTCAGCTAATGCATTTTGCATCCCAAATACAGAAGTCTAAAGATACAAGTGAGGGTGTGAGGAAATGGGAACTATGATACACTGTTGGTGAAAGTGTAAATTGTATCAATTACTTTGAAGAGTATTTTGGCAATATTTAGCAAAGTTGAATATGAACACAGACTATCACTTAATACTTCCACTTAAAGATACATTCCCTGGAGAAACTGCTACATTTCCTTAAAGACATGTAAGCAAAAGTATTCTTTGAACATTGCATATAGTAGAAAAAGTAGCATGTTTTATAGTAGTTAGAAATTCCTATATATCAACATGGATAACTCTCAAAGACATTGTATTGAGGAAAAAAGAGCAGGTTGCAAAGTGATACATTCAGATACATATTTACAATATACATGTATTTAAAAATAAAAAACAGTTCCATGTATTTTTTAATAGTGAAAGTAGACCAATAAACTGCCAGAGATTAAAAAAGCAAGGAAACAATCCAGGTCATCCAGAAGGACAAGCATCAGACTGACGTGGGCTTCTTACAGCAATAATGAATATTAGAAAATACGAGGTGATACATTAAAAATTCTGAAGCTACATGGTTTTGAAACAGCTTTGTTGAGGTATAGTTTACCTATAGTAAAGCTCGCCCATCTTAAGTGAGAAACTCAATGATGTTTAGTAAATTTATAAAGTTGTGAAACTACCACCACAATCCAGTTTTAGAATATTTTCATCACTCCACAAAGATCCCCTATAACTGTAGTCAATTCTCAGTCCCAATCCAGCTCCAGGCAATGACTAATCAGCTTCTCTCTCCATAGATCTGCCTTTCTATGTACATTTCACATAAGTGGAATCATACAACACACAGTCTTTTGCATCTAGCTTCTTTCACTTTGCTTAATGTGTTTGACGTTTATTCGCATTGTAGCACAAGTCAGGAGTAAGTTCCTTTTTATGTTTAACTTTTAAAGACATTTCTAACCTGTTTTCCAAAGTTCCAATTTGACATATTCAGCAATGTCCAAGGGTTCTAGTTTTCCCTGTCCTTGGCATCACTTGTTATGATGTCTTTTTGATTGTGATTATGTGAAGTGGTATCTCACGGTGGTTTTAGTTGCATTTCCCTGATGGTTAATGAGGTTGAGTATCTTTTCATATGTTTATTAGCCATTCCCATAGCTTTTTAAATAAAATATCTAATAAAAGGACTGGTCCATTTTTAAACTTGGTTGTTTGTCTTCTTATTATTGAGTTGTAAGTGTCTTTTACATATTATGGATACTAGTCTTAAGCAGAAACATGATTTACTAAGGGTTAGGATTTCAACATACAAATTTTGGGAGTGGGAGACACAATTCAACCTATAATGAAATTGAAGGAGACCGTATGGATCCTGTGGTCTGATTTTTCAATTGTTTCTCTTCACAGCAAGAAATACTACGGAAATTTCCTTCCTCCTAAGTTTGGCAGTGATCATTTACATTGTAGGGGTGGTAAGTGGTAGACAGCTCTCTCCCAAGTCTCTTAGCCAGAGGCACTCCACCACCATAGCAGTAGGTTTGGGCTCCCCCTGTTTTAGGTTCTGAGGGATACACCTCTTTAAGTTCCCATATAGATGTCTGTTGATATTCCCCATAGCATGAGAGTGGCATCAGTGGGACTCAGCTGGCAGAGATTAAATCAGTTGATTTCAGTATCAAGGCAACCATAGACAATGTAAAGACAATGAAGAATGGGATGTGCATGCTGTCTCTAAAGGAACAGCCACTTCTCACTTCAGACAACTTTTGCAGCATGAGTACGCCAGCCCACCGTTGATATATGTTTCCAGATTTTTATGTGGTATTTCCCAAATTCTTAATGTGATCGACAAATTGAAGCACAAAACATCATGGAACCAATGCCTTCTGAGTCAAACTAAACATCTCACCAGGTGGAATTTGGCCAGTTTGTAATCTCGGTGTTGACTTTAACCGGCTCTCCTCCTAAATATTGTAAACATTTCATCATTGTCAATTAAATTCTACAAAGACCATTAGGGATGAGTTCACCATTTGATTGAAGCACAAAGGGAGGGCTGGTTTGGCTAAGGTCACGGAGCTAGTTAAAGTCACAGAGCTAGTGAAGGTCACAGAGCTAGTGAAGGTCATAGTGGAAAGCTTGGTCTAGTAGACGGGTGTTCTGACTACTTGGACACTGCTCTTTCCTACGTGTTCTATCATTTTCCAGCTGACTTTTGACTAATTAATCTACAATTGCTCCCTAATTTTTTCCTTTCCCCTTAATCACTCAATATTTATCAGCATCTTCTCTCTTTAGGAGTGTAGGTGCTTCTGAGACTGTAACCTCGGTCTGATGGGCAGCCATATATGGCCCTGAAATGGAAAATTCTTGATTTTCAACTTGATAAATCACAGAAATTTCATGAAACTTTCAGCCTCTTTGACAATCTCAGTCTAGCAGCTTTATTGCTTCATCTTTTATAGTTAGGTGTATAATCCACCTGGAATTAATTTTTGTAAATGACGTGATAAAAGTTTTCCCACACAGTGAGCCTTCCCCACTGTTGTCTCTCTGCGTGTGTGTATGTGTTTGTGTTTTGTTTAGAGACGGCTATTGTAAATGGACATGTTTTCTTGTGAGATGTTCTATGACTTGATTATTGTAAGTAGTCACAAGGAGTTGCAAATGCATTTAAAGTTTTAGTTGGAAATACGATTTCCAAGAAAATCAGAGGGAAAAGGAGACACAGATAGGGTTAAGGAAGTTAGAAATGGGAGAAGGCAGGGGATTCCAGCAATGAGGAGGTGGGTCCGGGCTCCCTAGATGTTTGCTCTCAGACAGTTAAAGACACTCTGTGGTCTGCATTAAGGCCCAAGTCATGCCCACAGTCAGGATCTACCAAGTTTGAATGCATCCAGGCCTCAAGATTGGCAAGGTGCATGGCAGTAATCTAAGTTATAATTTATTTTGGGGTGGGAGGGACAGGTAATTAGGCTTTTTTATTTAATTATTTTAAAATGGAGGTGCTGGGGATTGAACCCAGGACCTCATGCACACCAAGCATGCACTCTACTACTTGAGCTATACCCTTCCCCCACCTTAAGTTACAGTTTAAACCTGAGATTGGGTGAAGAACCCATAGGTCACTACAAGAGACTAACTGGGGAATTCCCCAAGTTGTAAGTCACTGAAGGAAGTGAGGACAACAATGCCAAATGAGGATGGTTTAGGTTTGAATAAAATGACTCATTGCTAGGGAATTGTACTGTGCACTCTTTACTCCTTACTCTGAAATTCTTTCGCGTAATAACTAAAGAGAGATTGTACCTGTCAGAAATCCCCCGACTCCAGTAGCTTACGCTTCTGGGGAAAGCAGAAGGGTGTTGAAGAGTGAGAGTATCAAGAGTTTCACCTGGTATTTTTCACTTTCAAAAAGGAAAGTCTCAGTTTCTGCATCTGGCGGATGATTGTGTAGAGAGAATAAAGAAATTTGCAAGAAGCCACAAGTCGGGTAGGGCAGGGAGGTGGTACAGGGCTCTGCATTAACACTGAAAGAGCTTGGACCTTTATTTCATTGCAGACAATAGCCTTGATCACATGATGGCGCTACGTCATCGTATGAGGAATAATCTTTCACTCAGTTTGTTTGCAGTCATCTGATCTACTCACGCAGATCACTTGGTCTGCATATGTATGGCCAACGATTAATAGAGCTTTCAGGTGCAGGTAAAAAGCTTTATGGTCTTTGACATTCCTACTGAAACGTGTTTCCAGGTTTATAATAAATGGTATTTGCTCTGAGACACTGATATACCCCCAGTGTTAAGCCAAAGAAACGGCAGTGTAAGCACAAAGTACTAAACATATTATCTCAGTCTGTTCAAGCTCTGAGTTACTAGCTGAACCTTTCTGTAAGTGAATTATGAACCACTTGAGAGCTTGTATCATGTATGTAATCCAATCTCTGAAGTTTCTAGCACAGTGCTCTGAGTATTCTGGTACTTAATACATGCTTTTTGATTAATTACAAGAAAATCCTTGGCAAAACTGTAACACTCACTAAAACTGAGCTATATTGAATCGGGGACAGTCAGGTGAAAGGACACTCAAAGTACTTCGAAATGTCCTCTTTATTTTTCCAATAATCACTGGGAAGCAGACACACAAAAAGAAGAGGCCCTAATAATGTTAATAATAATAATAATAATAATAATAATAATAATAATAATAATAATAATAATAATAAAAAAATCCAAGATTCTACCTTTTCAGTTTGCACAATTCTCAGCACCTAGTCTTTCTGAAGTGTATAAAAATTCCCCAGTGATTCCCTCACAGTTCTAACAGCCTCTAAATTCCTAAGGGAAAATTCCGGATTATTTTGTTTTCAACTCCTAAAATCTGTATCCTTTATCTTTCCGTAATCTTTGGTGGTTCCGCATTCTTCTCACTGAGCTAGTTGAGTTTTATCAGCCATCGCGCGTCTTGGTTAGCACATTCCGCTTGCTCAGAGCACTGCCAGTTCCTGAATCAGGAAATGACTAGTAAATAGTTTTGGAGAATAGACAGCACTCTTTAAAAAGCTGAAGCTAGTTTCTCAGGCCCTCCAAACGAGGGTTTAAATTTATCTTAGAATTGTTGGCATTCTATCAGAATGAATCCTGGGTCCCCATGGAAAACTTTGCAGCTGACCAATGTTTTTCCTCCACTCCCATTCCCCGCATGTCCTTAAGGAACTCTGGTAAGCCTTCCAGTCCTGGGTGTAGTCTTGGGAAATCGTTACACCTAGAACCATCTCTAGGTCTTAAGAGGTGCTTTGAGGATATACTTTGATTTGAGGTCCTTCTGGATCTTCTCACATCAGTTCAGTTGAACAAAAATTATTGAATTCTTCCACGTGTGCAGCGTTAACCCAGGTGATGGGGATGCAAATGTGAGTAGTTCCCACGGTCAAGGTGGTAACAGTCTAGTGCAGTGGTACCCAGGCCTGGAGCACGCAGCTTACCTGGGGAGCCTTTAAACATAATACCTGAGCATCCACAACCAGAATCTTTAAAAATAGGTCTTGGGTGGAGTCTGGGCATCAGCAGTGTTTAAAAAGTTCCCCAGGTGATTCTAATACACAGTGAAGCCCAACCAATTTAGTAGGTAAGCTAATACGAGCTAACATTAATTGAGGACTGCTTATACCAGGCACTATTCTTCTCTCGTATTTTATGTCATTTTATCCTTCCAATAACCCATTAGGGTAAATGTATGGTAACTTCCATTCTAGGGATGAGTGAAGGAGTCAAGGTAAAGTTTAATGACATATCCAAGGCCACAGAGTTAGCATCTGGGAGAACCAAGCATCAATGCCAGAGTACGCTCTGGAGTCTGAGTTTCTCACCATTACATGCACTGCCTCCCGTTACCTGCCTGGCAGCATTTAATTCAACAAGCTCTTTAATTAATGATGGTAGTTTGTAAAACATACTGGGGGAAGATAGGTCACAGCTGTTGCTCCTGACTGTGATTGAGGAGGTTAGGCGATGAGATCATGAGGGTGGGGCCCTCATAATGGGATTAGTGATCTTGTAAGTAGAAGTAGCAGAGAGCTTGCTTCCTCTCTCTCTGCCCTGTGAGAACACATCAAGAAGGCAGCTGTCTGCAAGCCAGGAAGAGTCCTTACCAGGGAGCTGAAATGGCCAGCACCTTGATCTTGGACTTTCCAGATTTCAGAAGTGTAAGAAATGAATTCCTGTTGTTTAAACCCATCCCCTCCCCCCATCTATGGCGTCTGGTTGTGGCAGCCTGAGCTGACACTGAGCAGCACCTTCCTGTGGGACAATGGAAACGCTGGAAGCACTCATTTGTATTTGTGATCTAAGGTGTAGTATGGTGTTTGGTGAAAGCTGTTGAGAAAACAACCTTAGCCCAGACTGAGTTGTCAATCATGTAAATTAACCCTCTTAATCTTTCTCTCGGTTACTTTATTTCAAGCCAGATAGCTTATTTTGTTTTGCTTTCTCGGAAGATAAGTGAGCTGTGTTTGAGTTTTGGGTAGACTATCTTGATAACCAAATAGTGCTATGTTTTAAATTTTATTAAAAGAATAAACAACATAACCTGCCTTGACAAACATGAGATGCTTATGTCAGTGAAGTGTAGTTGTCTGGTGAAAAAATATCCACCTCTGGACACATGGCACAAAAATTATCAAAGGCAGAGAGGCCTGGACCACTACCATTTCTCAAACATCTCTGAATATTAAAAGAAGGAATTCCAAAAGAAGGTTATATATATATATATATATATATAAGATAAGGTGGCTCATGTTAAATGTTCATATTGGAGAAGTTAAGACAAAAACACAGTATCATATAACAATGTTGTTCACAAGATAATATGACCTGAAATTTAACATTGTGTGATGAACATATTTCATTGCTGTTATTATGTTTCAATGGCTTTATAATGTAACCTCATTTAGAGAACCTTCAAATGTCTAAATTTGTGTCTTTAGCACACATAGACCCATACCTTGATTACCTCCCAAAAGAGGAAAAGTGACTTGGGGTCAGAGTTACCCAAGAGACCTTAGCCCAATACCCAGATAATAAATGTTGGCATCATTACTAAACAGTGGGGGGAAAAGAAAAAAAAAAAAAAAGAAAGAAAGAAAAAAAAAAAATCCACCTATGAATCTGTGGGATTCTAGTGACACCTGCTGGACACATCTATCAGTCGCCATCACTTGTTGGCTGCCTCTGCCTCTTCCACTGTTGACAGAAGACAACCAGACCCCTCAGTAAGGATAGTGCCCTCTAGCGAACAAGCCTTGGAAGTTTCCTTTTCAATGGAATTTTATAAAGGCTCAGAGTGCCATTCAGACAACGTAAAATTCAGAAGGTAAGTGTGTAAGTACTGAATGTATTCAGACTCACTGATGATTTGTGTTTCTTTGTCCCGGGAAGAGAGATTTCCTGGATGTACCAGAATTTAATTTTGATGATTGTAGCCTGTTTTATGGATTTATCATTTTGCATTCATGTGTTGTTTTATACTGAAAGGCTATATAATTTAGTCATCTGGAGCAAACGCTCTGGAGCCAGAGCCGGGATTAAAACACAGGCTTTGTCGCTCACTAAATTTTTGCCCTGAGCAAGTTATGTAAGTTTCCAGTGCCTCCATTTCCTTGGCTTAATATGGGGACAATTCTACATTGTAGAGATTAGAACATTGCCTGACTCGGAGCAGGGAGGGAACAGGTCAGTGGTAGAACGCGTGCTTGGTGTGCATGAGGTCCTGGAGTCAATCCCCAGTGCCTCTGCTGATGGGGAAAAACAAATTAAAAAAACAGGAAGAGGAGGAGGAAGAGGATGATTGCCTGATACAAGGTAAAACACTCAACAATTGTTAGCTATTTTTCTTGCAAGAAAATAAAATCCCTGTAGTTTCTATCATTCTGTGATAAAATTAGTCCCTTGGCTATCTCTTTGTTGGGAGCAGGCTGAGGACAAATGACTCATCCCAAGGACGAGGGGAGAGAGCCTGCAGATGGGAGGATACGCATTTGTGCTGCGGCCTCATATAATCTAGATGGAGAGTCCACGGAGACAAAGATACCCTAGCAGTGTGGATGGGGCTGGCTGTGGCTCTCACAGGAAGTTCAGTTTTTGTGAACACGGGATATGCAGTCACAAGGATGGCACTGGATTAATGACAAGGGGCGATGAGGGGAGGTTGGCGGCTCAGTGATAAAATGCCATGAAGTCACTGGCTATTGGATAGGGCCGAGGAGGCCCTCAGGCTGCTCAGCTCGGTCCTCGGATTGGAGGTCTTCCGTGTCCTGCAGGTCCTCAGACATTGCCATTGTCATCCCCAAGCAGGCAACCTGAATTCCATATGGGATGTGTACAAACAGCAACGTCATGGGATCTGCGCGCAATGAAATATTATTCGTCTTCAGAAAGGAAGGAACTTCCGACACAGGCTACAACATGGATGAAACTTGAGGACACCTTGTTCAGTGAGATAAGCCAGTCACAAAAGAACAAATACTGTGTGAGTCCACTTATGTGAGGTGCTGAGAATAGCCAGATTCACAGAGACAGAAAGCAGAAAGGTGATTGCCTGGGGCTATAGGAGGAGGAGTGAGGAGCTAGTGGTTAATGGGTCCAGAGTTTCAGTTGGGGAAGATGAAAATGTTCTAGAGACGGATGGTGGTAATGTTTGCACACAATTTGAATGTACTTAGTGCTACTGAATGGCCCTAAAAGTAGTCAAAATGGAAAGTTTCATGTTATGTGTATTTTACCATGATAAAAAATAAAAAACAATATGTGAGTGATGGACTGGATAATAATCAGGACTGGAAAAATTAGAAATGAGCAGTAAGACTTCCAGCAGAGAGTAAACGAAGGTGATAAGATCTCACCATGTTAAAATGTTCATAGCTTCAGTGTACTTCCACGATCTAGGTTTTTCCACCTTCAAAATCTGAATCAGTTAGTGACTACACTACCATGAGGAGGCAGTGGTCACAGAGAAAGTTTTGGGGTCTGGAAAGTTTCCCCACGTCACCCTGCTAGGTGAGGGAGGCAGGAGAAAGGCTAACATTTAAGGGACACCTACCTGCTTCCGCAGGGACTCCGCCTTTGAGAGGAGGTTATGAACAATGCCTCTTCATGGACGAGGCCAGCAGAAGTTTTATATTGCCCAAGGGCACATGGTACATAATTAAGCTCCAAAAGGGAAAGACATATTCTACTTTATTTTTCATTTTTAGCATGTGGCATGTGGCAGGTGCTTGGTGAATAATTATTAAGTCAATAAGTGGAACAGGATATGAACTCAGATTAATCTAACTTCAAAGTCCATGCTCCTCCAAGAACCCATCGTCACTATTAGGTCCCATGTAACTGAATTTGGGGCTGGACACCTGTGATACTGAGTAGGAATTCTTCATGCTGAGTCCCAGTTAAAGCATCACAAAGAGCCACGAGATCACCATAGATTCTATTCTCTGGGAAAAACAGAGTGCCATCAAGACCCAGGACTTCTTATTCGCTGTATCTTCTGCTCCATCTCCTCTTATTTTACCCCTTCCTTCTTTGGTAAGAATTCTGGCTTAATCCCAAACTTGTAGAAGCAAAAATCAATTGTTCTGGGAAATGTCAAATCTTATGGGAAAAGCTTATAGATTTATGCCACCTTGCCCCTCCAACTCCCGCCCCAAATGCGGGAAATAACTGAAGATGTAGGAGTTTGGGAGCAGGTTTAGGCCACAAATATGTGGTTTTAGAAATTTAGGTTTGGTGTGTCTCTATTTTCAATTTTGTACAGGTGAGATGAAAGGCATATTGTTTCTTCAAGTCTTCAATCCTTTTGAAGTACAATAAAATGATCACTTGAATATACCTGTGAACAATGCTCTTATTTTTAAAAATCTTGGGTTGTATACCACATGTGGTGTATTTTCAAAATTTCATTTTCTTTTTTGGCAGGTTTATTGCCAGTTCTCGCTCTCATTTTCCTATTAACCTTTGCCAAATCTCTACTTCCACGCCCACCTCTTACAAAAGTTCATTTACATGTAATCTGAATGAACTGAAAAGAAAAATGTATCTGCAAAGGAGAACTAATTTTAAGAAAAGTTTAAGTAATACAACTATTTCATCGTATTCAAGTATTCAATGCATATATATTTTATGAATGTATATATGTATGCCCCATAAAGATTATCATTAGTCATAGGTCAGAAGCCTGAGTGACACTAACAAAACTATTCATATATTGTACTATCTCTGTGAAGGGTCATCCTTTTCTTTCCTTTTCTTTTTTTTTTAAATGGAGGTACTGGAGATTGAACCCAGGACCTTGTGCATATTAAGCATGTGCTCTACCACTGAGTCATTCCCACTCCCCAGTCCTTTTCTTTTCAATAAGAACCCTAGCTCCTTTTCTTCTAAGTACTGCCAACACTGGAACATGTACAGTTTCATTCCCTGGGCCACCTCACAAGGCTGTTCAGGTTGTGCACTGAACGACCCTGGAAGACATCTTTTACATAAAATATGTGAATGCCCCCACCTACCCCGCAGTTGAGCAGGTACAGTGTGTATAAACATGCCCAGTTATCCCATTTTTCTGATCTCCCTCTCCCCTTTCCTAAAACATGCCTCCTCCATACTCCACCTTTTTAGTTTTCTTCCGGACTCTGGAATCCTTTTTTCATTCAATGTCTTCATTGAACTCCATTCAATTTCTTCAGGATCCCCAGTGAACTCTGAATGACATCCCTCCCTCACTCTGTCAGGGGACATGCCAGAGACCACACTTACAGCCAAGTGGGGCAGTCGGGAGGCAGCAGCATAGCTTAGGGGGAGACAGCGGGCTTGGGAATCAGGTAGCCCATCGCTGTCTCTTACCAGAAGAACGGAATTGAGCAAGTTAGTCAACCTTTCTATCTGACAGACGGAGATCATACTAGTAACTACCTTACACTCCGCTGAGAAGATTAAATGAAATCATGCTTAGGATAGTGGCTGACAGAAATTTCTCAATAAATGGTAGTTTATAAAAAGATGGAAGTGTTGGGGGTATAAGGGAAGAGTTGTGGTTATGCATAAATAAGCCATCCGGTGTACGGACAACAACAACAACAACAACAACAAAAATACAAGAAAATAAGTCCCTGTGCACACCTCTGTTTCCCCTCCCACAGCCTCCCCCAACCCACCCGTTAGGCTAAAGCTAAAGAGGTGAGATCGAGCTGTTCTCTGTTGGCTTCAAGGCTGTACCTAATTTTTGGTTTAATCTGGTTTCATCTCTATGAATTCAGATGGGGATGAGGCTGTAAGGGAGTGAGGGGAACGTGTCCCCTAGAATGAGATTTCTTTCTAGACCCCAATACCCTTAGGAACACCAGACAACAGGTCTCCAGGATGTCATTCTTGTAGCATCCAGGGCAGAAGAGTTTCTTGGGGAGAGCTCAGGCAAGAGTTCATACCCGGCCATTCCTTCAGTGACACGTGGAAGGAAAGCCTTGCATGAGAGTTTGAAGATCCTCATCAGCATGTGTGGTTGTGAAGCGGCTACAAATTGGGCCCCAGGGCAGTGCCCGGACATCTGGGTGGTGCGTGGTCTCTCTGTCACTTGGTCTCTCTCAAATGTTCAACAGTGTAGAAAGGAACTCCAAAGGGAATTGTCCCAACATGTGACCCCCCCAACAGAGAAGCTGCTGGCTCACTGGGGAGCTGAGAGCCATTATCACATCAGTGTCACCGAAATGTTAAGTTTTCTCGGGTGCAGTTTGAGATTTTAGGACACAGAACTCACAGTGGTTGCAGAAAAATGTTACAGTGCAAAGAGCCTTTCTTACAAGATGTTTTAGACAAAACTTTTTACGAATCATAAATAAAATTGTAACACATATCTCCTATTCAACATGTCAGAAGTTCAGGAATCCCTGAGAATGGTTCCTACTTGAACTTGTGTGTTCCTTTTACTCACACTGGGGGCCGGCTGAGGGGTGGAGGGCACAATCTGGGTTATTTAGAAGCCTGGCCCTGAGGGCACGGGTGCAGAACAAGCCTGGAAAGGAAGCTGCACTGGCCTTTGAGGTGTCCCTGTCCCAGGAGCCGGGGTTCTGGAGGGGTCTGGGGCAGAAAGAGCTCTCATTCCGCTTTGAGTCTGCGGCCACGTCTGCCTCAAAATCTCTTTCCGCAGCTACAGGTCACAGCGACTACACTCATCCCCTAGGACCTGCTGCGACAAGCCACCATACACTGCCTGACTTGAAACAGCAGAAACTGAGTGTCTGGCGCTTCTGGAGTCTTAAAGTCTGAAGTCAAGGTGTCAGCAGGGCCCGCGCACTCTGAGGTCTGGAGGCTCGGGCCCTCCCTTGCCTCTTCCTGGTTTCTGGTGGCTCCCGGCGATCCTTGATGCTGCTTGGCTGGGAGCTGCACCCCTCCAATCTCTGCCTCCCTCTTCCCACGGCTTCTCCCCGTGTGTGTCTGTCTCCAAATTCCCCTCTTCTTACAAGACACCAGTCACACCTGATTAAGGCTCACCAGAGTCCAGCATGACCTCGTCTTCACTTGGTTAGATCTGCCAAGACCCTCTTTCTAATCAAGGTCAAGGTCACTGGGACTGGAGGGTGGGACTTCAACATGTTTTTTTTCCCAGCATATCTTTTGGGGGAACACAATTCACTCCATAACAGGGACGTGGATAGTCTGCATTGACACAGGGGAGTCCAACAAATAGGGCAAAATTCTCTCCAGAACGCCATGCAAGTGCACTGCTCTCACAGCCAATCGTAAATGCTTGATCTTGCGATTTATTATTTTTTTTGAGGGGGGAGGTAATTAGGTTTTTATCTATTTATTTATAATGGGGGTACTGGGGATTGAACCCAGGACCTCGTGCATGCTAAGTACACACTCTACCACTGATCTATATCAACACCCTCCCCAGACATAGATCTTACACAGTTCTTCATGTTATTCTAATGTACCTTCTTCAATGAGACCCAAGTCCCTAATGGCTCTTTCCCTCACTCTCATCTGGCCTCTCTCAGTATCTTGCCTCCAGTCACTCCGATATTAGTGTAGAGGCAACATCACAATATATATTCCAGATAAAGTACAGAAAAATCATTTTGGAGTGGAATAAAGGGTTATAGAAAATTGCTTTTTTGGACAACAGTCAGTTGACTAAAGTAATACAAAGGGAAAAAAAGCTTTGAGAATGCAGGATAGAATAAGATAATCACCCCCTATTTCTAAAAGTTAAATAATTTAAACTTGAAAGTTCCAAATCTATATAAATGAGAGGTCCATGCATTTTAGAAGTCAAGTAATGAAACGATTCTTTAATATTGCAAACTTCTTAGCTGTTAAGGAGAAGTGTTTGACTTGTTAATTATTTAGGACAAATGTCGGGGATGTCATTTCTGCCCGTTTTAGGAATGCTAATTTGCTGACTTGCATTTCATAACTGCTTCATGAAGTCTGCTGTTTCCTTCCCTAGACTGTGTGGACCTGCTGGAGCTCCCTCAGTGTCACATTTTTTAAAGGAAATGAGATAAGGCCGCAGATACTTTTTCTCACTGTGTGTGCCTGTGCATCGCATTTCTGAGTGCGTCTGAACATGAAGGATGCATTGATTTTCATACACTGATTCACATTAATAGGAAAGCATTTGAATTTATAGCAAATGCTTTGGCCGCCATCTCTGATGTTACTGTAACTGAAGTAGCTCAGAAGCACAAAAGGTCATGTCAGGCATTTACGTAAAATTTATTAGAGCTGTTTGTAGAGGCACCTTGTGTGTTATTGCTTAGTTCATGCCCTTTACAGGAAATCCTGTCATTGTATCAGTTCCTTCCATGTTTCAGCTGTTTCTCGTTATAAATAAAAGCCTTTCTTGCCAAGGGCCCCTGAGCCACATGAGGTGGGACGTGGACCTCTGTGAAGTCTTGCTCACTCTTTAGAACGAGAGGCTTCCTCAAGCTTGAGCGTGGAAAGTGTGGGCTGGATTTCACATTCACTCTATTGCTGGGTCCAAACTGCAAGGTACCATTTATTGACAACCTTCCAAAGAAAAGGCTTAAGACACTGAGTCACAAGTGTATTCACTCACCCATTGTTAGTCTACCTTCTCTGAGTTTCCAAATCTAACTCTACCCCTGAGACAACAGCCATTTTTACAGAAAGTTATTACACGGACCTTTTCATAAAGGCCTCACGGATGAAATTATATGAAAAAAGCTTCCCACCTGTCATCAGCATTATCTTTATCCCCACTTCACGCCAGTAACACGTAGATGTGGTCATATTTTAGGCGTGGCCACCTCATGGATATGCTCCACATGCAAGAGCTGGAAGTCTAATTCCTCTCTGACCACCACTTCACTTTCAAATTCAAGTGCTGGGAGGCAGGACTGAGTTGACTATGCTGTGGAATCAAATGAATCTCAAACTCTGAGAACTTTAAAGCAACAGGGGGTTAGTTCTCATTCAGGGCATACTCTGACATGGGTCATGTGGCTCTCTTCCAGGGGATGAGTCAAGAAGATATATACTCTATACAAATGAATGGTTTCAGAGTGTCTCCCATTGGTGCTTCTACAAATAATTCTGCATTTTCCAGGAGGGGAAGGGGCAATAGGAAGGAAGGAGAGGATGGAAGCTGGATGTCTCTGGCTAATTATTTGAAACCACAGCTGGCAGTCCTTCAAGAGGCTAGGAACAGTTTGCTCCAGAGAAGGCCTATTCCTTGAAGGTCCTTAAAAATAAACAAACCAACCTGAAGAATACACTTACATTCATTTAATCTATACCAAGCTTAGAGCTGTGTTAATAATATTCAATCAAACATGAAGTGGATCATGGATTGCATCTTGCTGGTTAATAAACTAAACAGTAATAAATAGTTCTAAAGTTCCAAGGCACCTTCAAACTTTAATTTTTATCCTCACAACAACCCCGTGAAGTAAGCAGCACTTTTTAATCTTTGTTTTGCAGATGAGGAGACCAAGGCTCAGGGAGGTGAAGTGAGTTAGATAATGTTAACTATTTCTTGTGAAAATGTTAGGATTAAAGTTTATCTCTTTTGCTTTTGCAGCTCCATCTTTCCCCCTGCATTCATCCCACACAGATTCACGCTGGGGCAGAGACAGTCCTTGGGAAATGGTGTATCTTCTCTTGGTATCACACAAAGGCATCAGAAGATGTCAGATGTATACTTTGCAACGTTTCCATCAGAATTAGGCCCTCCAGGCACGTGAGGGAAGGGAGCATCCTGCCTTTGACATTCATGCTGAGGTAGGTATGGACCCTCAACCCTCAGTATCCCCCGGCACGTGCAGAACTACGTCATTTCACTTGTATCTCTTCATTCTGACAGAGAATTGTGATTTTTTGTGACCCTGAATCTTCCTATTCATGAATATGGTCAGCCTTTCTGTTTTCAATCTTTCTTTTAGTTCCTGGTAGTGTTTTAAGATTTTCTTCATATAGATTTTGCACATTTCATCTTTAACTCTGAAGAATTTTCATTTTTATTTTAATGGAACCATTTATTCAACTATAGATTCTAAAAGGTTGTTGTTTGTGCATAAAATGATTGATTTTTTACATGTTAACTTTTATCTTTAGTCAACCTATCACCTTCTCTTATTTTAAATAGCTTTATAGTTGATTCACTTGGGTTTCATGGATCAAAAATTATATCTTCAAATAATAATTTTTTATCTGCTTTTCAAATTTTTATAAGTATTATATTTTCCACTGTGTAATTGTACTGTCTACTGTCTCCAGGACTGTGTTAAGTAATAATTGTGGCAAAGATAAAAGGCAATCACCTTTGTCCTTTTTCTGTTTTTTTTTTTTTTCCTGTTTTGAGGGGGTAATTAGGTTTATTTATCTGTTTTCTTAGTGGAGCTAGTGGGGATTGAACCCAGGACCTTGTGCATGCTAAGCATGCACTCTACCACTGAGCTATACCCTCCCCTCCTATTTTCAACATTATTATAGGTATGTGTTTTGATTAGATGGCACATGTCAGTGCCTGAACACATCAGCTCTCTTTGACCAGAAATTTGGACCTGTCCTACGTATTAATGGAATGCAGATTTAAAAAAAAAATTGAATTGAGATGTGCTGTAAGTGTAAAATATGCATTAGACTTTGAAGGCTTAGTATGAAAAAAGAATTTAAAATATTTCAATGATTTCTATATTGACCGCATGTTGCAATACTAATAAATTGGATATCTGGATTAGATAAAATATGTTACTAAAAATAATTCTGCCTTTTTACTTTTTCAAACTTGATTTTAGAAGATTTAAAGTTACATATGGGGTTTTATTTGTGGCTTGCATTATATTTCATATAGATTTGCAATATAATATGTATTACTCAGTGCTGTCTATACCTACCTACCTACCAACTAGTCCCTGTGAATTCGGGAGGAAGAGACCGCAATGAGTGGACCTTTTTTGCCCTTTGGTTTTGTGTGGTCCTCTTATTGTTGCCATGGACACTGCACTTACACTGTAGTGAGTAACTAGGCGCCTTTAGACATTCTCCTGGAGCTCAGTGACACCTGCCTTCTTGACGTACAGCGCTCTGGGAGGGGTGGGCTTATTTGCATAAAGAGTACAGAGACCCCCGCCACACACCCAACCTGCTCCCTAAACTTTACTTACTTATTTATTTTTTGAAGAATAAACAGTCAATTTTGTTGAGCTTAGACTAGGAGTCCATGGGCCTAAATTTTAAAATTAAGCGATGTGTAGATGAACCGATGTCATAAAAGGGCAAGGAGGTGACTGAAATAAAGTTATTTTGAGGAAAGTGGTGATCTGTTGGCAATCCCTCCTCAATGCAGAATCTAGGGGTTCAGAGAGAGAGAGCTGGGGTTAGCACAGCATGGATAACGCCGAGAGTCATCTAGACTTACCTGTTTTGACCCGGTGATTCTGTTTGGGGAGGTAATGTCTGAATGGGGGGCTTTAACACTCAGCGTGGGGCACAACTCAGCCTGCATCCGTGCCTGGACCTGCAACTACTCCGGGGGCAGCAGGTAAGCTCCGGAAGCCTGAGAAATAAATATCCTGCACACACCCCTTTCAGGGGCTCATCCCATCCCCAGTGAGGCTGTATTTGTATCAAGTAAGTCACACGTGTTAGGTATTTAGTGTCTTCAAGCTATTGGAAACAGGTGTGGCTTATAAAGCGGGTGTTGCTAATCTTAAAATCAGCAGCCAAACAGTTGCAAAAATTGCCAGTCATTTGAAAATAAGGTGGTTTCCTAATCCCGGTCCATGGTCCATCTTCATCTCCGTTGTCGGCAGCAGCAGCAGCACGTGGGGCTGTTGGGGAGGCGGGGCCGGTGCAGGAGTCATTTATCTTTGCTCTAAAGCAGCAGCAGCGGATCTGATTCCGGATAAAATCATAAACTAGGCAAAAAATTGTTTTGTTTTGGGGACCGCCTCAGTTTCCTCTTTCTCGTCCTGGGTACTTTCCCCTTAAACCAACATTGCCTCTCTTTTACTCTCTTCATTTTTTTTTTCATTCACCCAACAGACATTTATTGAGTACCTCCTATGCCATGTGTCAGGAAGACAAAAGTGAGTAAGACACAGTTCTTGGTCTCCAGGATGGTCTAATGAAGTGAGAAGATTATGGGAATAAGTGGGAAGAAAATCACGAGGGAGAAATCTTTGCCAAAGATATTACATCGTTGAGTGGTTAGCGCATCCGTATTCTGGATAACAGCTGAAGGTGGTCATCAGTTTCCCTACAGAGACGTCCGATTTGCCCGAACACAGGGTCTGAGGATGTTACTCAGCTCTGGAGTATTTACCCTACTAGGCTTTGAAGAGAAAGGAAGGAGAAGAGTACATGCCTCATTCCTATCGTCTCCCCACCTACGTGAACCCCGGATAACAGGCGTGGAAATAAGGGTTCATGAAAGTAGTGACTTGCTAAAGGTCCATAGTGTGCAGAAGAGCTGAGATGTGAGCTCAGGTCTGTTTGAAATTGCAGTTCAAGCTCTTTCTACTTGATCACTCTGCCCACACAGGAGGAACTCTCTAAATAAAGAACCTCAGATGCTGTAACAGGTGCGGGGCCAATTCCTTTGGATAGGAGCCCTCCCCGTTTCCATTTTGTCATCCAGACAGGCAAATGCATGTAAGACTGGCCCTTCGTAGTGACAGCTGAACCATCATGCCCTTCTCTGCTAAGAAAGCAAACCAGAGGACCAGCAGGCAGAGCGGATGGGCTCAGAGGGTCTGCCTTCCGATAGGCTGATCATTCAGTAGGGGCTACAGAAAGCAAGTCAGATGTGTTGCTTTTCACTGTGATTCTCTGCCCCACGCGCACACAGCAAGGCTCAGATCCCACATCTCCCAGAAGGCCCTCCAAAAGCTGTTGCAGGGCAGGGGATGTGCCTTGAATTAATTCTGTACTCCCTTTCATGCCTGACATAAGATTTAAAACATCTTCAAAAAAATCTTTTGGCAAACTCTGGACACGATGTTCCCCCAGAATGTGGCTTGGCTCTGTCAGAGTTGAAAATTGGTATTTCATGACTAAGACAGGTTTTCTCATGAACTCCACCCTGAGTGCACTGCTGACTCGGACAGGAAGCACTGCTGTGATCATAAAGAAATACATGATTCACGGGAAAGCCTGCCTTGATTCCTCAGCTGCCACCGCCTCCGTGGTCATGTGTTTTGTGATGCTTGAACATTAGGGGAGTTTCCAGCCTTGTTTTGATTCCTTTTCCCTGAATCTCCCTCCTATCAGGGCTCTCCTCCCTGAAAATGTCACGTTTTCCAAATCGTTCAAAGCAAAAAACAAAACAAAAATTACAACAGGATAACACACCGCAAAACCAGAAATTTTTTTTTAACATTTTTTATTGATTTATAATCATTTTACAATGTTGTGTCAAATTCCAGTGTTCAGCACAATTTTTCAGTCATTCATGGACATATACACACTCATTGTCACATTTTTTTCTCTGTGATTTATCGTAACATTTTGTGTATATTTCCCTGTGCTATACAGTGTAATCTTGTTTATCTATTCTACAATTTTGAAAAGAAATTCTTAACTAGCCCAAGTGATCATTTTAAAATCGAACACACATGCACACACCCCTCACAGCATTCCCTTCATTTCCTTGAAAGCTTTGAAGCGCAAGGCTAGCCACATAAATTCCAAAAGTCTCCTTTGGCAGGCAGACACTCAACATATATTTTCCATCCCTTATAGAAAAGAAACCAGAAACGTTGTTTTCCTTTGATTTGCTCAGAGTTGCTGGGGTTATTCTTCTTGTTTCTGCTGGTGATCGGTGTAGAATTTACCCCTGCCTGGCCCTCGGCTCTGGCCCAGACCTTCATCTCCATCACATCTCGCAGTGGCTTGGCTGGTGTCCCCTGTTTGGGCGCTATGAACGCAGTGGTTTGCAGAACATGATTCAAGTTCCCCTTTCTCAAAATATTGTCTTCCCCAAATACTACTGTGTATAAAATAGATAAACAACAAGTTTCTTCTGTAGAGCAAAGGGAACTCTATTCAATATCTTGTAGTAACCTCTAAAGAAAAGCATATGGAAAGGAATATATGTATGTCTGAAATATGATGCTGTACACCAGAAACTGACACAACAGCGTAGACTGACTATTCTTGAATTAAAAAAAAATCCTGTTCTCCCTTTTTGTCTGTTCCCAAACCTGAACTATATCATTTCTCTTCTGGTTAGTGAGGCAGGTGGGGGCAGGAAGGCCACAACAGAGGCAGGAGACACTTTCATGAGCACACGTGATTCTGTCAGGTCACGCGGCAAGAGGGTGAATACGGAAAGCCACATCCTGGGGGTGAAGGCAACGGACAGCAGCCAAAGAAACAGCAAACGCCAGGTGACTGCACACACCTGAAACTGACTCAAAGAGGGCTGACGCCCAGAGGAAGGGGGAGATGGCTGCGGTTGAGAGGGTGAAGCTGAGTATTTTGCCTTGACCTGGCCTCTCCTGTTTGGGGGAGAAACTAGTTTCTGGTTCTGTAAATGGAGATGAGAAAAATTAGACAGGAGAAATACACAAATAGAAACTGTAGAGGAGTGCCAGAAACAATTTGACTGAAAATGTCACGAGAAGACAGTAAATCTGTGTTGACATGCAGTAAATATCCACAACGGATGATGCTGCCAATAGCGTAACTCACCTGTTCATGCTTTTCCGTGATAATGCCGCCTCAGAAGCTGACAAGCCTCACAGTGGGGCGAGAACACTATTATGAGCGGCCTTTTCAGGTGAAGAAACAGGCTGACAGAAGTTAAGTGCCTTGTGTGGTGACACAGCTGGCTAGTGATGGACCTGTGACCTGAACACAGAGGTCCTGAGTCCCGTTCTCACGCCCTGTGCCTGAGTGAGGACCAGCCTCACACAGGTCTCTCCTTTCATATTCTACGGGGGTGAAGAAAACATAGCGACTTAGGAGGAAAACAAAACAGTATGAGAATACGTTTGGTCACTAATCCCCTGTGAAATCTAGGTGGACTTTTGAGGGAGGAATCGATTATATCAGATTAATTCTCTTTTCACTTAAAGTGAGACCAAGTTAAAATGGGAAGAAAACCGGTTCTGCAGATCGCATCTGCTCTCACCTCAGGAGGCGAGGTCTCGAGGTTGAAAACTCCAAGTCAGGATCAAACAGGACAGTTTGCTGCTTTTTTTGCTCTCTGAGCAGACCAGCCTGGCACCTGATACCAGACTCCCCTTTGCAATTTCCAAGGGAGGAATTCCCCTTTCAAAACTACAGGCATAGGTGGGGCCAACTTGTCTCTTTGGGGAATTTACTAATAGAGAACTTCCTGTAGTTTTTATATTAAGGCTGGATCTCTTGCAACATACAATAGCTTATTAACCAAAACTGTAGCTGTGACCTGTTGGGCTTTGAGTGGAATTTCAGGTGTCTCTCGAGCTGTCATTGGGGCTGACCTGCTCATGCTTTGGTAACAATCAACCCCCAATCCTTAGGGGCTTAAAACAACAAATGTCTCTTTCTCGTTCATGCTGTGTATTCCCGGTGGTTGACAGAGGGGCTTTGCGTAGAGTGGTCATTCAAATATTCAGGCTGATGGAGAAGGTCACCAAGCCAGAGGGAGAAGGGAGAGAGAGCCCCGAAGAGCTCGCACTGGGGGTCCAATGCCCCAGAAGAGAAGTGACACTGTTCACAGTCCCCTGGCCAGATCAGTCTTACGGCCCCGCCCTTAGTGGGAGTGGAAGTCCAGTCCTACCTTGCACCTAGAAGGCAGAGCTGGAAATACTGGTAAACAGCACCAGCGGATGTCACAGCCCACACGTAGATAGATGAGACCCTGCAAAATGACACCCTGTAAATTAGATCTTTTTTTCCTAGTGATGCTGATGGTATTATTACCTAAAAAAATGGAATGTTCCAAGATGCTTCTTCATAGCTACAGTCACCAAATGAGAAGTAAGGTTCCAGGTTGGGAGAAAAACAGGATTTTAACATGGTTGTGGTTACACTGGTCATGAGCAGAAGAGAGGGGAAGCTCTTCTTTTTGATCGGGAAGTAAAGCAGTAAGTTTTTTGTTTGCTTGTTGAGCGGAAGAGGTTGCAGTATATTAGAGTCTAGAGTAGTGATGGCAATTAGATTCTGTCGTCTCTAAAAATTCCAGTTTATTGGTTATGGCACCTTAAAATAGCAGACTCCAGACTTCTTTGATTTCTTACTTCTGTTGGTAAAACATGCGACTTAGTTACTTTCACCTCCACTTATCTATATGCATTTAATTATAAATTACTGCTATTTATTGCATATACGAGAAAACATTGACAAAAATAGAAGTTAAAACTAGAAAGAGGCCATCTGATGTTTTCTTCCTACCCTGCTAGGAACCGTCTTATCTGTCCACTTTGGAGACAACTGTTCTGGTTGAACTGGATTTTCAGGTCAGATTAAGGCTCGGTTCTTACCGAGTAGCCATGTCCGTCAAGCAAGGGGAGAAGGAGGGTGCCTGTTCCAGATCGTCGACACCTCTGATAGGAGTCAGGATTTTCCTGCAAGGGTTGGCTACCCTCCATTCAATTTTACTTCTTTCCTACTGTAACAAGACATCCTACCCCAGGTCTCCATTTTTAGATCATGGGAAGTTACACCCCTTGACATCTCTTCCATTGACTTTTTCCAGTGGGTTCTTCCTAATCTGAATCCAGTGGATAATTCCACAGAGGAATCAACAATGCGTCTGCAAGTTCACAAGAGTGAGCAATTAGACAGTGGCTGGCAAATTGGATCCAGAAACTGTAAATAGCATCGATAAGATTTCCTCTGGTATATTTATATAATCTGAAAGACACCTGAACTTTTTTGTAGTATATGTACTTTGACGCTTCTATAATATTTTATATCAAAACTAGTTATAAATTTAGGGCTCCTAAATTTGAAGGACAGGAATTACTATGTGCTAGACAAATTTTGTGAAATATCTTATTTTGCAAAATAGCTGATATCTTCCAGGAAAGAACTGGAGAATTTTCTGTGTTCGTGGTTGGAATTACAGAGGATTTATCTATTTTTAGCACAGAAAACAATTTTAGAAACATTGATTCTTTTAGGAACCTTGAAAGGTTGAGGAAAGAATTTGGCTCTAAAAGATTGACCTCCAGGTTATTGTGAGGAGTGCTAATGTATTTTCTTTCTTTCTTACGCTTATTGAACTCAAGTAGGAAGACCAGGTATTCTGACGTTAAGATGTTTATGCATTGTAATAGAACAGGGATTTTGTTCAAAATACAAAATTAACATATCATCTTTCCCAAGGATGGATATTGCCATGGGAATGTCTATTTATTTATGTTTTAATTTATTTGTTTTGGAAAGAAGGTTTTAACATACTGACAAAATTTATTGACAGTCCCTTCAAATCTGGCAGTGGTTTGTAGGAGTATAATATGAAATAATCAAGATCAGAAACTTTCAGGAAGTCAGAGATTCTGCGTGACCAATGTAGTTGTTCCAGAGTTTAAAGAAGTGGAAGGAAGTAAAGGTGGGGACATTTCAAAGATATCTAAAGGGCTGCAAGCATGAATAAAGATTTTTATATATTGTGTATAAATAATATATAAGTTATGTATAAAATGTAACATAATTTAGATTTTGTGTGTGTTTAACAGCCCAGCCTGTACAAATAGACTGTTTCCATGGGAGATGTGATATGTAAACACAATTTGGTACTTGTTCCACTGATCTTGTGGCCTCTAATCCCTAATAAGTTTCTTTATCAAGCGCTTTGGAAAAACAAATATTTTTTTCATGTATCAAAAATTCGTAACTGGTGACTGACATTTCTTTTTTCTAACAGATGGTGCTATCTTACTGCTGGCTATTCCAGGGCAAACCCTCCAGATAAATAAATCTCTTTTCTCCACTTATCAATCACTGGTTTAAGTACATCCGTCCCATGGGCCAATCAAGTATCCTAATATCTTAAGAACAAAATCTCTTAAAAACTCTCTAATAATAAATGTGCTAATTTCTCAGTAATTTTCCTTCATTAGCCTCTCCTTTTTTATTGAAAGCCAAACATAGAATGGATGCATAACTTACTTCTGGCTTCTTAATTCTTTGTTTGACTTGGCTGTTGGTAGATAAAAGGAAGGTATTCATTCACACAGCCAGACTGTGTTGACCTAAAATACCAAAGGGATTTTCAATAACTCTACTATGTACATCTCCAAATATTTAAAAAGGAAAAGATAGCTTCATTGTGTGAGGCCCTTTCAGAGCAGTGGTCATCTGGTGACCTCTCTAAGTCCCCTTAAGCTTTATGATTTCTTGACATCATGATTTTTGAGTCGTATTAAGCCAATTAAAATTGTTGGATGCAACATGTAAATATAGATCCAGCTAACACACCAGTTATTTGCATCTCCTGGCCCAGTTTTCTGATGAATGTTGCCACGTTTAATGGAATGGCTTGAAAGTTAAATTTAGGTTCAACAATTGAGTTATATTGAATACCTCATAGAGTGTGTCTTTATAAAGCAATTTTAATTTAATCTCTCATTACCTTTTTAAACATTTTTACTGAGAACAATTTCAAACATATGTAAAAGTAGGACTAGCATAATGAAACCCCAATACCCATCATCCAACTTCAATAATTATTAACAATTAATGAATTATGTTGCCAGACTTGTGTTTTCTATACATCCCCTCCTCTGATTCCATGTTGGTTATTTATTTTTTTTTGCAATTTTATTGAAATATAATTTTACATACCAGAAAATTCACCCATTGTAAATAAATGTGCACTTACCCTAAATTGTAATACAATGATTTTTTTTATTGAGATATAGATGAGGTACAATATTGTATAAGTTTCAAGTGTATAATACAGTGATTCACAATTTTTAAGTTTTAATTCATTTATAGTTATTATAAACTATTGACTATTTTCCTTGTGCTGCATAATATATCCCTGTAGCTTTTTTATTTTATACATCATACTTTGTACCTCGCAATCCTTTACCCTTATCTTGCCCCTCTCCCTTTCTCTCGCCCCACTGGTAACCATTCATTTGTTCCCTATATCTGTGGGTCTGTTTCTTTTTCATTATATTCACTGGTTTGCTTTATTTTTTAGATTCCATGTGTAAGTGATACCACGCAGTATTTGTCCTTCTCTGACTGAGCATAATACCCTCCAAGTCCATCCATGTTGCAAATGGCAAAAGTTCATTCCTTCCTATAGTTGAGTAACATTCCATTGTGTGTATACACCACATCTTGTTCATCCCTTCATCTGCTGGTGGACACTTAGGTTGCTTCCATGCCTTGGCTATTGAAAATAATGCTGCTAGGAACATCGGGGTGCATATATCTTTTCAAATTAATGTTTTTGTTTTCTTTAGATGTATAAGCAGGAGTGGAATTGTTGAATCATATGGTAGTTCTAGTTTCAGTTTTTTGAGGAATCTCCATACTGTTTTCCACAATAACTTCACCAATTTACATTCCTGCCAACAGCATATAAGTGTTCCCTTTTCTCCACATCCTCTCCAACTTTTGTTATTTGTAGTCTTTTTAACACTAGTCATTCTGACAGGTGTGAAGTGATGTCTCATGTGGTTTCTCTGATAATTAGTTATGTGAAGCATCTTTTCATGTGCCTGTTGGAAATGAAATATATCCATACAGTGAAATACAATTTGGCAATAAAAAGAAATGAAGTACTGTTACATGCTGCAGCACTGATGAACGTTATATCAAAAACATTATGCTAAATAAAAAAGATGAGAAAGACCATGTATTGTATGATTTCACTTATATGAAGTGTCCAGAAAAAGGAAATCTATTGACTTGCTGGTTAGTGGTTACCCAAGGTTGAGTGTAGGAGTGGGGACTGACTGCAAGCAGGCAGAGGGAAACTGTTGGGGTGATGGCATGTTCTAAAACTAGATTCTGGTGATGGTTTCACAACTCAATGAATTTACTTAAAATCATTGCATTACAATTCAGTGTAAGTGCACATTTGCTACAATGGGGACTTATGGAAGCCAGAAGTCCAAGAGCAATGATGCATTTCTTCTTCTCACCAAAAGAAAAAAAAACTACAAAATATTATTTAGAAAATTGAAAGACATGAAAATAGATTTGGCTGTACTGCACTAATGGATTGGAAAACTCAATGTAACAGAAATATCAACTCTCCCAGATTTATGGATCAAATAAAATCCCAAAAACAGTCATTGCAGGTATAATTTTGTGGACATTGACTTCGTCTTTAAATTCACAAAAAAATCCAAGGGGTTAAGAAATAGCCAGGACCATCTTAAGGAAGAACAAATCTGACAAACCATAAAGTTATAGTAATTAAGACAGTAGGATATTGATGCTGCACTGAGGGTCCACAAGGCCATTCTTAGATCTGATGACACTTTAGAAGGGCTCGTGCAGGACTCAGCATGTAGTCATACTCAGGGATATGAGTTATCACAGTGAAAGGATACAAAGGACACAAAGCAAAATCAGACGTGGGAAAAGCACATGAAGCGCAGTCTGGAGGAAACCAGGGGCAAACTTCCAAGTCCTCTCCCAGCGGAGTTGTGTTTAATTCCCCCGCAAGTTATGACAACACGTGTGAGATGGTGTCTATCAGAGAAGCTCATCAAAGAATCACTATCACTACGCAGGACTTTTACTGGGGGGCTTGTCAGGTTCTAGTATTCTGTATTCTACATATTCTGCCAAGTTCGCTCCCAAGTTCCAAACTCCTAGAGGGAAAGCCAGGGTTTAGCACAAACCGTATTGTTTGTACAAATAGTTCAGGCACAGTGAGACCCTCTTATAGTTCTGGGAGTGATAGGAACTCTTCCTAAATCTAAGTTCCCACACGCCAGCCAAGGACCAACCATATATGCAGCCTATCAAAGACAGCATCCTCAGGCCTGCTTTGTTAACTCTTTTCTGAACAGATGCCAAGATGAATAAACAGAACAACAGAACAGGAAAAAAAGTCCAGAAATAGATTTACACATATACCTGGTATGTGACAAAGATGTTATTGCTATTTAGGAGGAAAAGATGAAATTTTTAATAAATGAGGCTGGATTGTTTGGTTATCTAAATGGAAAAAAGTGGATCTTGACACTTACTTTACATGATATCCAAATAGCAATTCCAGATGGATCAAAATAATAAAGCTTATCGAAGATAACTTAGAGGATGTCATCATGACCTTGTAGGCCAGGTGCTGTTAAAAGTTCATGAAAAGCAGCAACCATAAAGGAAGAAGTAGATATACTGGACGTGATTAAAATTGAGAACTTTGTTTTACCAAAAGCTAGCATTGAGTAAAATAAATAAGCCATGGAGTGGGAGAAATGCATGAAAAATATTATGATCTATAAAGGTCTTGAATGCAGAATATATAAGGAATTCCTACAAATCAAAATAAATAAACAACACAATTTTATTTTTTTAATTGAACTATAGTTGGTTACAATGTGTCAATTTCTAGTGTACAGCATAATGTTTCAGTCATACAGATACATACATATATTTGTTTTCATTATAGGTTATTACAAGATATTGAATATAGTTTCCCGTGCTATACAGAAGAAAGTTGTTTTTATCTATTGTATGTATAGTGGTTAATATTTGCACATCTCGAACTCACAATTTATCCCTTCCTACCCCCTTTCCTCCTGGTAACCATAAGTTTATTTACTATGTCTGTGAGTCTGTTTCTGTTTAAACAATGTGCCTTTTAAAAGTGGACAAAGGACTTAACTAGACAGGCATTTACCAAAAAAGGGTACCCATATGGCCAATAAACATATGAGAAGTTCTTTATAGAAATTTCCTCTTGCTGCTGTAACGAGTTACCACAAGCTTAGTGATCTATGACTGACTCCTTAGAATAAACCCCACAGAAATGAATACCAGTAATCATCGAGACGTATAGTAGAATCCACACAGTAGCCTTATTCCTAACAGCTCCAAACGGGAAACAATCCAGATGTCCAGCAACAGTAGGATGAATAGATAAACTGTGACATATTCGTGCAATGGAATACTAAATAGCAATGAGAAGGAAGGAACTGCTGCTATTACTACACGTAACTACAGGGATGAATCTCCCAAATATGACACGGAGGAAAACCATCCAGACACACAGAGTACATACGGTCTGAGTCCACTTACATGAAGCTCAAAATTAGGCACAGTTACCGTGTGGTGTTAGAAGCCGGAGTAGCAGTCTCTGCAGGAAAGCTCATGAACAGGAGGAGGCAATGAGAAATCTCAGCAGTGCTGGTGATGTTCTGGATCTTGATTTGGGGCTGGTTGCAAACAGACGTGTTCATTCTAAAAGATTCATCAGGTTCTCGCTGTTTGCACCCTTTTCTACATGTAGGCTATACTTCAGTGAAGTGAACTTACAAAATAAGTAAACAAATATGCATGCAGTCTTTTTGAGAAACCTTTGAAGGGGAAGCAACTCATTATCTTGTAAATGTTTCCCTTTGCCACCCCACCCTGAAGTTCTTTGCTCGAAGGAAAAATTTGTTTCCTTTTCAGTATCCTCATGCTCTCCAGCTGAAGGCTGGGTCCAATTTTAAGTTAGCAGAGGAAATGGGTCCTGAATTGTTCGAATGTGTTTCACAGGTTACAAAAACAGGCTTGGTGGGAATTTCAGCTTCAGCATTTAATCTACTGCCAACTGCACTTGACATAGATACTGCAGTGACTCATCATCCCTGGTTGTGACAATGAGATTAAGATGCGTTTGGGAGTTCAGGCACAAAGGGGATCAGTTACCAGTAAGCCAGCTTCTCTTTGCTTTGTCTTTTCAATAATGCAGATACTTTCAGTGGCTTTCAAGCCTGTGGATGACTGAAGATGTCCTTTAAGTACGAGATTCCATTCAGTCCTTTGAAGTTTCTTTTTATCTCACTGAAATTATTTGTTCACTTGTTTACTTATTTATCAATTTGCTTTACGAAACCCTGTAGTGAAAGATAGAGAAGAAAAGGATGAGCAGATTTCTTTCCTTTGGAATCAGTGAATCTCGATTTCTGGAGCCCTCATGGATCAGTCAACCAGGTATCCAGAGAGCCGAGGGGACCGTATTTCTGAATCTTCATGGTTCCATAAAAGAGAACTTCCACTCCAGTTCCCTTGAGGGAACATTAAGCGGACAACTTCTGCTCTTTTGACATCCACCTCCACTTTGTGAGTCACCTGACTCCACTTGGTGACTAATCTGCTTGATGAGATCAGAGAGAACCCTGAGTCCTCAGTGACCTGGTTCCCCGTTTCTCTCGGAGCAGTGTGATCCGAAGCCGTCGGCTTTACCTCTCATCCAGCGGAGCACGTCCTGGAGAGGGATGGGTTTGTGGGTGTTTAAGCTGAACTTACAGCCTTCGGGACCGGGAGGATGATTATGGCTGCAGGTCCAAGCTGCCTTCTTCAACATGCCTTTTTCAGTAAAAAATCTTATAACTTGTTTTCTTTTTTTTCTGACTCTGTGTCTATTTCTTGATTGGGCTCGCTCCTCTTTGATTTCAGATGGCCGCATTTTGTAGTCTGTTCAGGCTGCTATAATAAAATACAAACTGGGTGGCTTATAAACAACAGAAATTTATTGGTCATAGTTCTGGAGGCTGGGAAGTTCAAGATTAAGTGTCCGGCAGATCTGGTAAGGGCTGTCTTTTCACATGATGGAAAGGGCAATGTAACTTTCTGGGGTCTTGGTTATAGGGGCACTCATCCTATACATGATGGCTCTACCCTCACGACCTAATCACCTCCTGAAGTTCCCACTTTCAAATACCATCACACTGGGAGCTAGAATTTAACCTATGAATTTTGGAAAACACAAACATTCAGTCTGTAGCATCACACAATGTCCAGAAGCATGCGGCTCTTCCTACGAGGCTCAGAAAGCATGGGCATATTGCTCTGAACAGATCAGACTGTTAGAAAGAAAAGAAAGGTTTACTAAGTTTTAAGGAGAAATTAAAAACAAGGAAAGCAAGAAATATACAAAGAAAAACAAGAACAATAAAAGAGTTCAATATTGAAAGCTAGGTAAACGCTAGAATCAGGAATTCAGGTGCCTCAAGCCCCTTGAGGTTGGTCCATTAGTAGTCCGGCTCAAAAAGTCAACAAAGAGACTAATATGATTATTTTTCTGATTATATAGGTAATACTAGAGCAGAAAACTTCAGCAACAGAGAACAGCATGAAGAAGAACGTTGAAAATCACCTAAAATTCCCCCAACAGGGTAACCACTCAATGTTTTGGGAAACGTTCTTCAGAGAAGAGGCCAGAGGGAGACTTTTGAAGTCCTAGAAATGTCCCATATTTTTATGTGGTTGGTAGTCGCATGGGTGTACGTAAAGTAAAAATTTTACCAGCTGTACAAGATTTGGGCACTTAACTGTATATATATTTTTAAAAGCCTTCCAGACATTTCTTTCTCTCTGTACAATTTTACAGAAACGGACCAATATTATCCATGCTGTTTTCATAAGTCATTGCTCAAGGGATTATATAAACTCTTTCCATAGCAATATGCTTTTCTATGTATCTTCGTCTCAGACAAGGAATGTTTGGTGGGAAGGTTTAGAATCTTATGAAAGCTGGTTTAAGAAAATAGAAGTTCTAGGGAAAGAAAGTAATAGACATTCTGCCATCATCCTAGACCAATTATATATCTTATTTTAAAACTTCTTGAGTATCTTTAAGCCAATCTTCTGAGCCAGAGTAATTTTCTTACTTGCTATTAATGCGGGAATCTTAGAATTTCATTGTAACCTCAGAGAGTAGTGTCATGATTTCCATCAGACAGTTTTCTTGCTGAAAGGTCATTTACTGAGGTCTAGAGGAATCCATGGAATTCACCATGTGTGTATTCTATACTACCCAATGCAGCTATGCCTACGAAGTAGAAAGATAAATGTCAGGGATGGTAACCTTCATCTTGCCAACAAATCAAAATCACTGGTTTAATTATGTGGGTAAATGGCATTAATATCTTATGTTACTATCTTAGAAATTTACTCAGTGGACATGTTTTGGTTGAGAATCTAACAAGTACAACATTGTGTTGGATGCTGGGGATACAATAATTCACATGACTTTTATGCTGGACCTCGATGAACACAGACTCCAGTGTAAAGATGAGTGTAGAATGCTTCTTTCGAAACAAGTTCTCAAGATGGGGTATTCCCTGATTTCCTGATTGCCCAAGGCTAATTGCTGCTTGAGTATAACCTCCCTGGGGATACTGATGGACCCCTAAAATGAAGGAAATGTGTAGAGTTGGAAAGAGTAAAGGAGAGCAGAGGTCTAAAAACCTGGAGAGGCATTTGGAGGTTGGTCAAAAAGTGAAGCAAGCCGGTAGAAGATAAAGAGGCCAAGTTTTCAAGCCAGAAATTTGAGACATAGGCAACAAAAAGAAATGGATCTGGAGAAGAAGGGGATGGGGGAATTAACACCGTGAAAGAGAATGAGGAAGGGTAAGCGAAGCCCAGGGTACTGCAGGAGTCAGAGGTTTGATACTAAGGGTGAGCACCCTGGGCTAAATGGCCCCAGGGGAAGAGAAGGGAACAGGCTCAGATGAAAAAATACACTTGCAGGAAATGTGATGTAACTCAGGAACCCACAAGAATCTGCTTCATCAGAACAGCAAATCAAGATAAGTTGCACTCAATTCTGTTTTTTTTTTTTCAATTCTGTTTTAAGTACCAGATTTATTGAACAGAAGATAAAAGTTTTAATTGCCTGGTACAGGGTGAATAAAAAACATTAGTCCTTCCCCTCAAAGAACATATTAACATCTTCTGGTATTTTCTGAGATTCCTACTCCTGTCCACTTAGGTTACATGATGAATAGAAACAACATCAAGAAACTTGAGTCTTTTCATTAATGGAATGTAAAGTCTACTGAAGATGGATTAAAAACACAACATAAAATATAACAAAATATTACCAGTTGGCAATTGGTGGGTGGTCTGGTTAGTCAGTTGTTCTAGAATAAGAGTCAAACTGGAAAAATGTAAGAATCAAACAAAAATTATGACCCGAGATGGGATACTTAATACTGATCATTAAGAATAAGAAAGGGCATTTGAAGAAGTAAAACACAATTCAATTACTCCTCGGTGAATGTTCATGTTGAAGATAATGGTTAATGGACTTACCTCTGTGAACCCCTAACGTTGACATCTAAGCCAAATACTTAGCATGAAAGAGATGCTAATCAGCTCAATGGAGTTTGATCCCAGTGGAAATTTCATTTCTATTGTTTCTCAGAATAAGTAGATTTATCTTGGCTTCCATTGTTTAAGGAAATGCTTTGATTCCTGCATTCTTTCCAGCAGAAGTCTTCCAGCACAGGGAAGACTTCCAGAGTAGGAAGCAAGCTGTGTGTGTGTGTCTCTGTTGCAGACTTGGACCATCACTAGGAATTTTCAACTCAAGATTGATGTGGGAAGATGGAAGAAATCTTATGATGAAAAAAGTAACTAAAACTTAGAAGTTTGGTTCTCTGACCTGCTGAATCAGGGCCAGTGATACTGAAGTTTTAACTTTGTTGCTTTCACTCTTCCATGTATAAAATACATGCATTTTAATTGAATTTCTTTTCACAATAGCTTATCAGAGGGAGCGAGCCAGAGAGAGCAAGAATGGGAGAGAAGCTTTTATTGTACTTCCATTGCTGTGGATATAATTTTGATATTATTAAATATGGACACTTCCTAATACTTGCTTTGTGATCAATTTGTTTTTACCATATCTACCTACCTGTCTGCCTGTCTGTCTGTCTATCCATCCATCCATCTATAGCAGTTGGCCATATCTTATGCTTTAGGTACATAAGAATGATCTCTCATGACTACTGGATAATATGTACTTACTCAAAACACAGGGAAAATGAAGACCTCTTTCTATACCTGGGAAAATATTGGCAAAAATCGCTGGAGACAGGAGGGTCCCTGCCTATCATTAAAGTGCTTGAAAGACTCATGGGCATGAAATATGAATGGTAAGAATCTGCAGGAAGAAAGGAAAAGGAACTAGAAGAGGAAGAGGAGGAGAAGGAAAAAAAGGCGGGGGGAAGCAAGAGGAGGAGGAAAAAGAGGAAGAGAAAGCGGCAGGAGCGGACTTCAGGAAGGGGAGGCAGGGAGGAAGGAATGGTGGAGGGAAAGAAAGGGAAAGAAGAGAAAGACGTCACTAACTCCCACTATTTTAAGTGTCAGTTGTCATTAGCAGGCTCCTGGCACCGGCAGGCTCGTCCCTGACATTTTTGTGCTATTGCCCCGTCCTGGAATATTGACTCTTCCATGATGGCTCAGATGTTTTCCCCAAGTCTTTCTGTCTCTAGCTTCTCTGTTAGTGGCATTTACAAGTAAGGCCGAGTAATTTAACAATGATTTTTTAATATATCATATCTGCTGGCTTCCTCTTTCTAATACCCTGTGTCTTCAAAAGGGCAGAAGTCCTCGGTGCGTGTGCCAGTGCCTGGCAGTACTGTATAAGCACCGAGTACTCAGTTGATCACAACTTTTGAAAAGCTGCGCCTTGTGTTGTTCCCCATCCCCCAGATCCCCTCTTCAGAGGCAAGTGTTACCAGTTTCTTGGATGTCCTTCCGGTGATAATCTCTCATATGCAAATAACTACTTGTATGGTTTCCCCACCCCCATTTTTCACCCAAGTGATACTCTGCATTTTGCTTTTTTTAATCTGAAAATGTATCTTAATTTTTGCTGCACATCAGAATAGAAGGAACGTCCTCATTCTTTCTTTAAATAGCTGTTTAGTATTATTCCAACATACGGAATGTCATAATTCTTAAAATCAGCCAACCCTTGATTGACTTTTAAGGTACTCCTGTTATTTTGCTACTTAATATTATACTGTAATTAATAAATGACCTTAAAATATATCATTTTACAGAGGTGTCAGTCTATTTGTAGATTGTGTATATGTGTGTGTGTATATAATTGGCTAGGTTAAAAGGCATGCATAAATTTTTTTATTCTCATTTTTTTAATTGAAGTGTAGTCAATTTACAATGTTAGTTTCAGGTGTACGGCAGAGTGATTCAGTTATACATATACATGCATACATACATTTTTTCTTTTCCATTACAGCTCATTACAAGAAATTGAATATAGTTCCCTGTGCTATACAGTAGGTCCTTGTTGTTTATCTATTTTATATATAGTAGTGTGTATCTGTTAATCCCAAACTCCTAATCGATCCCTCCCTGACAAGGTATGCATATTTTAAATGTTAGTGGTTATTACCAAATTCCCCCCATGGAGGCATCAAGTACAACCTAATCAGTAATGAAAAAGGATGCACTTAAATACTATAGTATTAAAATTTTCATCTTTGCAAATCTGACCATTGGAAAAAAATTCTCAGTAAAATTTGAGCTAGCATTTCCTTTCAGTCAGGTAGAGCATCTTTTCATATGTCCAAAAGCTGTTTGCATTTCCCTTTCTGTGATCCACCTGGTAACATCTTTTATCCATTTTTCTACTGGTTTGTGGATCTTTTCCTTAATAATTTGGGAGTATCTTTACACCTTCGGGAAATGAGCCCTTTGTCAGTGATAAGGAATGCCAGTATTTTTCAGTTCAGTATTACTTTATGTAGCCAAGATTGGCGACTCTTTATTTATTGGTTTCTATATTTTGAGTTATATTTCAAAAGTCTTCCACTGTGACTTTTTCTTTAAAAGACGTTCTTTTTTCTCTTCATTTATGTTTGACTCTTTGACTCACCTGAAATTTATTTTGGTATAATTTGTAAGATCCTTTAATTTAAATTTGTTACAGTATCAGATGACTGCTTTGCCATTGATACCTGCCCTGTCATGAAGCTAGTTACCATATAGGTGAAGTTTATAGAACCAACAATGGCTCTTAGAAGGAAAGAAACTCAAATCTAATAAGAAATAAATCAGTGTGCCCATGAAGGCCATTTAAAGCACTACCTAGTAAATTGCTAACTGTATAAACGTTGTTTTATATAGTACAAGATCTCCATTATATCATTAAAAGGTATCTTAATATTACCACTTGAGAATTTTTTTGCGTAATTTGAGGCTGAACTTAATTGCACTTTAATAAATACGTCTTGCAAAAGACTCCGTGTTTAACATATTGGGTAAAGTAATTCTTATTAATGTATTTTAAGATTTCTTCCATGTGAAAGAGGTCATTTTGTAAGTCCAGACCATACAGAAGCTTTTTGTAACTTTTAACTTCACCAACGTGGGGGCAATGAAAGGACACCAGAGAGGAAAAATAGGAAAGGTTAACATACAGATTTCTGGGCCAAGGGCAGAAGAAAAACCTGTTAACTTTCTCTATCATTTTGCTAACATTTACTGAACCTATTTAAGGAATTTGAAGTAAAAATCATAAATCAACTAAGTAAAACATTTTGGATTTATGTCTCCTTAAGCGTGACCTTGGCATTTACCATGTTTTTGTTGAAGAACAGTGTCAACTAAAGAAGGCTGCCTGCTGCCCCCCAGTTCTACGAGAATTAAGTCATTAGCCGCTGCAATCTCTGACCTTCAACACACCCTTGAAGGAATTCAGGGCAGAGATCAGGAATGAGGTGCTCCGTGCTCTGGGAAAACTGGCAGAACTGGCCTTCAGATAGTTAGATATTTTCAGGAGAAATGTTTTATGAACCTGGATTCTTGCATCTTCCCATACTTAGAAAAGCACTAAAACCATTCACTAAAATATTTGTTCCTTGTGACTAGCAGCAGCCTCTTACCAAGATGTGCCCTTGGTCATGGTCACACGTGCCCTTCGCCAAAATCGCTTATCTGCTGATTTCCCCCCTTAACCCCTTCAGAACAGCTCCTCGGAGCTCGCCCAGAGACTGTCTCCTGGGCTACAGTTCTCAGTAAGACCTTGAATAAACTCAACTCACCACAAATCCATTGTGTGCTTTTCTCCAAGGTGACAGTCGTGTGGGGCCGAAATAGAGCGCACATTGTGAATAAGTTTAAGCTTTTATTGAAAGTTTGGTTTAACCATAGAAACTTACTTTAGAGATCAACTCTATCCAATCTTCTCATTTTGCTAATTAAGAAATCAAGGGTCAATAAGACCAGATAACATGTCTATGGACTTGCTATTACTAGCGAATAGGTTTACAATGAACTATTTATGAATGTATAGAAATGCATAAAAATACAAAAAGTAAGAAGAGAAAATAAAAACCATTTAATTTGTCAATCTTCCTAAGGGAAGGTAAAATGTGATGCCTTATAACGAAAATATTTAAAATAAGCTTCCAAATATTCCAAGATTTATAGGCAGACTAGAAAGCTCACTTAAGTCATTTTAGGACAAACAAGAATGATTTTTCTATGTGAAGAATAAGTCCATGGAACATATTACCTCAGAAAGTGCTCTGTGTTAAACAACAAAGATAATAAGTTTATGGATGATTATAATTATTAAGAAAAACTAGAGTTTTTTTCTGAGTACATTTTTGAGCATTTGAGTTTAACTTCATGGAAGGCAATCCTGATTTTTCAGAATATATCCCTGTCAGGAATAGGATAACAGGTTGGGTTCAACTCAGTATAAAGTTTCCTTAATGAAAGTCAATTTAAATAGAAATATTATGTCTCTCCCATCACCAAAAACTTCCTTTCAGAATGTTTACCCCTACAAATGAAAAACAAATATTAGGAACAGTCAGAAACAAATGAGATTCCTTTGCCCTAACTGCCCATGTTATTAGAAATACAATAAAGTCAATTACCCGTTTTGGCTATTGGAAAGCTGTCAAGAAGCAAATTCAGGGAAACTCATATTTGGGGAATTATAAAAGAAAAGAAGATTTGAAAGCCAGAGTCCTGTGGTGAGAACTAAAATCGGTGGAAATATTTAAATGCAAAAGGCTTTACATTTAGAGTTTGCCACAAATTCTTATCATTCATGCTGGTTGTTTTTCTTCTAAAAAGAAAACAGGAAACTTCTTGAAAAGTCATGGGCTCTCGGCTTTAAATCAAAACAAACTTTAGCGCTAACTGTAGAGTTTAGAAAAAGTCAGGTGAGGACTATTGTCACCAATTTCAGGACTTGATCTTTCCTTATCAGTTGTTTATTAAGTGGAGAGTAATGATGTTGCAGGAAATTGAGGTTAGAGTGTCTGCAAAATATGAAAAAGGAAATATGAGAGCGGAATTCTTCTCTGAGACGTGTTCCTAGTTTGTTTCTCTTGTTCCTAACTTAGCTAAGCCAGCTCCCGTGGCATGTGTCCTCAAGTTCACGTTTACCAAGCCACGGTTTCTTCTGGACGAAAAATACTGAATACTTAAATACTTTAGATACTTATTTATGTACTTTTATCCAAGAAGACATTAGCATTTTCTTCAAAATTTTGTTCTCATGATTTGAAGTAGGATTCCATTTCTAAAGAGTTTCAAATTCCCCTTGATCCCGCTCGCGTCCCCTGCCTCTGCTACCAAAACATAGCAGCATTGTCTATATTGTGATGTATGTTGGATCCGAAAGTCCAAGAAGTCATTTGGGGATAATGCAATTTCTTTATCTCTATATTTGGGAACAAATAGCATTGATCAATGTGAACACGGGCAGTAGGGCTTTTTTTTTTTCTGTGCTACTATTGGAATACAAATTGAAATAGTCTATAGATTCAGGACAAAATGCTAGGGGGAGAGGCAAATGCAAGATCTGGTCATAATTATTCATCTATATCCCTTAGAAAGAAAAGATGGCTCAACTTGGCTGGCTGAACTTTGCATCCATCAAATGGTCATTCTTTCCTTCCACTCCATAGCCAAAGTTACAGGGGAGAATAGATACAAGGCTCTTTTGTTTTGGTGGGTTTACCTTCTTTCGTGTTCAATAAAACTATCTCCGAGTTCACATTTGAGTGTATGATTTCTTGCAAATCATTCAGCTATTGGAGATGTAGGATGGAGTAAGGACATTTTTATCTGCATTGGTTTGAAGACTCAAACTAGATAGTGTTCTTTTATCAGAATTGTCTTGGCACGATTTAAAGAGAGTAAAAAGGGGAAAAATCTAATAAGTGACTTTAAGTTGCCTTCCCCTAGACGATAACAAAACATTGAGATTTTCCTAGGCTGAAATAAACATTTGGAATATAGCTGAATACAGAAAATGCTACTCTGAGAATAATTAGGGTATTTCTCCCCAAGTTTGGATCTTTTACTTATTTTACTTCTTTCATGTCTCTCTCTGTGGTCTTTGGAGTGATATTTGCAGCTTTTTCCTTGCCAGCATTTGATCTCCCTTCCCATGTTGGAGAATCAGCTGTGTGTAAGTTTTGGAAGCCAAAAAGGTCACAAGTGTGCTTTTCCTGACTCCTGGCAGTTAGGACACAGGCCATTGGCTCAGGAACTCAGAGGCTCCTACTTAGACTTTGAGAGGCAGGTGAAGCAGTGGAGCTGGCCTGCCTAGGTTTGAGGACTTCAGGCAAGGTGCTCAGTCTCTGTGAGCCTCAGTGTCCTCACCTGTAAAATGGGACAGTTACTTTCTTCCGGTGTTATCAGGAGAATGAACTGAGATAACACTAACTTGCTTAGAACAGAGAGGAAGCTCACAGTAGATGTGACCTTGCCCTGTGAAGGGGCTGGCCATGCGACCAGACCAAGACAATTTAGAAGTCATCTGGCACTGGCCGTGTCTTGTACCTGGAGTCTGCTGGTGGCTTGGCAACCAAGCAGCTCCTTTTATGTGACCCTGACTGTGGATTCCTTTGGTGTTGTTCTGTTTTCCAAACACAATCCTCCAGCCTTCCAGTCAATTTGGTGAGCCACTCAGTAACCCTCTGGAAAATTCTTTTTCTGCTTTACATTTGCCAGAATCCATACCCAGATGGATACTGTCTGTGACTGTCAAATGAATGTCTGACGACTGCCTCAGACTGTTCTACTTTGGTTTCATTTAGATGAGCCTTTTCTTGGTAAAGAGGGAGTTAACATCTGAACTAGAAAGCCCCTACCTTGCCTTTTGTTCGTGTCAGCCCCAGAGCCCAGCATGGTACTGGGCCCAGGACCAGTGTGTGCCACCTTCTCCTAGGACGTGGCTGGTACAGAGGAGGCCAAGGGAATGTACAAAGGCATGTTGGATGAAAGAATGAATGGATTCAATAGATATTGTAAGTCAGGGCTCTGATGTGGTTGAGCTTTCCCGTCAACCCTTTAACAGGCTTCTGGTTAAATGAAACAGAAATTCTTGTTTGTTATGTTTGATAGTATATTCTGTAATTATAGCCAAATAGATCCTGACATTAAGGTTAAACATTTTTTCCCCCTAGACTCTACCCCTTTTTTCTTGTTATCCATCTACTGCCAACAAAGAAATTCTTGTCATTTTTTGGAGAAGTGATTTACAAGTGTACATGAAAAAGTTCTGTTGGAAACAAATATTGCTATGGACAGATTTTGTACGATTTATTAAGACCAGCACTGTTTCCTTCTTTAATTCAGGAAAATCTCTTTCTGTGTAGTAGGTTGAACATCAGAATAGATGGAATGAGAGTAGATGAAATATAAGACAGAAGCAAATGCTTTTATTCCAGAATGGAACCTTTGGTAAAGTTTTTGCATTGCTTGGCATATTTTGCCATTAAGAGATAATAAAGGTATTTGGATCATACTGGTCCAAAAAAACTTTTAAATGAAAAAAACTTCTACTTAATTCTAAACTACCTCAATGACCTGTTTTTATAAAGGGATTTTAATAAAACAGCTCGAGTCAACACAGAACAAGGAATCTAAGTGTGCGCAACACATTTTGGAAGGATTCTATCAGAGCCTTCATCTGACCACCAACCTGAAATGCTGATCACAAGCCAGAAAATCTCTCCACGCTGTCTCTCTTCAAGGGATGTTAAATTGCAGTGCAGTCAGGATGAAAAACCAAGTCAGGTTTTAATAATATCCAATCTTAGATGCCATCAGCAAGATGACATTTCCTGGAAAGAACTATGTTATTACAGTATTATTATTTGTAATGATTTGCTTGATATGATCAACAAAGGAAAAGTAAATGATCCAAATGGGGCTTCTGGCAGGGAACCGCATGCTCATTAAAAGAGGTATTAGTGGGCCAAATGCATTTGAGTAAACACTGAAAATGAACTTGATGTTAGAAAGGAAGAGGTGTCCGTGGAGACCACAAGAATTTATAAGGCCAAGGAATTCCGGTTTCACCCACTTAGAATAAAACCAGGCTGACCTTTGTCAGACCTCTTGGCAGCCTTAGCCAGGATTTATATTTAAGGAAAACTTAGAAGTCAAAGTAACATAGTTTACGTGACGTCATGTGCTTTATTGTTTCCATCTTTTATATACTCAGACATAATGGCATAAACCCTGGAGCTCAGGCATTTCAGAAAAATACCAGGAAGAGTGGGGACGGCAGAGAAAACTTCAAATTCTTTGCCACGAGGTCACTGAACTTGAAAGACAATCTATAAATTGGAGCTGACAGGCTGTGACTATGTTACTGACTCAGTTTGCCAATGAGGAAAATGTGATACAGAAACTTTAACAATAACATTGATGGGTTAGTTATAAAATAGACTAGAGACAATTTAACCAAACATATTCATTTTTATGTTTTGTACAGTTGTCTTTTAAAAATACATAGGATGAGGTGGAGGGATTATAGCTCAGTGGTAAAGTGCATGCTTAGCATGCACAAGGTCCTAGGTTCAATCCCCAGTACCTCTGTTAAAGGAAAAAAAAATTCATGAGGTTGAAAAAAAAATTTGAGTTAGATAAATGAGACAGTCTCATGATAGACACCTGCCATGCCCTGCCATAATAAACACCAGTTTGATTTTCTAAAACTCCTTGTGTAAATATATGATTTCCAAATTCCAGGTGTTCAATGATCTCATTCAAGTGACATTGGATCCAAATCATAAACGGAAGACATTAAACCATTTAGAATTACTTGTAATAGGGTAAGAATGATACTATCATTAAATAACTATGAAAGTATTGAAACATAACTGTTAATGGTTCTACAAGTAAGTTATTTTTCAATGGATAAGAATAAGATGCATTTTTTCTACTCTAATTTTAAAAGTAATGATAAATTACACTGCTGCTCATCTTCCAGGTTTTACACTAAGAATGACTCAGTCTATCATCTCACACCAGTCAGAATAGCCATCATTCGAAAGTCCACAAATGATAAATGCTGGAGAGGGTGTGGAGAAAAGGGAACCCTCCCACACTGTTGGTGGGAATGCAGATTGGTGCAGCCATTGTGGAAAACAGTATGGAGATTCCTCAAAAGACTAAAAATAGACTTACCATATGATCAGCAATCCCACTCCTGGGCATATATCCAGAGTGAACCTTAATTCAAAAATATACATACACCCCAATGTTCATAGCAGCACTATTTACAATAGCCAAGACATGGAAACAACCTTAATGTCCATTGACAGATGACTGGATAAAGAAGTTGTGATATATTTATACAATGGAATACTACCCAGCCATAAAAAATAATAAAATGATGCCATTTGCAGCAACATGGATGACCCTGGAGAATGTCATTCTAAGTGAAGTAAGCCAGAAAGAGAAAGAAAAAATATCATATGATATCACTCATATGTGGAATCTAAACAACAACAAAAAAGACAAATGAACTTATTTATTAAACAGAAACAGACTCAAGACTTAGAAAACAAACTATGGTTACCGGGGGGGGGGGGAAGGGATAAACTGGGAGTTTGAGATTTACAGATACTGACTGGTATATATCAAATAGATAAACAAGTTTATACTGCATAGTGCAGGGAACTATAGTCAATATCTTGTAGTAGCTTATGGTGAAAAAGAATATGAAAATGAATACACATATATTCATGTATGACTAAAGCATTATGCTGTACTCCAGAAATTGACACAACATTATAAACTGACTATATTTCAATTTTAAAAAAGTAAAAAAAAAAAAGAAAGAAAGAAAAAAAGAAGAAATGACTCAGTCTTGAATGATACCTCATTGGTCTGGAGAGAAGCAGTAGGTTCACTCAGAGGTTTGCTCAAAGGATTACACTTTATACAAAAATGCTTCCCAACCAGCTGGGGAGGTGGATCCAAATGCCATATTCTTATATAGGGAACATGGTACCCATTTGTAAATTAGACTGTCATAGTCTGGTGAGGGTAGGGGGAGTATGAGATGCAGAGAAACTTGGGACCACTTTTTTAGTTTCTTACAAACTGGTGATGGGTGGATTACAAAGGATGACCAGAAGGAAGGCTTCCCTACCACTTCTGAAAGTTTAGGGCAGTCTAAGACATTAAGACAATTGAACTGTTTACAGATGTAAACCTCCTTTTCCCTGTCTCTACCCCTCCCCTCCCCTCACTCCTGGTTCACACTCCCTTCATTCCCTGCACAGAATGAATTCTCAGGTGAAGACTAAATTGGAGTCACTTTCTCATCCCTGAGGACAAAATACTCTGCACCTGGCCCCATTCTTAAAACAATAGCCTGCATGTAGTCCAGATTCTTTGATTAATATTTGTTGAATTGGAATATAAAAAGAATCAGTTGCAAAACAGAATCTGGGCCTTTGGGACCTCCTGACCCATTTGCATTCATTAAGGCTGTTTGCAGGGTCTCTTGGCTCTGGTACCATTAGATGAAGACCAGCCAGCCCAGGTGACAGTAATTATGGGTGCCGTCCAAACCTGGGGCTACGAGAAACCCAAAGGGCAAAGTGGAAAGAGAAGTTTGAGAGTTCCTCCCTCCTGGGTGGCTGTTTCACTTTTGATTGGAACAATGTACTCTTTCCACAGATGGAAAAATAGTTCTGGGTCTCAGAATTCACTCGGGTAGTTTTTTAACACCTGCAGTAGGAACCACTGATGCTCACTGAGAATTTTCCATGCTCTTCTCAATTTCTTCACCTCGTGTAAAATCGAGTCTTCCTCTGGGAGCTTTCTCTGTCTCACTGCTGAACTCAAAGCTCGGCGGTTACCTTTGCAACGGCATCGTGGGGAGGCTTCCTTTCCAGGGTGGGAGCTCTACCTAGAATGCAGAGGACTCCCTGAGGCTCGCCAGCTAGATGTCCTCTTACAAACTCCTGATACTTCAGTGATTCTCAGGCACGCAGTTTTTCAAATTAGTATCTCTGAAGCAGAGATACTTGTTTCAATCCATGGCATCTTAAATTCAATAAAACACAGTGTAACAAGCAATACTTTCTGATAACATCAGTAATGGCGTATCTTTGGAGGTTCCTAGAATGACATTGGGACCTGTAGTTACGACATAAAACGTGCCTTGCTCTCAGCAGCTGTCTGTGTCCTACGTGTTCAGAGCCCTGTGAATCAGTCTATGGCTTTGGATTTTCTTAAGATCCTCTGGCTTGGATTAGGAATGTATAGTGTTCGAATCAATAAAAGGTTGGCTTTTCTGTTTTGTTTTTGTTTTTGAAGGCTAGCTTCTCATTCTTCGCCTATTACAGCTATCACACAAAATAATTACAGCTAATATCTATTCAGTGTTGCCTTTGCAGCAAGCACTGTTCTAAGCACTGAAACTATGTTAAGTCACTTCATCTGCAAAACAATAGCATAAAGAAAGTACAGTTATTAACTCCATGTAAATGAGGATGCAGTTGAAGCTAGAGATGTTAAACAACTGGCCTTCATCCTAAGTACTGGAACACGGATTTCAATCCAGGGTCCATGTTCTGATCATGCATTCCCACCACATAGGGATTCATGGTAATCGAATTGATGAGCACAAGGCTGCAAGAAGTCAGACTCCAAGCTAGTATCATGGAAAGATTTCTGCTGAGTGTGTTATTGGCATATTATATGATTCAATTTATGTCCTACCTAACCATGGGGTTAGTGAATTGTTTCTTTGTAATAATTTGTAAATTTTAAAAGTATTTAGGTGTCAATCAACTATAAATTATATGAAATTTATATGAAATCATAGAATTGTATAAATTCATATATCAACTATAAATGCATTTATAATTATATAAATGCTCTCATTATGGTCTCCAAAGGCACAGTCTTGGGCCCAAAAAGAGAGTGATTTACTTTTTTTTTTTAATTGAAGTATAGTCAGTTTATAAAATTGTGTCAGTTTCTGGTGTACAGCACAATACTTAAGTCATACATGTACATACACATATTCCTTTTCATATTCTTTTTCATTATAGGTTACTGCAAGATATTGAATATAGTTCCTTCTGCTGTACAGAAGAAACTTGTTATCTATTTTACACATAATATTTGAAAATTTCAAACTCCCAATTTATCCCTCTTCCCCCCAACCCCTCTGGTAACCATAAGTTTGTTTTCTATGTCTGTAAGTCTGTTTCTGTTTTATAAATAAGCTCATTTGTCTTTTTTTTAGGTTCCACATATAAGTGATACATATAGTATTTTTCTTTCTCTTTCTGGCTTACTTCACTTAGAATGACATTCTCCAGGAACATCCATGTTGCTGCAAATGGCATTATTTTATTATTTTTTATGGCTGGGTAGTATTCCATTGTATAAATATATCACAGCTTCTTCATCCAGTCATCTGTCAATGGACATTAAGGTTGTTTCCATGTCTTGGCTGCTGTAAATAGTGCTGCTATGAACACTGGGGTGTACATATCTTTCAAATTAAAGTTCCCTCTGTATATGTGCCCAGGAGTGGGATTGCTGGGTCATATGGTATGATTCACTTATTTAGTGCAAGTGATTTATTGAGGGAGAAACCTACAAGGAAGTGAGGAAATAGCAAGAAAATAAGCGAAGACATGGCTTCAGTGACATCCAAGGGTATCTCTGGAGGGTGGAGCAAGGGGACTGTGCTTTTTTAGCTCAGCCAGTGGTGTGTCCCACCCCAGCGAGGAGGGGCGGGAGGTCTGTAACCTCCCCAGCAGTTTTGATGAGGACAGTTGTCCTCGGAAGGGGGCCATCAGCAACCCTCACCAGAGCTGAGCATGAGGCTTTTGGAGTTGGTAAAGCCTGGTAAACAGACAGGATGCAGACCCAGCAGTGTCCACCACACACCCCAGGCCAGCTAGACAGGGAGCATCCACAGTTGTCTCAAAAAGATGAGAAATCTTAATTTGGCTGCTCTTTGAGCTTTGGAATTATTTTCTAATTTAATCACTTATTAAAGGACTTTTGATCAGGGAAAGTGAGTCTGCACCTATGTCTATAAATCAAAAGACAAGGGAGAACTGACTCGGCTTACCAGCAGACTTTTGAGAACTGAAAGTTTATTGCTAATTCAGTAAACCTGAGATCACATTGCTCACCATCTCCCAAATTGCTTTTGGTAGCTCTTCAGGGAAGTTGGGGATAAAAATAACATCCACCACCAACATCCATTTTGTTAAAAATGAAAAGGAGTGTCTTTGAAAAAATAATTATTTTATTTTGTAAAATGCCAAAACAACTACGCGCTCATTGGTACAATTTGGAGTATGCGAGGAATTTAAAGAAAGAGACAGTCATTTTGTCTCTTCCTGTTTCTGAACCAGCCTGAACACATAAAACATCAAGCACTTAAAGCTTCCATTTCTGTTTTTTTAATAAAAGGGATTACCCTTTTAAAAAAGTAGACATCTGACATACTGTGGCCAGGGTTCGGTGAGCATCCTTTGTGCTTAGCTCTGCTTTGAAATGATGACAAGTTGAATTCCACATGTAGGGACCCAGAGGTAAGGGTTACAGGATGTCATATCTGGTCATGAAGGAAACGTGGCCCTTGGTCGGGGTAAGAGCACCAGAATAGCTCCACTGGGAGGCCGATGCCTTTGACCATGAGGTCAGACTTCGGAATTTTGAACTCTTCAAGAACAGTTTGGGGTCACTTTGGCAGAGAGCTCACTTTTTTTTATTTTTATCTCTTTGGAAGGCTATCTGTTGTTTTTCCTTCTGATTCTACACAGAGGCAGCATAAACATTTCCTTTCTTGAAAAGAAGCTGGTGTTTTACGTTAGTAGACATTAGCCTGGATCCCAGAGTTAAGGAACTGCTCAGAACTAAAAGGGGGCCATACAGTTATGGTCTACACCCTCTAGGACATCCAGCATGAGACTCGCCCTCATCTACACAGCAGGTTCCCACAGGTGTTACTCTTCGGATGGCTGGTCCAATCTCCTGGCACTACGCTGGGCCCCACTCATGTTTAGTCCTGTTCTACTGATGGGAAAGTTGAGGCTCAGAGGGTTGTATCACTTGCCCAAGATCAAGCAGTTAGTGTGTAAGAGAGCCTGCCTTTGAGTCTAAGTTTGTTTACCTCCAAATGCCGTGCATTCCCTTGTACCACGCTGACTCCCACAATCCTGGGCCCGGATTGTACAGCTGGTGAGAACTACAAATCTTTACCCAACACGAAAACACTCTAACAACGGCCAAGAGCAGAGCAAGGTGAGAAAAGACTGACAAGGGAATGGCGAGGAGGATTACAAATCCAAGAGACCTGGATTCCAGGGCAGCTGTGTGGTTTTAGGCAAGTCACTAAACCTAACTGGGCTCAGTCTCCCATTTGTTAATCAAGAGTGTGAGCCATAGAAGTAGAAGATCCAGTGCTAATATTTTCTGATTCTGAGCAAGGAAGTTCAGAAGGAACAACCACATGAACTTGGTCTTAAAGGAAGAAGTGAAGGAACGATGGAAGGATAGTTCAGGTTAAGAGAGTAACTGAAACTCAGAGATGAGTTCAGACAGGCTGTGTTCTTGGCGTCAGTAGCAGACCTCAGAAGTTCATTCACACAGCAGAGTGCAGTGCTTAGACAGAGGGCAAGAGCAAGGCCAGTGCAGGTGGGATTTGGAGACCCATGCTTGGCCCACTCATTCTGGATCTCGTTGCATCTATTTTTCCTCCAGTTTAAAGTTTCTTACTAGTCGCTTTGAGATGGTGAATTGAAAATTTAATAATTTTTAAGATATAATGACATACTGGGGACTACCTGCTAAATGCTGTGGAGCAACTTTTTCTTACCGACCCGGAATCAAATGTGGCCCAGGGATCTGGGGAGACTCCCACACAGGGGCTGAGTAATGAGGTTTGCGCTCATCTCCTCTTATTCTTGCTGGGTGTTCGGTGCCATCCAAGCAACAATTAGGAAGAGCTGATTATATACATGTCATGGTAAGAGCCACCCACGGCCAAATGAGTCATGGGGTAAATGATGGAGAAACAGCTAGAGCCTCTATGGGGTTATGGGATCTGAGTGCTTAAACCCCACCAGAGGGAGTGGAGAAGGCTTCCCAGAGGAAGGGACCATTGAACTGTACCTTGAAGGAAAGGGGGAAGAGGGAGGGAAAAACAAACCAAATGAAGGAATCAGCACGAGGGAAGGCCCAGAAGCATGACATGCACAAGCTGATCAGAAAATGACAAGACTCCCCCTGGGACCTGGCAGGAGCTGTCCATGGAGAAGTGGACAAGGACAGAGCTGAACCTGAGCTAAGATCTTGTAATGGTTCAGCATGTTCTGAGCAAAAATTTTCTGAATTTTAAAAACACATTGTCTACTCCACCACTACACAAGACATAGATGGGATTCCAGGAGTGTATCTGGGTTTGTTGGAACATTACAGCTGCAGGACAGAAAAAATGGAATAAAGTGGCTGATTGAAATCAAATAGGAAACAAAATACACTTATTGAGGTTAATAGGCTGAAAAACAGAGGGGTGTGGAACAGAGCAGGTGAAGAGCAACTGAGTATGGGCCTTGTAAAGACTTCAGAATAAAATTATATTTAAAACAAGGAGTTCAAGTACAGTCAGAATCATCAGAGACTGATTCAGTAGCTTAGGAGATAAAAAGTTGACTTTCATCTTGTTGTTCTATGTTGAAACTTTGTTAATTGGACTTTAAATTAAAACTGATTAAAGGAACATCCCCTACTGAAAGAAAGCCACAGTTAAGTGATGGGTGTAAAGTAAGGTCGGTTTATTACTATTCTTCTTGGACTGGCAGGGTTCAAGACTGTCCCCTTTTGAAAATAATTTCAATAAATATTTAAAGGGTGATTCATTGTTTAAGATTGGATATTTGCACTTTAATGTTTTTCGTCTGAGGGCTCAGAAAATGATTTAATAGACCTAGTTAGTTTAGTCAATGCCCATTCACTCATCAAGCATTTACATCTGTTAGTCCTAACTATACTTGGTTCTATGTCAGGAGGAGGAAGACATTCACAGAATCTCCACCCTGGACATATGTAGAATGTCATGAGTTTGCTTAAAAATCTCAATAGGATGATTAAAAAAAATTAAGGGACACTTTCGAAGCATTATGTAAGCATATACAAATTTTATTTTATTAATTTTATAGGTTGTATTTTATATTTGATTTATTAATCATTAAATGTGAAAGGGATTAGGAGAAAGACTCACCACTGACACAGTACCAAGATCAAAATCTGAGTTATTCTTTTCTTTTTTCTCTCCTTCATTTGCTCCCAAACCGCCCCGCTCAACCCACCACTAACTCCATCTGTCAGCGAGGCCCACTGAGTCTACCTCTGAAGTATAACCTATCTGTGCTCTTCTCTTCCTTGCTGTCTATGCCTTGGGTCTATTACCTGCTCAGTGGTTCTCAAAGTATAATCTCGAGATTCCCTGGAACGCCTGAAACCCTTGCAGGAGATCTGTGAGATCCAAGGATTTTCATAGTAATAGTGGAACATTAATTTCTTCTCTCACTTGCATTTTTTAAGCAGTAGAAACTGAGGTTTTTCAGAAGCCACAGAAACTATGATGAGATCATGTCCCTGATGGCTTGACGGCTAACAGAATGTGTGTTTATGCATTCCTGTATTTCAGAAGTTTCTTAGTTTAAATTTATAATATAGTAATATATAGGCAGATAGAACTCACTTAAATGGAAGCTCTTTGGGGTCCCCAATAGTTTTTCAGAAGGTAGAGGAGTCTGGAGACCACTGGCCTAGATGAATGCCTTGTCTAACTGGTCTTCCTACTTTTCACGTTTCTCCAGTCTCATCCCTGCCCTGACCACCCTCCATACAAACAGCAGAGTTACCTTTCTGAAACAGAAGTCTGGTAGTCGCCTTGAGCTTAGAAACTTACCATGGCTTCATATTTTTTTTTTTTAACAGAATGATACCATAGACTAGCATTGAAAGGTTGTCACAATCTGGCCTAAATATTCCCTTCCAGTTCCATCTCCCACCATTTACCCCATCACTACACCCTAGGCATCCAGGGATAAAGATGGCTGAAGACAACAATTCACTGAGAATGCTTTCTTCATTCCCTCCCAATCAAAACAAACTACTCTCATGTTCACTGCAGCACTATTCAAAATAACCAAGATGTGGAAACAACCTAAATGTCCATTGATAGATGAATGGATAAAGAAAATGTGGTGTAAGTACAATAGAATCTTATTCAGCCTTAAAAAAGGAAATTTTGCAATATGTAATACATGAATAAATCTTGAGAATATTTGCTAAATGAAATAAGCCAATCATAGGAAGACAAATACTACATGATTCCTCTTATTTGAGTTAGCTAAAGCAGTCAAATTCATAGAACCAAGGAGTGGAATGGTGGTTGCCAGGGACTGGTGGGAGAGGGGGAATTGGGGAGTTACTGATCTATAGTCATAACCTATCATCTGAGCAAGATGAGTGACTTCTAGAGATCTATGCAACATTGTATCTATGGTCAATGCTGCTGTATTGTACACTTGACGGTAGATTGCATTTTAGTGATCTTACCACAATAAAAAAATCAAATCAAGTCAAACCTTAACGTACTGCCAAATAGAAAGATCTACTCCAGAATCTGTGTTCCCAAAGTATAGTGTTTACACCTTTGTTATTGATCACAGTCTGACTTAAGTGATAACCAGTTAGATCTGTCTTGATTCATTTACCCTTGAGTGTGAGTTCATTAGGGACAGAGACCAGGTCTTACTCATTCTTGCAGATCTAGACAGTGCCAAGCTTACTGCATTTTTTTTAAAAAAGTACTTTGTTAAATAAATGAATGAATGAATCCTTGCAATAACTAGATTCTATTATCTACAGATGTAAGCACTTTTTAATAGGTATAGCTTTAGTGATAGGATATTAAGGCTGCTTTTTGAACCAATTTACCTTGTGAGACATATAAAAACAGTAACCTCATTATTTGTAGACATTTCTGGGTTTGTATAAAACAGCATTACTGAGCCTGATTATCCGCCCAATTCATCAAACTAGATACTAAATGGTTTTGATCTTTTCCCAATGATACATCCATCCTCAAAGCACCGACATTTGCCACCATTGGGATTATTCAAAAGAATGGTCACCTGACCCTGGGCTTAATTACATTCTCTTGCCTCCCATGCCATTCAGCAGGCACTTACTGAGTTAGCAGCTCTGCAGGAGGCTGTGGCTATGGAGGTGGGTGATAGCAGGCTCCTGCAAAGCAGCTCACAGGCCGACACGGAAAACAAAGATAGACACGTAAACACAGCTCATCATGAGCAGGGCAATAACGAGGGGCAGGGGTGGGACCGAAAAATGATTAACTCTTGAGGTGGTGGTGATGTGATGGCAAGGAGGAGTTTTTTAGAGACTGGGACCCTTACGCTAGGATTTTGAGGAGGAACTGGAATTTTTTCGGTGGATGGGTGAAAAGCAGAAGGCTTCAGGCAAGAGGACACTTGTCTGGAGGGAAGAGGCTTAGAGGAAACCACTGGAGGGGAACAAATGGCAGTGAGCCGCTTGGCAGGGCCTAGATCAGGAAGGTCTCATTTTTCACGTTTGGACTTGATCCTGTAAGTGCTGAAAGATTCCCAGGGAAGAATTTGAAAATTCTTTGGAGTAAAAACAGCAGGATTGAATTAGGTGTGTGCCTGTTAAGTGTATTCCTTTGGAAGGACCACACTCATTTGAGTATTATAAGTTTTAGTGTATTTATTTTGAAAGATCAGCTACAGCACTTTAGATCTTATTTCATATAATAGATGCTTTTCAGAAGGGTGATTTCTTACCCCAAGGCTTTCATTTATTTTTCAGATAATTGTTGAGCTCTTACTGGGATCAGACTCTCTTCTATAAACTTGGAAAACATCAGTGAATAAAACGAAGGTCCCTGTCCTCATGCACCATGTATTCTAGTTTTCTTTAAGTTTTCTGTCATTTATTAATTACACAGAAATAAAGAATATGTGCTATTTTAATTGTTTTGTTGCCTTAATGTTTAGTTCCATCTTGAGGATTTGCATGAACAAGCTACACAAGTATCTGGGTGGGAAGGGAACTCCAGTGAAGTTAAAGCACAGAAGCTCCACCTCCCTTTTCCCCCAAGGAAGCTCTTTTCTGAGAGGTATGCCTTTAGGTAGAATGTGACAGGTGAGGAGGACACAGTGTGACAAGCCAGTAGGTCAACGAGTGAAAACAGAAAACACCCGCTTTTTCTCCTGACTCCTTCATCAGTGATTAAAAAAAAAATAGTCTTTTTTTTTAGAATTGTTTGAAATGTACAGAAGAATTGAGAAGATGGTATAGACAGTTCTCACACGCCCTTACCCAGTTTCCTCTTTTATTAACATTTTACATTATTCAATGGTGTATTTGTTACAATGAATGAGCCAATAACAATACTATTATTATGAACTAAAGTTCTTACTTTATTCAGATCTCATTCATTTTTCTTAATGTCTTTGTTCCACCCCAGGACTCGATCGAGAAGACCACATGACAATTATTTGTCTTATCTCTTAGGTTCTTCTTAGCTGTGACAGTTTTCAAACATTTCCTCGTTTTGGAGAATTCTGAGGAGTACTAGTGAGGTGTTTTATAGAATGTCTTTCAATTGGGATTGACCTTATGTTTTTCTCACGGTTAGACTGGAGTGTGTGTTTTTGGAAGGAAGAGCACAGATGGGAAGCACCCTTCACATGACAACAAATGGAAGGTGCCTGCTACCAACCTGACTTACCATGGTTGGCGTTGACCTTGGTCACCTGGCTGAGGCAGTGTTTGCTAGTTTCCCCTCCACCTTTCCACGCTGTCCTCTTCGGAAAGGAAGTCCCTCTGAGCAGCCCACACTTAAGGGAGAGGGAGTTATGCTCCACTTCCTTGAAGGTGGAGTTTCTTTATAAATTACTTGGTATTTTTCTGTATAGATTTTTCTCTTTTCCCCCATTTATTTATTTATAACCAGTGATTTTTTACAATTACCATGAATCATGTACTCCGTAAGCCAGTATTTATCGAAGGCCTATTAAATGCAAAGCATTCATAACACATTTTTACTGAGCAATATTTTGTTTTTCTCAGAAACAACTTGCTTAAAAATGGAGATATCTGTCTTCCAGCTTTGCCTCTGATATTACCATAGTAGAAGGCTTCAGGTAGGTAATTTCACACCTCAGCCCCAGTGTCCTCTTTTGGAAAATTGGATGATAGAGGAGGATTAATTCTAATTTTTTTTCCAGTTCAAAATTGTGGGATTTTATAATATATTCATAGAAATAAGCTTCAAATGGTCCACAAAAGGGAATTATTAATATCTACAGTGGACTGGACTAGCTCAGTGAAACCTGTGTTGAAAATTTTCTTTGTCTTCTGCCACAGGGAATGTATCTTTTTGTTGGCTACGTTATCTTCTTGTGACTCAGAGTCAAAATATATATACCCAATCAGAATACCTAGTGTGTGATGTTAACCTCATTAGTATAAGACATTTTATGACACAGACAAAAATGCCAGACCATCTGCAAATGACAGATTTAATAGAAACCACTACGTATGGAAGAAGTAACATGGAATAAAAACAAAGCAAAGGAATTTGGAATCTATTCTGACACCAGATTGAGGGGGTACAGCCACGGGAAGATTCATGTGGACTCTTCCTCATCATTATCTCTGTTGGGGAAAAAAAAAAAACAAGAAAAAGCGAGAAAAGTTGATGAAACCTGAGGATAAAAAGCATTGTTTGGGTTTGAGAGAAAACCAAACACAAACATTCATGACTTGCTTCTTACAATGCTCCTCTTCGGCGGAAGGGAAGGAGGCCTCTGGGAGGTCTCGGTGTGGAGTGCCAGTTGGCTCCTGGCTTCATTTCAGGGAAAAGGCAAAGTTACTTTTTTCTGCTCCTGCCCTTTGCAAACTTCATCAGGCTTCTCTGGGCAGCTGGAGCCTCTTTGCTCTGATGAATGTCTTTTAACGCATTTCTTGCCAATTCTGTTATGGATGTTCTTGCCAGTGTTTTCTGGGAATGTTTCTTCTTGTAAACTCAGTAGTTGTCAAGGTGAACTGTAGCTTACTATAATTCAAAGGACTGAGGCCCCCCTGCCAGCCCAGCCCTGTACTCCCTTCCCGTTGCCCGCTGTGCCATCTTGGACCAGCCGGTTACCCTCCCCAGGCTGCAGTTCCTTCTGGTGAGGCATGAGAAACACTTTACCTGCCTATTCCCAAATGACACAGATGGCCTTTTGGGGTCTCTTCCAAACCTGTATTTCCCGGGGCAGCAGATCCGAAGCAGTAAATGTCAGGACTGCAGCCAGTGGCAAGTTTTCATAGGGTGCCGTGGACAAGCAAAGTGCCATACTAGGCATTACCGAGGAGAGGTAAGTAAAATAGGGTCCCTAGGAACTTGCAGCTTTTAAGGGAAACAGACGCGTGACAACAACTGTGATTCAAAGTGGCCTAGATGAGGGCTTCAACAAGGGGACAGGCCCTGGGGAGCCGGGGCTCTGCCCCCTTCCCTGGGGCCCCAGCTGCCCTGCTCTGGCTGAAAGGAGAGGGGGGCAAGGGTCGGGGAGGGCAAGATATTGGAAAGAGTGGATTTTTCCTTTTGGCAACGGTTGTGAGGACCCAGAAAGATGGCTGAGAAAGCACAGGCCTTTTCCAGCTTTGTCTTGCAGCCTTCAGGCTCAGAACCAGGCAGCTGCAGGAGGAAGACTGAAGATAAGGGCCTCACCTCTGAGGCAGGACACAGACTGTCTGGAGGCGGAGTGGGCGAGGCGATGGGGGGCATCGGCTCAGGGCCAGCGGACGGCTGATTTGCTCACTCCGTGTGAGACGGCGCGTAACCTTGAGGGATGCCTAAACAATCCTCTTGTTGCTGGAAGGGGGAGGCCACCGGGGGAGTTTCTTCCATCTATCCACCTAATGTGTGGTAGGAATGCCATTATTTGACTTTTTTTTTAAAGTTTAATAAGAATGACATCCCTTCAGCCAGCCCCTTTTAAAATGCAATGGCCCCTAAGGGAATAAAACATCACGATGATCACTCACTTGGTTGAACGTCAGCCATCTCTTTCTGCCCTTGCACCTAACTACCGCCAAGAGCTCTGATGAGTCTGAGGTCTCACCCTTCCTACAAGTTAATAAGTTGGCCTGTTGTAGCCTTGCAGATAATGGCAGAAGACACGGAACTCCAGGGTCAAAGACAAAGGATTGTATTACTCATGATACAGTGAACAGCATCAGCATTGGCATGTTCATGTTGGTTCCCTCGTCCCCCGAGTCCCACAGGGGCAGTGTGGAGGGCCCAGATGGATGCTGCACAGGCGGTGGGTTTGCATCACCACCGAGCAATACTGAGCCTGAGGAACCCACCATTTCATAGCAAGCAGGAAGCAAGACTGCTCTTTTACCTAGAGGGAGACGTGACCCCACCCCTCAAGGTTGCTCAGTACAAATATAAGCCTGAGAAATGATCTGAGTAAAGAGAAGTCAAGGTCTTGCATTCTTGGCATTTATCATGAAATCAGTGCTTTCTATCCCAGCAGCTTATGCATCATCATTTTTTGTCACGTGCCCAGCCTGTGATGGTGGACACACTGCCACGTCCAGTACAAAGATGGATCCAGGTGGCAGTGGTGGAGATCTGAATGGTGCAGTCTTGATGAGCAACTTGATTCTAGTTTGTCTCATTGACACAGGAAACCGTGAGGTGCAAGGATGGCTGTGCCCCAGTCTTGGCTGAGTCCCTGGAACATGCCCCACCGAGTGAGGATCCTTGGCTTCACACAGGAAAGAATTCAAGAGCAGGCCATAGTTGAGTAAAAGCAGATTTATTTAGAGAGAGGTACTGGGGGGTGGTGTGTGTGTATGTGTGTGTGTGTGTTTAAAACAGAAGTAGATACACACTCCATAAACAGAGTGCGGGTCATCTCGGAAGGTGAGAGAGAGCGACTGCGAGACTAGTGTTGCTAGTTTTATATGCTAACAAGTGAGAGGATTATTCCAACTACTTTGGGGAGGGAGCAGGGATTCCCAGGAACTCTGCCTGTTGTTGGAGGCTGACCTACATTAATTACCATAGTGGTCTCCTTCAATGCGTTACTCACATAATTTTCTGGCAGACACAGTAGATGGTAGATGAGCCCCTTGGGGATAATTTATCTAATCATCAATTTAACAAAAAGTTCCAGGATCCTATTATGTACCAGGCATTATGGCAGATGCTGGCCATAACAAGGGGTGGGCCTACCCTCAAGAGGCTTAGAATCCATGAAGAGAGAGAGCTGAGTAAAGATGCAGGGACGACTCGAACCATCATAGGTTCCACCTCCACCCAATCTGAACTCCTGGAAAACCACTGGGGCAGACCAACCTCTAGGATGGGGATGGGGATGGGGATGGTACTGGGGTGTCAGGTCAATGACCATTCTCTTTATCACATCTTATTTCACTTGAGATGTATTATCCAGTGTTTATGATGAGTTTAAAAATATAGATCATTATAATGAAATTTGCAAGAGTCATTATTGTTTATTTTCTTATTCAGGAAGTCCAGGGAGTCAAAGGAAATGTTTACTGTTTGGGAAAACAGGGAGGTATCTTTAACCACAGCCCAAATGAGAAGCAATTATAGAAATTCTGTGCTCATGAAATAAAAACATTCCACAACTACATTGTTTCCTCCTCCACACTGAGAAATTAAGTTTGAAAACTGACGTAAATATTGGTAATGCTGCTTTGATGAGCCTGAATTCCTCATGGTGAGGTTAATAAGTTAGCAAAAGTGATGAAAAATAAACATCTCTAAGCTGACAGCGAAGGGAGGCTGACAGAATTCTTTTGGCTGACCATGGACACAAGTTTGCAGACTCAGACTGGTCATGGAGGATGAGATGGTATATTTGGTCCAGAATAATAACCTCCAAAAGAAATCAGGAAATGTAGGAACATGATTCAGATGAAATGAATCATCCATTGTTCAGCTACTCTGGTCTACTTTCAGTCCGTTATAGTCCTCCTCTGAGAAGCCTCCAAATATGCAGTGCCTGCTCCAGTATGTCCCCTCACCCAGTCAAAGTCCTTCCTGGTAAGTGACTTTTCATCTTTCAGTATTTGATGAAAGTTTCATCTCCTTGGTGGAGCCATGCCGTTACTCCAGGTATCAGATTTGTGAGTCAAATACAACTAGATTAAGATCCTGGTTCTGTTACTTGCTGGCTGTGTGACTGTGAACAAATACTTCAACTCCTCAAAATTTCCTTTTTGAAACTTGGAAAGTGAATGTGATAATACATATTTCACTAGACTCTTATAAGAACTATGAGATACCCTCTACGAAGAAGCGTCTCGCACAGGGCAGGCACTCAGTAAAAGTGAGTTCCGGTCCTCTGTGTGATCACAGTGGATTCTTGGTATCTCTATTTTCGCACAGATCCCACTCCACAGTGAATTTTGATGATCTCCTTTCCCCAATTGATTTCAAGCAGTCTCCTTGAAGATAAAGAACATGTCCTATTCTTATCTTAGAAACTTCTGCACTTTCTAGAAATAGACTTGGGCAGGAGAAGGGACTCGATAATTGTTTGATGAATGGAGAAAGAATAAGGGAATAAATTAATAAATGAATAATTAACTGATATCACTTAATTCAGTAGTCTTTAAGCTGTTGTTATTTTTAGAGAAGCATCAAATGATTACCTTTAGGATCTACATTGGTGTATGTATGTGGACATGTGGGTATGTGTGCCTGAATGCACACGCACACACATGTGTACTGAAGACCGAATCTTTCGAAGATGAGCTCAATGGCTATTGTCTAAGTCAAAGCACAAACTGGATTAGAAGTCAACTTTCCCCAGTGACACCAATGGAAGGAGAGATGCGCATGTTTTTACGGTTGGGCTGGGGGTGCTTGCGGGCGGTGGTTATCAATCTGCTTCTCCTGGCGTGTGTTTGTGGCTGAGAGAGGTGTTTGGTTCTCACAAATATTGTGGGAGTGAGCCACGATGAGGAGCTCAGCGTCCCTGTGACTAAAATTTGATTGCCCTGCATATTAAGTAGTAATGCCTTTGACTGTTAATGTTGGCCATGAGTTGATGACTGGATAGCTTTTTATTTAATTTTTACAGCACTAGATCTAGATCACCTGGGGGCATTTGGTTTCAGGTGACTCAATGGTTATTTCACAGCCACTTCTATTTAATGATGAACCCATCCCTCCCATGCTCATTGCCTGGAGAGCTTGACAATGAATAAGATATATGACGATATTTTAATTCCTCTAACCTGCTAGAGGGGAAGTCCCTGTTTCCCAGCACTTAGAGAGGATCTGACATATTGGCAAGCAACCATTCATTTATTCCCAATTATTTGACGAATATTTATTGAGTCTACTATGTGTCAGGCACTGTTTTAGGTACTGAGAATATAACTGTGAACAAGGCAGCTAAGGTTTGGGTTTAGAGTTAAATATATTATTATTGGAACCTTCTAGATTCCAGGAACTAAGCTGCATTCTGGAGACACACTAAGGAAAAATGAGAGTTGTTGCTGCCCAGAGAATGCATGAGTGATGGAGCATCTCCACGGGTGGGGAGAACATGAGTACCTGAAAAGATGATTTTCTGGTTCCTTGAGTGTTAACACTAAAGAGTCACTGCCCAGTATTGTATGGTTACTTGAGTCTCCACTTTTAGCCCTAAGTCATGCCCCAGGCATCACAATAAAGAGTTTCGGCAGAATTTTCCAGCTGTTTACATCTTTAATTTTGAAACAGTTGCCTCGAACTATTCCATTCTTTCCTCCCTTTGGTTTTCCATTTTCTAGATTAACCGCGAATCTTGAACTTGGTGTTCAGATTCTTGGTTCTCCTGGACCACTCTCAGAGTTTTCCCTCCATATATACTTGCTCAGACTGCTTTGGCTTAACTCCTGCCCCAGTTCAGCCAGGCCCAGGACTGGGGACGCTCCAGCTGACAGACATTGTATGAGGCCATCCCAAATCCAAGAGGAGGATTTGAACAAATCCAATGTATTTCAAACCTTGTTTCTCAAAATCTTCCCCAAATACCTGTATCCATTTTTACCTTATGTATATGCAATACATTGGATTGAAACTTCAATAACTAAGGCCCTCATAAAACTTAAATCGTTGTTCTTAAACATTACAATAACCCATATAAAAAGTTTATTCTATTTAGAAACCAGACAACACTCCATTAATTCTCTAATCCAATCAACCAAAATGAATTTATTAAGCACTAATTATGTTTATGTCACTGAACTAAGAGGAGAGTTAGATACTAAGATATCAGAATTCCAAAGAAGTTAAATAGAATGAGAAAGCTGACTTCATTAAAAGTCAGCGACAAAACACAATACATGATGGATACCAAATTAGTGGCTCTGGCAGAAAGCTCTGGCAGAAAGCTCTATCAGAATTCAGAGCTGTGAGAAAGATCAGGGCCAAATGGAGTGGAATCTGAGCTGAGCCTTGAAGAAGAGTTGGAATTTCAATAGGAAGAGAGGAGGGGCGGAGCCACAGGCTGGGTTGCTGGCATGAACAAAGACCAAGGGGTGAGGAGGTACCTGCGTCTGGATAACATCAAAGGGCTTCAGTTTTATTGATCTGGCCATAGCCTCCACAGCTTTCAGGCGGTCATTGTGTGACAGTAAAATTTGAGTTCCCAGATAAGAATGACTGGCAGCTTTCTGAAGACTTCAGCTGAAAAGCAGAAAGAGAAATAGCGGTGCTGGGAGACAGTCTGCTTAACTCTCTAAGGCCTGGATCCCTTTTAATACTGCTAAGGAGAGACTGCCCTTCATCAGCGACTGGACTTTTTATGCTTAGTTTTTCTATCGGGTGGGGGAAAAAATCTCTTTGGTTCCTTAACTCAGGTCATTAGAGACCTTCTCTGGAGAATTACCTTTTGCAGATAATTTCACTCACCGTCCAGTCAGATTAAGACCTTCAACTACAGATGATGACTTTCCCCACGGGCTGTTGTGTCTGTGAACTCCGTTGTGACAGCTTATATTTAAAAGGTGAAGTTGTGCAAACTGTGTGTCTGATGGGATTTTTACATTTGGTATGAAATGTGTTCAGTACAGCTGTGACTCAGAGGGCTCTGAGTCTCTATAATTTTGCAGGAATGAACTTCATTAGCCAAGTGATTTCCAGTTTTGTGCCCAGGGCAGTGTGAAGTCTGGTGGTTGGTCCCTGCTCTCTGGTCTGGGTCAAATTGGAGGAATACACTTCCATCAGGGAGGGAACAGAAAAAAATTGCTGTTGATCAGGGGGTCGGTAATGGGTGTTCAGAGGAGAGTAGTTGGTGTGAACCTCAACTGTAGAGACTGAGATGCCAAGAATGTATCCAGAAGGATAGCGCTTGGTGATAAATCTAAGGGCAGAAATAGGACATATCTGAAAAGTTAGAAGTTTGAGGGTTGAAAGCAGGACCGAGCACACTATGAGGAATGGTTGTTATAGGCACTTCTTCGAGAAGGGGCTGATGCCACCCTGCCTGGGGTATAAGTATCCAACCCAGAGGAACCTTACTGAGACTGGACTTCCTTCTTTCCCCAGGGGTCTTGTCTGGGGAGAGGGGAATGCTGGGTCAGGACTGCAGTATAGAGGAATAGATGGTGTTTCAGGGAAAGTCAGGGTTGGAATGTGGGTGACCCAACCATCCTATGAGCAAAAGTCATGGGGCCGAATGTCCTCAGAGCATGTGGTTCATGCATCCTACATGGTTGTGGAATCTGAAATGGCAGGTGCTGGGCATGTGGCTTTGTGTGAATGGATGGGATCTTAAAAAGCAAAAGGGAAAGGTGGGGGGGGAATTAATGGGGAGTTTGGGATTAGCAGATACAAACTACTATATACAGAATAGATAAACAACAAGATTCTACTATATAGCATAAGGGACTATGTTCAATAACTTGTAATAACCTAAATGAAAAACAGTATGAAAAAGAATATTTATATGTATAACTGAATCACTATGCTGTACACCAGAAACTAGCACAACATTGTGAATCAACTAGACTTCAATTAAAAAAAGGGAACTTCGAACTGCAGGGATTTCTAGCTCAGCTTCCTTTGGCTTCAAGCTGGGTACACACAAGTGTGTTCAGGTGAAATCTGGTGTTTCTGTTTCTGTTCATCTTTGTACGTCCATGTGTATGCAAGTAATGTTATAGAAATCCCATTGACTCCAAGCACAGGCAGGAAATTTTAATTTCAATGAAACTGCAGTTATTGCATCCAGACTGAAGCCTGACGAGCTTCAGGACCTGAAACTGCTCCCCTAGCTTCTCACGGGAAACATGGTTTCTTGCCTCTGTTTCTCTCTCTGCATTGGATGCACTGTCCCCGTCACTGCCTTTCCATCTCATTCATGGGCCAGCTTGGCCGCCAGCCCGAATGCTGCATCAGACCATCACTGGCGAGGGCTGTCTATTAGGTCGTGCTTTCCCAAGGGAGAAACTGCTTGGATGCTGGGGAGCCCATGGATTGGCTGGCTTGGGATCAAGTGTGCAGCCCCAATTCAGTCACGTGTAGCTGGAGCGACAAATACAGCAATGCCCCTTCAGAAGCTGGAATAAACCACGGAGCTGTGTAGTCCTGAATCCCTCCATCTGCTGCGCTGCCATGGGTTAGGCTGTGGTCCAACCACCCCTCTTGGAAACAAAGGGCCAGAGGCTGGCACCAGGATGGCTGGCCCAACCAAGAAGAGGACAATGTGGTAGCCGTGGGATGAGGAAGGGGCTGGTGCTGGAGTCCATGGTCGTAGCATCCCCAGGCAGGAGCCACCCTGCTGCCCCTCGCATAGTCCTAGTCTGTCTTTGGTCCTGGCTGTGCCTGTCCCATTTCTCTGCACTTTGGGGTCCACTCCCAGAGCAATGTGCCCTGACCTGCCGGGTGGTGTGGCTGTATCACCACATCAGAAGGCTTGAACCCTATCCCCTTTAGCTGAGGCACGGGATGGCTCAAGTCTCCGTGGGTTTTTCAGTTCTGAATGGGGCTAACAATCTCCAAGTTCTGCAGGGAGGAAGCTCTGCAGGGCCACGTGATGTAGATAAGCTGGCTTTGAGGGCAGGGGGTGGCCTGGCAGACCTGACTTTTGAGTAGACATAGTAGATGCAAGTCTGGGGCAAGAACACAGATAGAGGCCCTCCACCTGCAGCCTGGTCCCCTCAGCCCACCCTGCCTCTGTCCTTCACTGCTAGGGCCTCACTCATGAGTGCACCCCCTCCAGCCCACGTGTCCCAGTTACGTACGCTCTCCCCATAATCTCACCCACTGGCCATCCCTCAGCCCCGAGGATATGCCTTCCAACAGTGCAGTGTTTGCTCCCTTGGGAAAAGACCTGCCTCGACCCCACATGAAGTGGGCTCAGGGTCACGTGGGCAGAAAATTCTGGGTCTCTGATGCCCAGAGCATAGTCTAGAAGGGGTGAGGGCTGTGCGCTCAGAGTTGGGACATCAGGTGAGGCTCAGAGCTGTCCCCTGGTCACTTCATCTGAGCAGGATGGTTGTGGCCAGAGGAAGACCAGAACAGGACCCTCTAAAGCAGGGGCTCCAGAGCGTGGGTGTGTGGATGATTCTCTTTTTGTTTGTGGTAGGGAATTATAACCTCAAAAGAATGGCCACTGGGCTCGCTGAATCCAGTGTTGCTATTCTGGGTAGCCCCAAGGAGGCAGACAGATCTCATGATCATGAGGTATCAGCCCCTCTTGAAATCACACATCTAAGCCCCAGTTGAGTGCCCCCTGCCATTTGGCACCAATAGTCTTGGCAAGGCCCGTTGAAATAAATATATGTACATGATTGTGTTTTTGGCAACTCTTCCCATCTCCTCCTCCCCTCTCTGCTGCCTGCATCTGTTTGAGGAATTCCTCGGCTTATGGGCACCTGCCCTTTATTATAGAAGTAAAAGATAAAAATTGATACTCACTTTCCCAGCCTCTTTTGCAGCTAGGGAATATGACTTAGGCTCAATCGAGTAGACACCACCGCCTGGGGCGGAGCTTCCCACCCAGTGTGCAGCAGCAAAGTGGTAGACCAAGAATTGGTCACAGGAACATTGAAACGGGGAATTCTTCAGTCCTTGGAAATGCCTGGATTGGTCAAAGTTCCTGGAAACATCACCTCTGCCCACAGCATCCTCATGCAGCCAAGTGTACCGTAAGAATACAGTTTTCTTTAGTGCTGTGGCATGAAAAAGACTGGGAGGCACTGGACTAGGAAATCGACCTGGAAGCTGGTGACAAGTTATAGGGACCTTGGAAGTTTCTCTTTGTGGCATCATGGTGGTTGCCACGAGATGCCATATCAGGGGCTACCCTGGGCTAAGTGTTTTCTCCTGGCACCATTTCTGAGACATAGTTCTCCATTCCTTCACTTAATATTTTAAAAATTTTAATAGACTCATTTTCTGTTTGAATCCGTCAGGGTTCTGTGATGGCGGTGCAGTAACAGCTATTGTAACAGCTACAACTGACAAATGCTGCGGGAGGGGAACTGGTCACGAGAGCAAATGCTTCTCTTTCTTTCCACTCCAGGATAAATCTGAGCCAGCTGCAAACTTTTTTGGACAAAGATATTCCTGAAAAAGTCACACACTATAACATTTAGAGCTTGAAGGGATTTTGAAGATTCTTCTAGTTCAATCTTCTCATTATGCCACTAAGAAGCCAAAGTGAAAGGGCTCGCAGGCTCCTGTAGTTAATGGAAGAATCTCTAGACATTCAGAACCGTGCTTTTCCCAAAGTCTCCCATCATTAAAAAGAAAAGGTTTTTGTTGTTGTTGTTTAGTTTTTTTACCCCCAGAGCAAGTGCAATCCAAACTAAGGATAAACTGAGCATTTTTCCCAAAGTTAAAGTTTGCAGTTAGTTGGTTCCATAAAGTATTGATGACAAAGTTGCTCAGTAATCAACACTTCCATGGAAGGCATTCCACCCCAGTGAAATGTGGTTTATTTGTATTATCTGAGTGGGTATTTCCCTTAGCAATGCCATCTCTCACTTTTTAATAAAAACTTGGACCATGTCGGAGTCTAGCTGTTCCTGGCTTTCCCTTTTCCATAGGAAAGAATGCTTTTAATGGCTTTATGCTAAAGCAAATACTTCTCCTCCTGATGCTTGTTAAACAAGCCAAATGCATTCTTTGCTCTTTTGGAATTTTCTTGTATGTTATTTATTTATTTTTTAACATGAAAACTGTGCCAGGCAGCTAAACAGGTTGCCAAGTAAGTTTCATCTGGATTAGCAAGAAGCCTTAGAGCTTCAGAAGGTTCAAATTAAGCAATTAAAAGAGGATTTGCGAAGAATCACTTTTTAAAGGTTCTTTGTTTGTTTCTTTTGTTTGATGAAATGAAATGTTTTGTTTGAAGCAAATGAAAGATGCCTGGGGGGTGGGAGTTAGGGAGGGGGAGGGGCCGATGGGAGGAATTACCAAGGGGTGGGAGGAAACTTTTGGGGGTGATGGGGATGTTCATCAACTTGATAGGAGCAGACATACCTCAGAACAAATTAAACTGTACACTTTTGGCACGTGCAATCTGTTCTATGTCAATTATACCTCAAGAAGTTTGTTTATCGAAAAATGAAACAACAGTTCAAACTCCTGCGTTAAAGACCATGCAAAATGTTAGGGAGGGAGAGAGAGCCAAAGGGTTGGAAACTCTGCTGACCATGCTGTTCCAAGAGGCCGGTGAGGATGCGGAAAGCATTACTGAAAACCAGCTTGCCCACTCAGCTCAAAGGTGAACGCCAGATCAGAAGACCCACACTACAACCAAATGCCGTTTCTTCATGAATCGCACTTCTGGTGGCCTCCTCCGAGATCTGCTTTCTCTAAACTCCTTACCCTAGGTTTTCTGAGTCCCTTGATCATCTTGTGTTGAAAAAAAAATTACCTATTTACTTTTCAGAGGAGTGCAGCAAGGATTTATGTTTAGTAAGTGTAACTCTATAATTGCCCTGGTTTCCTGGAATGTATAGATCAAACTCTTACCTATAAGCTCCAAGGCACTGCTCAAACGATTATGTTCCACAGGAATTCACTGGAATTTCATCACGTGAGGTGCTGTGCGGAATAAATGGGGGAGACGCTCAGACGCAGAGGCTGAGCTCCTGCTGAAATTGATGAGAAGCAGGGTGACCAGGTAATTTATTATCCCGACAGAGATACTTCTGAGAGTGAAAAAGGCCGCTCTTGGTATTTATGTTGACAGCACAGACACGAACTAGGACTGTGCCTGGTAAAGCAGGACGTCTGGTCACCCTGGTTAGAAGACTCTGACTTTCGTAAAAGTAGAAATCGATGAGCTGAGGTCACCCTTTCCGTGTGCTGGGGGGCACAGCAATCCTCACACAGACAAGGGGCCAAAGCTGAACCTTCCCCGTGGATTTGCTTTACTTGGAGCTGGAGAGCGAACTGGGGGAGGGAAGGGAGGCAGGGACTACTCACAGGGATCTCAAGGACGCCAGCCGGCCGCTGGTGACAAGGACCGATTGCTCCTTATGAGGACTTTGGGTGAATCTTTCTTTATTTCTTTGACCCAGGAAACATCCGGGCTATATATAAGCAAATCTCTGCATAATGGCAACATATTCAGCCTCTCATATTTGAAAAAAACGTTGGTTAAGGCAAATACGACTTTTCTTCAATTCAAATTCCTAAATACATCATCATCTTTGCAGCTCAGAAGCAAAATTTGGGCAGGCTCTTTTGATTATCTGTTTCTTTTTGTAAAAAATTACATTTTTTATAGTTTGTACTTCTTTTTCCTACACCCTTAAAGAATCACCATTAGGCCTAAGTAGCTCGAATTTGAAAATGAAAGAGTAGGTGGCAACGTCACAGAGATGAGAGTAACAAAAGGTTTTCAATATGAAAATATCTTTAATATCCTGCCTGGGTATTAAAGAGACAGGACATGCCTTGGATAAGCTCTCATGAGTCAACAATAATTAGTTTTTATTGCACTGTATTGAATAGCTTTTCCTAACGTCTTCTCCATACACGGTGGTGTGCAGGGCTCTACATGATTTCATTCTTGCTTATCTTGCTAGCCTCATCTCTCAGTCCTTGCTTGGCTCATACTGTAAATTCTAGCAATATCAAACTTCTTGAAGTACCCCCAGTGCCCACACAGACGACTTTCAAGACTTTATGAACAGCTCTTTAAGTCCCTTCTATTGCTATGTTCTTTGTAAAGAATGCACTTCTTTCTGCCTCACTCTTACTCTTTAAACATGCAGTGGTCACTGCTTCCAGGAAGCCCTCCCTACCTCCTTTCCTGACTTCTCCCCAAGCTATGTTAGGGTTCCTTTTCTTCGCCTCCGTAATATGTATGCAACTCTCTATTACTTACTGTGTGTCATTTTATAGTTATAAGCTTATATCTTTGTGCCTGACATGCATTGATTGAACAAGCATCTGGAAAACCAAATGTGGTATAGAATGTTCTCTCTCTCTCTGTCTCTCATGGCCAGCACAGTTGACACAGAGTAGGTGTTTCCAAGGCCTAATGAAATTGTACATGAACCTGGGAAAACAACCAGCTGAAACATTTCCAAGAAAGACAGGTGTGCAAACGATTCCCACTGAGAGTGGGTATGATGCTGTTGACTTTCCTGCTCGTGAGCCAGCTTGGCTTCCTCATTTCCTCAGAGTAAATATGTGCACATATTAGATAGAAGCAGATGCGTAGAATTGAAGTGCAGTGGTGCTCCCATCAGGTCAGAATAACACGGGCTTGGTTGAGCCCACAATATTGAATCCATTTTTAACTATCAGTTTATTTATGTCGGTTTCAGGGTTTTTTCTTGGAACAGAGAAATGCCACATATTTAACTGCACAATTTTAAGGAAAACGGTGGTGATGTAAGAAATAAAAAGTGTTACTTCCAAACTACTATTAATGGCTGTGCAAGATCTCTTTTTCCAATGTCCTTTTTGACTTAGCAAACACTGAACACATTTGGACAGCATCTTTAGTTTTGAAGAAGTATGTCATCTCAATTAGCAGGGGTCTAAAAAGACTGGAGGAGAAAATGATTAGAAGAGTTCAAATATATTTAGTTTTTCAACTCTCTGAACTCTTGATGATTATTATATGTTTAAATGGTAAACTTAAAAAATTATTATTCCAAAAGCTGGGAATCAGGAATTGAAGTTTGTACAATCTGTTCCCCAAATTAATGTCACTAGGAAGTTAGCAAAAAGCAGAGCAATCTAACCTTTTTATTTCTGAATGCAGAAGAGAAAGTTTGATCTTATTAAGTGCACATGAGTGTAATTATTTTTAACTATACAGATACACCAATGGGATTTGGGATGGCTAGAATATTCAAACCAGAATTCCTAGTCAATTAATCAAGACAAATGGGTAAAAGGGCAATGGAAGGTGGCTCTGGGTATATCACCCAAAGTACAACTGGGTTGAGGTTTGCCAATGCCTTCCTCCCTAGAAGCCCAATGCTTGGGAATTACCAGCTCAATGTGCAGCAGGAGGAAGCATCAGGCTTCCGTGAGGTCCTTTCTTAACAAGCCAAGGCTGAGGCACGTGAGCCTCCTGATTTTCCATGTGTTACCAAACTCAAGTTCGGCTGCTTGTTGCTCTCCAATACTGAGAGAAAAGTGTTGGGTAAAAGGAAAGATAGCTTTATGGAAAAAGCCAGTGATCCTGGGGAGAAGGTGGACTTATGTCCCCAAGAACAAACTCCCTGGTGCTGATCAGGGGGCAAGAGTATTTAAAGGAGAATTTCACGGCTGTGTGTGGAGGGAGGGGGCTACGTTCAGAGCAGCACGTCAGCTCCAGCAATCATCCTGAAGCTGGTCATGTGGTGATCGGATCAGCATCATCTTGATTGTCTTAAATACAGTTAAGCTTTAGTTCCAGGGTTGGTTTGTTCCCATCTCCTTGAGGCCAGTTCTCAGAATTATGTGACACAGAGCAGCTTACGTCATGGCTACAGTCTGGTCATCATATAGCTAACTTCTTCCACCTGGTGGGGGTTCCAGTATCTGCAAATCAGCTCCAAGGACATGGCTCAGAATATTACCCATATCATAGCCCTTAAGGAAGAACTAAAGGAAGTCCCGGACTTTCTTTAATGACTAAACTATTATTATTTGTTCCTGGTTTGACTGCTTTTTTTGATTCTGCATGTTTTTCATTTCTCTGATTAAATTTATTCTTTGGCTAAAGCTTTTCTACAAAAGGCAGGTGAAGGACCTGGTGTGTAGGGTCTGTCCTGGGAAGACCCCATAGCTTCCTGGTCTGTTATACATGTACCAAGCCGGTTAATTACAGTGCCTACTGACATGAGTTTTGTTTGTTTGTTTATGGTTTTTTTTGTTGTTGTTTTTTAAATACCAGAACCCCCCCAGCCACCTCCTCTTGCTTAGTGACGTAGTGTCTGATAGCTGTGCAGGGTTTACCTCTGATGCCCCCAGCATGGAGCACCCAATCAAGAAAGGATGTGAAGGACTGTGTTCTATGGGAGGATGGCAATTAGCTAAGCCAGCCAGACTAGTTCCCTCCAAAATTGTTTCTGAGGAATGCAGAGCAGACTCTCAGAAAGATGGAAGACACATAGATCAAAGTAATGGCAATTGGAAAGAAAGACTACATGTCCCCAGACCCACCTCATATTCTCGTCGCTTTTAACCTCTGGTGCCCACATAGCTTCATGTGTGCCCACTTTTCCTAAGGTAACCTGAGAGAGTCTCTGTTTCTGATAATCAAGAGTCTAATGACCGAGGGACAAAAGATAGCTGCATGAAACCCTACTGCCAACAAAGAAAGAGTTGCTAATCAGAGACTCTCAATAGAAGAAGTGAAGAAAAAGATGCTAGCTGCAAAGCGTCATTCCTTTAAATCTCCAAACAAATGCCAGAGACTCCTCCCTCAGCCAATCCTTGATGGCCGCGTGGAAGCATGATCAGATCAAGATCAACCGAAATCATGGAAGAGGATGTGCCTAAGATAGAGAAATAGAAGTTCTAGTAATCATTTAATCCACTTACATTTCTAGGAAATCAACTTTTGGGCAGAAGATGGAGGTCCCTTCTTCATGACATACATATGGTCAGAAAGCTTTGGTTTCCTGGAACTGCTATTTAAAATTCCAAGTATCTGAGTATAATTAGAGGCATTAAAAATTTGACTGTTATTGACAAGTTCAGGCAGATAATTAATAGATATTCCATTTAAGGTCTTATTTTCTGGAGGGCAGTAAACACACATTTGTGAACCCTTTCTTCGTGAAACACACAGAGAAATGTGTAGTCAACACTTTCGTGATAGTGGTGGTGGTGGTGGTGGTTGAGCATTAGAGTAAGAGTGCAGATAATTATGAAGAATGTAAATGCTCTCTTTTAAGCAGAGAACCAATTTGGCTCCCTTAACTAGAGCTATTGCCTAATCAGTCAATCCAAGAGCCAGAATGGCAAGGAGCTGGATTTATTAAGGGTGTCAGAGACATGTACTAGTCTATGAATGCCCTTAGTAACAGGCTTTTGGATTTCACATAACTTGGAGGAGTATAGCATTGTAGAAAGAGATCAAAAAGATGACACAAAACTAATTGTGTACAGATTTGTAAATTATATAGTGAGGCTACATACTTCAATTACGCTGGCAAAGTCAATTACATATAATTGCAATTCTAGCTCATATGCTTGCATAATTTAAATTTACTCAAACTTTACTACATGGAGCAAGCTGTAGCACACGGTTATAATTTTAAAGTAAATCTCTAATTATATCTCACAATAAAAATTTTAAAATGGCTTTAACATTTCGATGAAACTTCACCCACTTCCAAAGGGGAAACATTGTCCAGCTATACTTATAATCCACCAATCTGGTAAAAATTTTCCCTGAAACCAACCAGAAATGGCATATTCAATCACCAATAAGTCATGCCTCAAGATGAAATGCCAGCTTAGTTTTTCAAAACTCAGTTTCTACAAACCTCTTTGCTTAATACATTTTTATTAGCATTTCTCATATTTGTGAATATGACCAAACCACACAAATGAGTTTAAGTATCCAATATCATATATTTTTTATTTAAAAAATTCTTACTTTCTTTTTTCTCAGTTTTATTATGTAAAATTATTAGTTTGACTGCACATACACATTATATTGCATGTAAATACATATAAACAGTATATTATACATTTTTTTAGTTTTCATATATGTACTAATCATTGTTTCTAAGAACAGATTAGATGTTTAGCTTTTTAAACTTACATAGTTATCAAAGGAATAAAGCCAACTACAAAATAAGAATCAACAGAATGCGGTAATCCAATCATAAAGGACAGTCAGATGTGCTTACACGTATCCAAGAAATCAGTCATCTTAGTTGCAAATAATAAGTAGTTCATTTGTGTCCTTATTATTATTGTTATTCATTTTTAGGTTTTTCATATAAATGATGTCATATGGCATTTTTCTTTTCTCTTTCTCTTTTCTCTTCACTTTGAATGACAGTCTTCAGGTCCATTTATATTGCTGCAAATGGCATTATTTTTATTCTTTTTTATGGCTGAGTAGTGTTTCATTGAATATATGTACCACATCTTCTTTTTCCAGTCATCTGTTGATGGACCTTTGGGTTGTTTCCATGTCTTGGCTATTGTAAATATTGCTGTTATGAACATTGGGGTGCATATGTCTTTTTGAATTTTATTTAAAAATTCTTATTTTCTTATATATAACTTGGGTTCCTTTTGACAGGGTTTGAAGTTGGAAGCCCTTTGGCCTGGGACCTTCGGAGTGGGTTCACCACTCACCAGCTGTTTGGCCTTGGACGATCGTATCTCTTGGCCTCTGTATCTCCGCAGTTCTCAGTTCCTTATCTGTAAATTGAGGGGTTGAGTAGATCAATGACTTTCAAATTGTGCTCTATAAAGCCTTGATGTGACTGTGAACGCCCTTAGGGACCTCTGGTGGGATGGGGGCAGTGTGTACCAGCGGCTGGAGCTCTGGGCTCCCATGGTTCCTGCTCAAATGGAACAGTTTTACTTATGTCTGCGGGATTCATGGGAGTTCTATATGAGCTTTCATTTGATGAAAGTGTTGTAAAGAAAAATGCCATATGACATCATTTATATGAGGAATCTCAATAATAATAATAATAATAAGGACACAAATGAACTACTTATTATTTATAACTAAGATGATTGATTTCTTGAATACATGTAAGCACATCTGACTGTCCTTTATGATTGGATTACCGCATTCTGTTGATTCTTATTTTGTAGTTGGCTTTATTCCTTTGATAACTATGTAAGTTTAAAAAACTAAAGATCTAATCTGTTCTTAGAAGCAATGATCAGTACATATACAAAAACTAAAAAAATGTGCAGTATATTGTGTGTATGTATTTACATGCAATATATGTATATGTGCAGTCAAACTGTAATAATTCTACCTAATAAAACTGAAATAGGAAAAAAAAAGATTTGCAAACCGTTAGACTAGATAAAAACTAAGGTTACTATTTTGTTCTAGAATTAAATTACTCTACTCCAAGCACCTAGATGAGTCTGCTATGAAATGGCTCTTAAGAAATATCTGGTGAATGGGTGGAGCTCATGCCTTTAGGGGATGAATAACCAAATGGAAAGATCTTCCTCATCTTAGAAAATACTGTATTGAAACAATGCTTCTTTTATCCGATTGCCATCACACTTTCTATCATTTCTTAATCTTTGAATTTTGTAAGCAGCAAAAGGGAATGCCTGTTCTCCACCTAAATGTGCCCACACTGAAATCATTCCATTCAGGTGAGTATCAGATGACAAACTGCAGACTATGATTGTAAGGAGTTTCGTCATTAAGCTGCGTAGCACCTGTACTAGTGCTTGGCTAGAAACGCTGACCTTACTGTATAAATATGGAACAATTTGGGGTGGGATTAACAGAAATCTTTCTTTATAGAGAGAAAACTCTTCCTATGGTGTGTGCATGAGCACAAATGAATATATCTTAGTACGCTTTCTAAAGAAATTTTTCAGGAGAACGTTGGGTAAGTCCACATCAGAACAAGCATAGAAAACCATGGTGTTGAAACAGTACTGCAGTCCACGAGAGTCTAAGGATTGTCAATAAGTGGTTGTCTTTTTTGCTAACTCTGTATATCTGTGAACTCTAGCCTTTCAGAACATAACATTCTCAAAGTTGTCCTGATAGTTCACATCTACATCCATTGAAACTGCTTAGAATGCCCTCCCACACTGTTCATCTATGTCAGTCTTATTTAACTTTCAAAATGTCACACAAGCATCGCCTACTCCAGGTTCACTTTGGGAGTCAACCATTTTTATTTATATATTCCTCCTCTGTACCCCAGATCCTACACACATGTCTGATTTAATCTGGATCCACTGACTGCAGTAACCATGTATTGACTTTGCTTTCTCCCTGGCCATACTGAAATCTCTTTTAGGATAGGGACCATATCTTGCTTATTTGACTTTGTGTTTCTGATGCCAGGTGCCTGGCATGTTGTAATTGTCTCATGAATCAGTATTATTTTTTAATGAAAAACTGAGTGCTTGGAGAATGTTGTCCAAAAGCCACTATAGCACTGAGTCCAAACAGAAAGACAGAGATCACTCTGAGTATTTCAGGTAGAGCAAATTTAACACAGGGAATTGGTTTTAAAGGCATCAGAAGAGCTGGAAGGGCAAAAGAACGAAGAGGAGGGCCTGAGGAACACCAAGGAATAAGGGTGAGACCCGAAGACCGGAAGTTGAAAATGCCCCTGGGCTGAATTAAGCCCACGATCCTGCCTTCATGGCTGTTGCACCTTTGCTCCTGGATCTCCTGAAGAGGTAGGGACAGTTAAGGACGTGGTCACTTCCGGGTAGCTGAGATAGCGTTCCCACCCTCCTGCCGCCTTCACAACTGCCAAAAGCTGCCAGCAGCCACCACTAAACCAAAGATGTTCTGTGCCTTAGATTAATACTTCTAGTAGTTAGAGAGCCAACAAGAGAGAGTAGAGGATGTGGTTTGCAGACCTCCAGGCTCAGTGGGTCAGGGACCTGGGTGTGGAGCTGAGCGACTACTGCCCTTGAGAGAATTCTTGGGAATTCTCTCGGGAACCCTCAGTTTTGGAACCCATAGTGCTAAATATACTGGAGATTTTCAGCAAAACAATACTGATTGGTTAAAAGCACTATGTCAGACATTTTACCTTCTGCCTAGAAACATGCTAATCAAATGTATCTCTGACACAAAAATGGGGGATAGGAGGCACCTGGATGGAATCCATCAAAATTAGCATTCAAAATTATCACAATAGACGGGAACTGTAATGCTTAAGTCAATGAAAATCTAAAAGGGAAGAAGGAAGGAAATTCTGACACGTGCTCTAGCATGGATGAACTTTGAGAACACCGTGCTAAGTGAAGTAAGTCAGCTACAAAAAGACGAATACTGTCTGATTCCACTGATATGAGGTCCCTAGAGTAGTCACGTTCATAAAGAAAGTGTAATGTGGTCACAGGGATGGAGGGGGGAGGGGGAAGGAGGAGTTAGTGTTTAATAGGTACAGAGCTTCAGTTTTACAAGACGAAAAGCGTTACAGGGATGGATGGTGGTGATGGTTGCACAACAGTGTGTATCTATTTCATACCACTGAACTGTACAGCTAAATATGGTTAAGATGATAAATTTTATAATATATGTATTTTACTACAATAAAAAAGAAAACATTTAAGATAAAGACAGTTTTAGATTTAAAAAATAAAACTAACAAGAATAAGGAAATGCAAAGCTTTCATTTGGATGAAAACAAAAAGCCCAAGTCACTTCACTTGTTTTACACATGGGAAACTTATGACCATACATGTGATATGAACTGTATAATGAGTCTTCTAGGAAAATTAGCTACAACTGTCAGCTGCATTGATAAGAATATGATTTCTATGTCTAGGATGGTAATGACACCCTTGTACTCTATTGTAACATTAGGAGTTCCTTTTCAACTGTGAGTTTTTGCATATAAAATACAAATTTCCACAGACAGCTCCATATGTCAGATTGGCAAGTGGAAGAAATTGCAGTCTGTATATATGCCCAATGACCCTTTCTATAACTACTTTGTCATACCCATTTCTCTGTCGTGAAGTGAAACTTATTGAAAGGAAATTTATAAACATAACTTCATATAATTCAATATGTCTTATACATAATATAAAAAATAAAAAACAAATCAATAAAGAAACTCTCAGTTGCTACCCAAGAAGACATAATAAAGTAGTCAGATGCCTGCTTCTTGTGACAATGAATCATTTCAGATTTATAAGCCAGAACAATATTCAACGGAATATTTTTCCCACTTTGTCTCTGTATTCGATTTTTTGAAATAAGGGCTAAATAAATATATTTGTTTTGTGACCCAGAATATATTTTATCTTAGTGAATGTTCTATGGTTAGGTGGAATGTTCTGTAAGTGATGATTAGTCAACTTTGTTTACAGTGTTGTTCGAATCTTCTGTTTTCTTTCTTTCTGGCAACTTGTCCTGTGAATTACTGAGAAATCTCCGATTATTTCACTTCGTTAAGTTTTATCAGTCTTCATGTATTCTGAAGCTCTATTATTAGATGCATAAACATTTAAGATTGTGTGTCTTCTTGATGGATTAACATCTTTGTCATTTAAGGTTCCCCCTTTTATTTCTGAGAATATTCCTTGCTCTGAAATTTATGTTGTTTGATGTTAATATAACCCTTCAACTTCCCTTTGCTTAATGTTTTCATGGTATATCTTTTTCTATCCTTTTGCTTTTGATTTTCTGTTTCTCTACTTTGAAAGTGCTTTTCTCATAGATAGCATTGTAGTTAGGTCTTGCTATTTTTTTATCTGACAATCTCTGTCTTTTAATCGAAGTGTTCAGATCACTTGAATTTAATGTAAATATTGACATGGTTGAGATGAAAGCTACCATCTTGCTATTTGTTTTCTATTTATCTAATTTAATTTTTATTCCTCTTTTTTTGTTGCCTCCTGCTTCCTTTTTGGATTAACCAGATATTTTTTAAATGATTTCATTTTTTTCCTCACTATTGGCTGATCACCTATACATTTTGTTTCAGTTTTCTATTAGTTGCCCCATAGTTTACAATATACATCTTTAACATATCACAATTCATCTTCAAATAATATTATATGACTACCTATATGATGTAAGCCCCATACAACAGTGTGTCTTCCTTTTCTTCCTCTTGCCCTTTGCAATATTTTTTTTACATGTGTTACCATACACTGTGTAATTTTTGTCACACATGCCACACAGTACATGCTATTATTGTGGCTTTAAATAATCCATTGTCTTTTAAAGAGATTTAAATGAGAAGAAAAAGTCTTTTAATACGTACCACATTTTTAATCATTTCCATACTCCTCATTCCTTTGTGTAGATCCACATTTCTATTTGGCATTATTTTCCTTCTGTCTGAAAGGCCCCTGTTCATGTTGCTGTGGCACATTCTTTTGGTGATGAATTCTTTTAGCTTTTGTATGCCTGAATATGTCTTTATTTTGTTTTCACTTTTGAAAGCTATTTTCTCTGAGTATAGAATTCTAGATAGAAAGCTTTTTCTTCAGAGCTTTAAAGATGTCACTCCATTGCCTTCCAGCCTGCAAAGCATCTGATGAGAAGTCGGCCGTCATTTTCATCTTTGTTCTTCTGTATGCAATGTGTTCCTATAACTCAGAGCTTTTAAGGTTTTCTCTTTATCATTGATTTTATGATATTTCTTAGCTTTGTTCTTTGTGTTGATTCTCCTTTGAGTTCCCTGAGATTCCTAAATCTTAGAATTCATAGCTTTCATCAAATTTGACAATGCCAGACATTATTTAATTTTCTGTTCCTCCCACCTATTCCACTTACACATATTTTAGACCACTCGATGTCGTCCCATGTGCCACTGATGCCCTCTTTAGTTTTCCAGTCTTCTCTTTGTGCTTCATTTTAGAGAGACTGTCACTTCTAGTTTACTGATCTTTTCTTCTGCTGTATTTAATTTGCTATTAATCCCAGGTAGTGTTTTTCTTTTCTTTTCTTTTCTTTTCTTTTTTCCCCATCAGGTATCATATTTAGCATCAGTACTTGGTGAAGATTTGAAAGAACCTTTTTTGCAGCTCTTGGGAGCTCTTTCTCTCTGTGTGCAGGTCCCTCCTTGCCAGTACTCTGCCACACAAATTCTAGCCCCTCTGGCCTTCTTAACGCTGATCTCTGTCTCCTTAACTCACTGAGACTCCTGGGCTTCATGCTGTGGGCTTGGAAACTGTCTCTAGGCAGTAAGCTGGAGCAGCCATAGCACTCACCTCATTAGATCTCTCCCTTCAGGCAGGGATTATGATCCAGCTGATGCTCCTAGTTGTCCAATGACTGAAAACAGTTATTTCATAGTTTGTCCAGTTTTCAATTTGTGCATGGCAGGAAAATGATTACTGTAGCCATTAATACCTTACGAATGACAAGTGAAAGTCTATATAATAAATTTGTGTGCTAGTTTGCATCACTGTGAATGCAACAGTTACAAAACAAACTGACACAGACAAACTGGCTCTTATTGATGCCTCCAATACTGGGAGCAATTGTTGATGGTGGTTTTCTTCAATGATCAATTACTTTTGGTAAGTTTCTGAACAAAATAGATCTCAATCTTCCCTCAAGTTACATGATATTTGCCATCCTAGAGAATTATGTATATATTAAAATGGAAATACTTTTAGATATAAGATGCAGTTGGGTTCTGGGCTTGGAAAATACAAATGGCTTTTCCCCTTACAGAAAAGTCACGTAGGATGTGGGACCACAATCCCTGTGTAGGACTGTAGTGTGGCATCCTTGGCCCTTGTTGGAAACCATTGCCTACAAGATTAGTACCTTTCATACTTCATATATGTTATCTTTTGAATGCATAACCATGTGGTAATTTTGAAGCCTACAGGCTATTGAAAGAGCAATAAATATCAGGGAAAGGGAGAGATACTTACTGTTGTTTTACCAAGATAATCATGGTACTTTATAGGGAAGGATCTATTTTTAGTTCACCTTTAAAACAAGCAACTCTTTCTGCCAAAAGTCAATGTAAATTGTTCCCACATCACCACAATTCATTCATTCAACAAATATTTACTGAACTTCCATATGTGCCAGGTATTGAGGATATAAATGAATGATCCAAACGGACAAGAATCTCTGAACCCAGGGAGCTCACATGTTTATTAAGGTTCATGGCTGAGAAACTGTGGCCCCTAAAGGAAATCAACAGCCCTCAAATGTAAAGACAGAGTTTCCATATCACTCATTTCTGTTAACTAGTAAAACAGGTGATGAGAATTTTAGAGTTTACAAAATGGAAGTGAAAGCTTCCATCCAAATCTTTTGGTGAAGATTCCATTCTTAAAAAACATTACTCTGAAGAAGATGAAGACTAGAACTTCAATCAAAGTTTGGATGATTTGCTTCAGTTCTATTAGTAGGTTCAAAAGGATCTTTACATAAATACTGCTCAGCCCACACTTCATGCTTTATTGAAAGAGAAGAAGGCTCCTCTTTCACAGAACTTAGTTGCCCTGGATTACCTTGGCTTTTGAAGAATTGTTGGTTTGGCTGGGACCCCGCTTTTAGAATATACCTCCTTTGATCTGGCAACTTGAATTCTGGATGGATGACCACTTGGCTTGTTTGGACTAATTCTTGGGTTCACTCTCTGATGTGGCCTCAAGTAAAATGCACGTTGTCTCGCTCCCCTCAGACAGCTGCAATGCCCCTGTGGGGCTGCACTGGGAAATTTGGGATCTGCAACTCTATGGAATGTGTAGCCACAAAAATACAACTTGATGTTAGGGGTTGCAGGTTCAAATCCCTGATCGAAGATCTATTTCCTATGGGTTCTGGGGTGAACCAAGTAATTTTTTTCTGAGGCTCAATGACCCCAACTCTAAAACAAAGACAATAATAACTTTGTTCAGGGATTGCTAAAAGGATTATCATGAGATCATGTGTGTCAGAATGAGTTGTAAGTCGCATAGCACCACACACTTACGTACTTACCTACACCTCATGCGTATCCATTGCTGTTGTGCTAAGTGATAACGACCAGGGTAGGTGGCCTGTTGAAAGATTCCAAGGTCTGAAAAATCTGTAGACCGCTGGCCCACACATCTGAATGTAATGTATGTTTTCCTGCTTTTCCTAATCAAAAAACAATACAGTTTTGCTCTCAATACTATTTCCAATTTTGACTTCCCTTTTGGATTTGTAGTCATTTCTTTCAGTCTAGTCTAGATGTGATTCAGCTTGGCGCCCAAGAGACTGTGAAGTAGGTGCACGTGGTACCCAGCTTCCCTTGGTTAGTATGGGAGCTGCTGCCCAGGGCTGACCTCCTTCTCTGGGTTGGAGGCGGTCCCTGTGTCGCTGCCTCAAACTGGCTGACCTGAAGACGATCCAGACACACCTGTGAATTCCTTACCTGGCAGGGTGGTGCCAGTCCTGGGGCTAAAAGGGCAGGCTAGCTCCTGTGATCTGTGCAGCCCAGTAAAAGATGATTATGGTCCTGCTGGCTGTGTGGGAGTCAGTAATGAGAGGACAGCCTCCCTTGACAGGTGGCAGGCATGTGTTCCTGTGCTAACGAGACGTTCTTGCTGGATCATCAAAATATATTTCCCTTTGCAGGACAGGATCTTGTAGAATCTCACTCCTAGGTCTGAGGCTTCAGCACCTGGGCTTCCTCCTCGGTCTGACCTCTCCTCAGACAAGAGATCTGGAAAGAAACGCTCCTCCAGGAAGTCATCCACATGCTGTTGACTTTTCCTTTCTACCATATCCCTTTCTCACCACCTCCAGCTGGTTCTCATGAATGCAAGTCTGGGGCTAATTGGACTAAACTGGTTTGTCAGATCTATTTACAAGCCCCTTCTAGTTTATTGCTTTACTTGGCTTCAATTTCATATTTGCTATGTTAATACTTTTTTGGTTTAGACAAAAAACATACAAGCCACTGTGCTTCTATCATGTGATCAATATGATAATAATAATGAGCCACTTTCCAGACTCCATGATGAATCAGATGTTTTTCACACATGATCTGATTTAATCCCCATAATGTTCCAGAGTTACTTATGAGGCTTAGAAGTTACCGCAATTTGTTTAAAGCGACATAGTAATTATTCGAGCTAGAATAGGACTCTAGGAAGGTCTAAAGCCAAGTCCATGTTCTTTTCACTACACCATCCTGGATCTTGTATCTTTAGTTACTCTTTGGCATGGCATTGGAAACCAGTACTCTCTTTGAGTTTAAGCTTAGGTTTGCTCTAGGTTTTCTGTGCAGGGTTGGAGGATAGGGTACATGTGGTTCCACGTTCTACAAACCAGAATGTGTCTAGAGAGCTTACTATGAAGCAGATTGTCATAAATTACACTAAGCACCCAGAGCTTTGTCTAGATGATTATGAGAAGCAAAGTGTAGCACACTGAGCAGTGTCAAATGGTAGATGGACCCCAAGCTCGGACTCCCTTCAAACTCCCTTTCAGTAGCCAGAGTAATCGATTGGGAACACGAATCTGATTATGCCTTGACCATGGTGTATAAATTTACTTTGCTTCGTATGATCGTTCTTAAGTTGATGGTGGTCTGCCCCAACGCACTCTAAGCTCTGCACGGGCAAGGAGCATCTCTCTTTCATTGGGCCCTGGCTCCCACACTTACTGCAGTGTCTGTCCCTGGTCCTTTAACATACCAGGGTTGTTCCTGATTCCAGACATTCGTGCTGACTCCAGCTTCTGCCTGGAAAGTCCCCACCCCCACTCCCAACACCTGCTTGCTCCGCTCTCAGTTTGTGCAAGATTCCGCTCGAATGATCCCTCATCCGAGGGCCCTTCCTGGCCTCCCTTTCTAAAATGACACTCCCTGCCCCTACCCTAGGTCCATCAGCCCTGAACCCTTTGTTTTTTTTAATTAAAAAACTTTCTTTCCGGACACAAATCACTGACTGACATTATATTATTACTCATAAAAAAAAATCTGTCTTCCTCCACTAGATTCTAAGCTTATCGAGGGCAGGGACTCTGTTTTATTTACTACCGCATCCTCAGCCCTTAAAACAGTGCCTGGAGATAGTGGGTGCTTAGTAAATATTTGATGATCTATTCATTTAATAGATAATTTAGTAAAGATTTATTGAATTCATGAGCAATTACCCAAATGTGTCCCTCAGTCCCGTCTGTAGCAGAGGCCACTGGTGCCCTGTGTCACGGCCCCTCTGCCGACCTCCACCTGCAGCTGTGTCCGGGGGTGGAGGTGGGGGACAATGTCTGTGCCTGTGGAGGCTGGTTCACCTCACACGCAGACTGAGCGCCCTGCCTCTCTGCATCAGGCTTTGTCGGAGGTTGTGTGGAAAGTCTCCCCACAGCCGGGAACTGCTGGGGAGTTAAAGTCCCCAGGGGCGACCTCTACCAGCAGAGGAAGGGGGTCAGAGGGTAAATACCCAGGACGCCTTCTTCCAGCGGGACAGCTCCGCACCTTCTACAGAGTTGCTCCGAGTCCCTGGCAGGACTGTGTCCGCAGAGATGAGTAGCTTAGGGAGCCCTCCTCATGATGTGTGCCTCCTTCCCCTCTGCCTCCCCCCTTTGCTCTGGCTGCCTTGGGTCACTTCTTAGACCATCTGCCTCTGAGTCTTTACACCTGGAAAACCCAAAGCAAGACATCGCCCTTTAGGACACTCTGTGCAATGATTCAGATGCAGAGATTCGTCACTTTTGCATGCATAGAGTAGTATATTTTACATTTATACTGAATTTTATAGTTACCGTGTGCTTTTACTCAGATTGATTAATAAATTGCCCAACAGAATCATGATCCAAATAAAATACTGATGGATCTTGAAAAATGAGTTTAATTCAAGGTGTGCAATCAGATAGGAAAAACTATAAAAGACAAGATTTAGGTTTGGAAAAAAAAAACCCACATACACACACATATATAGAATGGAAAGAAATAACCCAGCCCTCACTCTCGTGGTTTTCCTTCAGTAAGCAACTTTGATGTTCCAACTCTCAGACCGTGATCCCCATGTCCTCAGTGGCTCTGGACTCCTTACACATCACTTTGCTGCAGCTGTCTTGACAGCCTCACTGTGGCCAACATCCTTTCCATGGCATCAGCTTTACAGAAGAGACCCGGAACCAGCGATTTGCAGGTAAATGTTCAACAGCCCGCTTCCAGGGGAGGATCAAGCCCTGATGTGTGGCGTGTGCCCGTTTCCACAATGTCACTACTTCCACCAGCACTGATTTCAAGATCCCAGCGCGATGGTGTGAGTGTGGAGCTGGGAAGAGTGGGACCTGCTGGGCTCTTGTGAGCCAGTGTTGGGGCAGCTCCACTGCTGGCACCATCATTTTAGAAGTGGAGAGGTTCATATTATTTTCTCATTGAATGCGGCTCTATATTACCAGGAAGTTGGGCAATAATACCAGAAATTTTTAATTAGTTCATTCAATTAAAGGCTAACAACATACATAAGGATAAAAAAAAAATCTAGTGAGTGTTGGTCTCTATTGAAGAAGCTTTGCCTTCTGGCTGCAGGAACAGTAGTCCTTGGACTTTTCCTTTTGTGTGAAGTCCTTGGCTTCTGTGAGATAATCTAGATCTTAAAAAACAGCAGATTTCACGTGTTAGTCTAATGTGTGAAGGGCAGGTCTGGGCGAATAAAGCCCAGCACAAGAAAAGTCTCCCTAGGGGGGAGGGTGCAGCTCAAGTGGTCGGGTGCACGCTTAGCACGCACACTGTCCTAGGTTCAGTCCCCAGTGCCTTCCCTGAAAATAAATAAGGAAACCTAATTACCTCTTCCCCCTAATAAAATAAAAATAAATTCAAAAAAATATTTAAAAAAAAATTAAAAAAAAAAGACTCTCCCTGTACTTCTCACACAGGAGTTCCAAGAAAACGAGAGCTCTCAGTGGAAAGGTAACACTGATTGGTTAGAATTTTCCAAAGTGCGCATCCCTTGGAGCCGTGAGCTCACTTCAAGAAGAGCGCCAGCATTGTAACACCTCCGAAGTACTTAAGACGCTGTCTTAGCAGCAGGCCAACCTCTCATCGAGAGCTGACACTTTCCTCGGAAACTCCGGGGACATTTCCCCTCGGACCACACCACGATCCAAGTTCAGGAGCATGAGGGTTCGCCCGAGGATGCGGCGGTGCGTGTCCCCAGACACGTGTGCTCGGGCCGGACCCCCTCGGGGAGCTATCTGTGAGCGCCCAGGCCCGCCGTGCCCCGGGGTGAACCGCCTCCCAGGGATGAAAACCCCAAAGACAGATGTTTCCTCCTGAACACGGCGTGCCACGGACAGTTCCCTGAGAAATGTAAATAAGCAGATTTTGAACAGTATTCAGCGTATGAAAAGTTCCTCTAGAATAACAGCGTCTCATTATGAAAACTGGAGTAAGAAAGAAGGATCATACTTTGGAGCAAATGTTCTAATTTAGACATTTCCCCCACTTATTCCAGATCGAGAACAAGAGATGACCTAAAACCACCAAAGCAGTCAATGGAAAGACCACCCACATACCAAGTCAGGGATCAAAAGGAGCTTTAGGAAGAAGCCTGCTGAAAACTCCCAATTATTATCAGGGCTCCAGGATTTGCTGTACTTGTATTGAACTTGACAATGAACAAGAAGCTGATTGTCTGAGATACACAGCCTTCTTGGCAAAGTTCACATTGGGTTTCCCCTCCTCTTATCATAGGATGCTTTTCTTCAAGTTGGAAAACCACAACTCTCCCTCAACACCTGGTTTGATTTCTTTTTTTCTGAAAAAATGACCCCTTAATACAAAGCCCATGAGTAAATGCAAGAACACTAATAACTCTTAGCATGTACTGAGTACTTGCCTTCTGGGTCATTATCTTATTTAACGTACACACACACACACACACACACATCTCTAAGATGAATGGTGTTATGTGCAGACCCCTGATTATCGATGAGGAAAGCGAAGCTTGGAGAAGCTGAATGACTTGCTCAAGATCATCTAAACAACATGTGGAAATGAGCAAGGCGGGACTGAATCCACGCAGCGTTTTTCTAAACTTACTCTACAAAGTCTTCCGAGGGGGCTTACAGGAACCCCCCTCAAATCACACTGTTAAGGAAATCCCTTGTCCCTGTTTCTGACATTTTAATTCTGCTGAAGTTCTGTACAAACCAAAGGTAGCAACAGTGGGGACGGTGGCAGGGAAGAAGGCAGTGGGAGATTGAGCTGTGAGGGTGGAATAGTCAGAGCTGGTATTCAAGCACCTCTCTTTGTTATGACTATCCTGCAATATTGATTTTGACATCTTCTTCTGATCTCCTACCCACACCCTCTCCCCAGAGTTAAACCATGGATTCTGCTGCAAGGGTCTCCCAGAAGAGCATGGGTCCTTTAAATCAAGGGGCCCCTGAGGGTCTCCCTGATCAGCTCTATCCCACCATTAACCATCTATAGTTTGACTAACTCACCCATGACTCCAGCAGCAGATATCAAATATAATAATGCCATTATTTCTCCTCTTTCCTAATGGATGTTATCAAGGGCCAGTTTGATCAGTTAAATCATTCCCCTACTATTGAAAGTTCTAGGCTTTAGTTATTAGAAGACAAACGAGAATGGAATAAAATTCCTGCTTGATTATGATTGTAACTGATAGAGCAAATCTTTTCTGTATCTCTGCCAAAAAATTCGAGATCAGTTATCTAGTGCGTAATCTGAAACTGGGTAGCTCCAGTAAGCCTTCCTCACATCCCCGAGGCACCTAAACTCAGAGCCAACAGGCATCACCACAGTTCCTCAGCTCCCTCATGGGGTTTAAGGCATGGGTCGTGCCAGGCCATTCAGAACTGGGTAAATAAAAATCCTTTCCTACAGCATTTCCTGTAAGTTGACTTTATTGTTGTGGCCTTGTTGTGGCCTTGGTGGAAATATCTCTAAAGATCAGTAAGTGGTTTTTTTTTATTTGTTCATTTAACTGTTTGTTTTTTGTCGACTATGAAGCAACCTGCACTTGGGGAACCATTTTAGTGTGTGTCTGAAACAGTATGAAAGAATTAGTGCAGACAGACATTTCACAGAAAGCAGGCTGCGAGAGTTTTCCGAGGAAATACCGTCCAAGTGTCCCTTTTACCTTACAGTTGTTAGAATTAGAGGCGAGATTTTTTTTTTTTATTGGGCAGGTCCCACTTACTTCTCCTCTTTTTTTCCATTCCTATGTATCCCTGTCCACTTAAAATGATAACTCACTCTTCTAATACATTTTAGTTGACAGATGATCACATTCACATACATCACCTTATTGCTCCTGGACCTCACCCTGTGAGCCGGGCTGGCTTGATTCTACCCATTTAACAAGGGAGGAAGCTCAAGGTCAGAGATCTTGTGACCACATTCAGCTCCCATATGTGGCCAGCGTGCCACCGGCCAGCAGCCAGGTCATGTGAGTCTCCCTTCATCCATTTCCGCTAGACTCCGGGCCAGCCGATCTGTTTAGGGCTGGGTTTGGGGGATTTTTGTTTTGTTTCTTGGCAGATGAGGTTTTGGCCCACAAAGTAAGAGTGTAATATCAGCCAGTCATAAAAACAGAAACTGAAAAATAAATATCACTTTCCGGAATGTTAGGGACCAAACGTTCCACCCGACACGGAATAATACTGTGTCCAACCTCACCTGGCCCTTCAACGGAAACGTATTTTAAAGTGACGGCATCACCCTTCTCGTGATGTTTGAACTGACCAGGTCTGGAGTCGTGGATTTGGACCACTCCAGATGTTATTCTTCCAGTGGGTCATTTCCCCTCATTGTGTCCACAAAGTGGTTACTGAAACACAAAGTGATCCCTGTAGATGTCTGGGGCCTGATTGAAATTTTCCTGGATGCCCGTCTATTTCCCGGCAGCAATTTAATTGGTGCAGAAATATGAACCGAACATGCCTTCTGGTTTTGACATGTCTTCAAATTACAAGATGCTTTTCCCTCCAAACATAACAGCTGGCATACACAGAAAGATCTGAAAATATCATTCCATAAGGTTTACTTGAAAGAGTGTCCACCACAGAATGCTAGTTTGACAGCTGTTTAAGACACAGCCGCTCACGTGAACCCACTCTGGCACCCTCGATTTCACGTCTTTAAATTGATGGATTGAATTGCCTTGCCTGATTTCATTTATTGTTTGAGTTCGTATTTTCAAACCTAAGCATTTGCCTTGTATTACAATTCACAAAAATCTAGAGCAACGCTCAGTTGTGCTTTCCTTAGGAGTTACGACGGATTTGAGAAGAGATTTTGAACTATAATTTCCTTTCTCACCGATTCATTAATCTACCCACTCATCCATGATCCATGTTTGAACTTGGTGTACACAGCTTTGCTTCTTGGCATTGTTAAAGACTTCAGCTGCATGGGAAGTCTTCTATTTTTGTTTTTTAATATAATGGCTTCACAGATATATAATTTAAACACCATACAATTCACTTGTTTAAAGTATAAAGTTCAATGGTTTTGAGTAGGTTTACAGAGTTGTGCAACCATAACCACAATCAATTTTGGGATATTTCATCATCCCCCAAAGAAACCCCACACTCATTAGTGGTACACGGACAGTCTTTTGTATATGATTAAAACCCTATAAATTCTGCTTAAACCCAGCAGATTAATACATGTGTTTATCTCTGCTTTTTCTCAAAACTTCACTAAAATAACAGCAAGGAAAAAAAATTTTAAAGCATAAAACTGAGAACAGAAAGAAGAGAGGAGTTAACAGCAAGTGATTCTAAGTGATTTTAGAAACTGAACTGTGCGCAGACAAGGAGTAACTGACTCAGGCTAGTGAACATGGAAAGCGAAGTCCCCATCAAGGGTGGCAGGCGTCACGTGGCAGCCAATCAGCAACAAGCTAATTCTCCCTGCAGAGCCCCAGAAAGGCTCGGAAGTCTGAGGCATCTGTGGCCTGAAAACAGAGGTGTTTTCAGAGCCCCTGAATGGGGCTGCAGGTAGACTTTGATTTGGGGGAAGTTGGTTGAAACACTTTTAGAGGAAGGGGTAATATTTCAGTTTGAAGCTGAAGACTCAATGAAGGGAAGAAAACAAACACAAAAACAAAAAAGTAATATCCCACCTTGAAAGCAAGGTGAAAGAGAAACTTGTCCCAATATTTCAAAATGCTTTTTCTCCACGTGTGACAATTTGAGTTCTTGGATCATTTCCGAGATTGCTGCCTGCTGGTTAGAGCTAGACCTTGAGGGCAAGGGAGCTTGGGTGAATTGAGGGGAACTCCTGCCCTCCCCCGATTCCCACCAGAGAATCCAGATGATGGAACTTTCCAGGATATCCCGTCCGGTCATGCCAGGTGCGGCCAGGGTGCCGTGCGCAGAGGAGCAATAGAGAGATGGGGGCAAACTCATGAAATCAGCTCAGTCCCTGGGACACACTCACTGCTGGCCTCGTGGGCCTGACTGCTGGAAACCTACTGTCTACGGGCATTTTCTTCCCAGGGTTCAGAAAGTTCTAACGGGGCACGAAGATGTACATTTTCAGACCATTATTTTGGACAGCTGATCGTCCACTTTACCAACTGGTAATTGTTTTCTCCTCACACTTGACCTTGCCTTTAAATGTGGGGAATGTTTTTTGTTTTACCAGGCCTCCACTGAATAATCACATGGTAGTAAACAGAAAACACTTTGATCAGAGCCGTGCATCCAATGGTTGACTCTGATTGGCTACCATATACATGGTCAGACTATTTACAGAGCATGCTTTTGTTGTTTTTTTTTTTTCCCCAGATGAAAGAAAGACAGATAGAAAAAAATATCCTTTCTTTTCCCCATAAAATAAATAGTGTTTGTTACAGGAACAGATGCCTATTTAAACCCTCTCCTCTGTCAGAAAAACCCTTTTGGTGTTGTGCCAGGTCGAGGATGGAATGGGTTTCCCAGGACATTCCGGCTGTAGCTGAAGAATTCAGGAGTGTCGGATGCTCTGTTATCCAAACACTAGCTCCTCACCTAAGCCTGCTCAGAGAGCCGACCTCTGACCCGCGTGCCTCCTCTCCCCCACAGTAACAAAAAGGAGTTTGTGCTTGCCTGCCCTGGGTGTTACTGCTCTCCAGGATTACACATTAATCCACACGATGTAATTACCTTGAAACCCAGTTCTATTAATTATGCTGAGGTATCTAAGGAATTCGGCCATGTGGGTGCTAAGCTTGGCATTTGTTTATACCAACAACAAACATCATTAAGCAGCTTAAGTTGGCATGAATTTCAGGCATTAGAAATGTCCTGGTTCCAAAGTGAAATCACATCACCAAGCATATCTCAACCCAGGTGCAAAGCTCTGACTTTTTATATTGAGTAACAAGAGTCACTCCCTCCGGCTGGGGCATGGCTAAGTTGAACACAGAAATGACATCATCCTGACTTTTTTTGGGCATTTGGCCACATAAGGGATGTTTGTGTCACTCTTAACAAAAAGGAGCGTTATCTTGTGTCTTTCACTCTGAGAAGGAAGGTTTAAGTTAAATTACATTCAAATTCTTTTCAAAGTCTTAAAACTGTACTTCCTAGAACTGGACTCAAAGAAGTGGTGGTCTGTATGTGACCTGGTTCAGGGAAGATCTGAAGGTATCCCCCTTTCCCCATTCCTTACCTGCTGTGGATACGCTGGGCACCGCTCGATGGGGTTCTGTGACAAAGAGGGGTGCTGAAGCCAGAACCCCAACATTGTTTCAGAGAGAGTCAATGTGGTAATGTGGTGCTCATGGAAAGGGTCTAGAGGTATATGTGTGGCTGTCAGTTAACTGCTGAGCCTCCATGGGTCACAAACCAAATAGTCATTTTTTCCGATGCGCATTTTCCTCAGGAAGGGAAAGGCACAGGGCACAGACAGAAACTTGAAGGGCAGGTGGACCCTGGGTCCTAGCCTGGCTCACTTTTAACTGTCTCTATGACTTTACACATACAATGGAAGCATTTTGGAAGTGGTAAAACACACCGAGATTTGCAACTTTTAAAAATAAATTGTTTAGGCTAGTGGTTTGAGCACCAGAGAGGTCAGGATCTGAATCTTAGCTCTGGGATGGAATTTCTGAATTGCCCAGGCAGGTTACTCCTGGAATCTCTCAGGGATTCTATCTCCTCCCTCTTAAATAAAAACAGTGACCTCAGAGATTTACCTGTGAATTACTGCCATGGGATCTGTTGTGCAACTGAGTCATTGCCTAAAACATTGGAGGTGCTCAGTGAAAAGGAAGAATTATTATTACCCGTAAAATGGGCAGGAGGGGAAACACGATCTCTAGGGTCTTGTATAACTTAGAAACATTCTAAGGAAATGTTATCAGCAACTCCTTTGCCCCACAGTAATAGCTTCCTGACATCAGACTTTGCAAGAACATCAACAACCTCCCTGCTGCTTTGGAAACTCATTCCTATCTCCATGAATTGGTACCACCTCTGGTCAAGGACTTCAATCAAACACAATGTCCTTCCTCCCTCTTATTGGTAACTCTCAGATCCATTCATTTCTCCCCATATCCTCTGACACAAAGAATTACTGTTTAGATAATTGTCTCTCTATTTTTAAAAATTTTCTTACCATCTCCACTAATCCTGTCACCTTGCCACCATCCTAACACCATACTCTATTAGAAGCCATTTTGGTGTGTGAACTGTTAAATTTCATTTAGAAATCTAAGTTTATTTTCTGATTCTTTCATCTATCTATGAGAGTATTAAATTTCCTGTTTGTTTTATTTTGAGGTGTTCTAAAACTTAGTCAATTATCTGTTGCATGAATTGTTGCAATTGCCTTTTTTAAAAAAATTAAAGTATAGTTGATTTACAATGTTGTGTTAGTTTCTGGTGTGCAACAAAGTGATTCAGTTGTATATAAATATATACGTATATATGTGTATATATATATATATTCTTCTTCAGATTCTTTGCGATTATAGGTTATTACAAGATATTGAATATATTTCCCTGTGCTATACAGTAGTAGGTCCTTGTTATTATCCATTTTATATATAGTAGTATGTATCTGCTAATCTCAAACTCCCAATTTATCCGTCCTCTACCCCCTTTCCCCTTTTGGTAACCATAAGTTTATTTTCAATGTCTGTGAGTCTGTTTCTGGTTTGTAAATAAGTTCATTTGTATCTTTTTTTTTGGTAGATTTCACATATAAATGATATAATATAGTATTTGTTTTTCTCTGTCTGACTTACTTCACTTAGTATGATAATCTCCAGGTCCATTCATGTTGCTACAAATGGCATTATTTCATTCTTTTTTATGGCTGAGTAATATTCCATTGTAGATATATACCACACTTTCTTTATCCAATTATCTGTTGATGAACACTTAGGTTGCTTCCATGTCTTGGCTATTGTGTATAGTGCTGCTCTGAATACTGGGGTGCATGTATATTTTCAAATTGCAGTTTTCTCCAGATACATGCCTGGGAGTGGGATTGCTGGCTTCTTGCCTTCTAATCTTGCACTTCTTGCTTTATCGATGTGTAACCATGAATGGACTCCAGGTGTGTTCATCCCCTCAGACTTCATGACAGCTGAGCAGGGCCTGGAGCTCCCCTCTTTCTGTCCCCTCAGTGTGCCTCACAATATTACCATTTTCCATGTGTGTCATGGGTGCAAAATCTGGGAAGCACTAGTGTCTAATCCAGTGTCTATGCTGCAGTCAAAGTGACCCTGAAAAGAGAGAAAATAATCATGTTTATAACAGTCTACAGGTCTTCATATAGCCTTTAGGATCAATCAAAATTCCTTTAGCCTGCCAGATTAAGTTCACTTCATTGGCTTTAATTTGTATCAGGCTTGCCAGGCTAGCTTGAGAAAATATTTTCCAAATTCTTTTAATTCCTTTTTTTAGCATACCAACAGCTAAGCTTGGAGAGGGGGGCTTATAGAATTCTCCCACAGTCAATTGCAGATGGAGCCAAGACAGAAGGACAGGATGTGGGTGAAGTAAAAGAAAAGTCCAGTCGTTTTCTGGCCCTGGGGAGGGTGGGGAGGAAAGGAGAGACACAGAGTGTTTGTGTGAAGGGGAAGGAGAGGGAGGAGGGCCAGAAGTCAGTCCTCAGTCTCTGAGAGGGTGGGGACCCATTAAATCAGTGAGTTACACTGAGGGCAAAGAGGGGAGCTACTGCCACAGCCACCCGAGGGTGCGGCCTCAGAAAAGTACAGCAGTGTGGGTACTTTCTTTCTTTCTTTCTTTTTTTTTTTAAATTTTAAGTATAGTTGATTTACAGTGTTGTGTTAGTTTCTGGTGTACAGCATAGTGTGTCAGTTATATATATATATATATAAAATGTTCCTTTTCATATTCTTTTTCATTATTACAAGATATTGAATATAGTTCCCTGTGCTATACAGAAGGAACTTGTTTTTTATTTGTTTTACATATAGTAGTGTGTATCTGTATATCCTGAACTCCCAATTTATCCTTCCTTAACCCCTTCCCCCATATTCCATAACCGTAAGTTCTTCTATGCCTGTGAGTCTGTTTCTGTTTTGTAAATAAGTTCATTTGTGTTGGGCTTTTTTTTTTTAGATTCCACATATAAGTGATATCATATGGTATTTTTCTTTCTCTTTCTGGCTTACTTCACTTAGAATGATGATCTCCAGTTTCATCCATGTTGCTGCAAATGGCATTATTTCATCCTTTTTCATAGCTGAGTAGTATTCCATGTGTGTGTGTGTGTGTGTGTGTGTGTGTGTGTGTACACACACACACACACACACACACACACAACACATACTATACACACACACACAACACATACTATACACACACACAGCCCCCTGCCCTACAATTTCTTTGTCTATTCATCTGTCAGTGGACATTTGGGTTGCTTCCATGTCTTGGCTATTGTAAATAGTGCTGCTATAAACAGTGGGGTGTCTGTATCTTTTTGAATTAGAGTTTCCCCTGGATATATGCCCAGGATTGGGATTGCTGGATCATATGGTAAGTCTATTTTTAGTTTTTAAAGGAATTTCCATGCCGTCCTCCACAGTGGCTGCACCCATTTACATTCCCAGCAGCAGTGCAGGAGGGTTCCTTTTCTCCCCACCCTCTCCAGTATTCATCTTTTGTGGACTTTTCAGTGATGGCCGTTCTGTGTGTGAGAACTTTCTGAGGTTCCACCTCAGTTTCTGTGTGAGAACAAAGCCAAGTGAGCCTAGGGCCTGCTGAGACATGGCAAGGCGACCTGCTGCAGGGCTAGGAGCCCAGGGCACTCAGCTTAGGGAGGGCAGCCAGCGGGCGGGAGCCCAAGTGAGGTGGAGGCAGCCTCAGAGCCCTTCCAGTCCTAACCAAGCCGAGGAGACCCAATCACAGATTCTACCCACACCTAGGATGCCAAGTGACTCTGGATCATGCTGTGTGGATCTGAGAACCTCAGGGTCTCCCCTAAACCTCAAAGACACACCTATCCCTTACCTCTACTCCTATCCACCTGAAAACACTTCAGGAAATCAGCAGAAGTGGGGGAAGCTGCTTAAGCATTTTTTCCAAAGAGAGACTGGGCATTCCCCCTACGTGGGCTATTTCAGTTATAGGACTAGACAATGCTTTTAACAGATGTGAACATTAACTTAATTTGCTTTTCTAACCAGACTTACGAAAAAGACCAAAATAAAGAAATTACATTTTTCTGCCCATCTCAATTAGAATGTGTGAGACATTATTCTGCTAACTGTTGTTATTTGTAAAATTTGAAGAAAAGTATGGTATAACGTTGAGTACAAAATTCTCTGTTCTCCTTTCCCATTTTTTCCCCCTTTCTCTTGTTTCTCATATTTTACAATGTTGGTAGAGAACAGAAGGCAATGTTTGGAGGTTCCAAATTCAGGTGATTAATTGCCCGAGGCTGCTGCTAACACACAGGAGATTGGAGTGGATTTGGAGCTAGGCACATGAGAATGTACATTTTGGAAAAGTTTAACTTGATGTAGTTCTGCATTATCAATACCAAGATGGTGGGGGGCGGGGGGAGTAAATTTCAAGTGGTAGAGTGCATGCTTAGCATGCATGAAGTCCTGGGTTCAATCACCAGTACCTTCATTAAAGGGAAAAAATTAAATAAAATGAATTACCCCCCCACCACTGCAAAACAAAACAAAACAAAGAAACCCAAAATATCCAGATAGATTTTGGAAGTTGCGGGTATCTACTTGCTTAAGCAGGAGATTGGGATAGAAGGTGTAGATCAGAGAGTCTCAACAGATGAGTGGTAAGTGAAGCTATTAGGAGGGAGAACGAATCCCTTGGTGAACAGTTAGAAGAATGTATATTGATGGTGGAGGAAATGGCCAGTGAGAAAGACTGAGAAAGAAGAATGCTGTTTGCGAAGTGGCCAGTTGGGAAAAAGCAAGACAAGCTTGTGGAGGGCACAGAAGAAGAGAGTTTCAGCAAAGCATCTGCAATAACCTGGGTCAAACTAGTTCATTAATTATGAATTCATTCAAGAGATACTGAGCACTCATCCTGCGCTCGGTCTGTAATTAGGCTCTGGGGATACAAAGATGGAAAGACAAAAGCTACGAAATCGTTGGGAGAATGTGATTTTAGAAGAGGCCGCTGGCTTTTACCACCAGGAAGGCACAATGTAGTTTCATGAAGTGATGGCATCGGCGGTAAAGCTGCAGTAGCCGAGGTGTGGCTGGGAGGGAGGAACTTCCTTCAAGGAAATCTGGGGTGAAATGCAGGAGGGCAGTGGGGCTCCGAGGAATTTACACTGGGAAGAAGAGTGTTTTAGGGAGAGAAACAAGAGCATGTGTGTAAACTGAGAGGAATAAGCCAATGGATTAAATATGTTCTTTCAGCAAATATTTAGTGAATAGCTATTCTGTGCCAGACACGTTAGCGAGTCCAAACTCGTTCTGCTCGCTGCACGACAGGCCAATAAATCGGGAGACGAGGTGTGGGGCCAAGGAATAATGACTTTATTTGGGAAGCCAGCAGACCTAGAAGTCTTGGAGAACCACCTTCTCAAGTCAGAATTCAGGCTCCTTTTATACTAAAAAGGGGAGGGGGTGTGGTCGTTCGTTGCAAACCTCTTGGTATTGGAATCCTTTGTCCTTACAGCTGTGCCCGGAGGGTTAGGTCATGATGTGCCTGTAAACCTCCAACAAGACAAATGTTATTCTCCTTTCTGCAACTTTTTATCTCTGTGAATGGAAGCGTTCTACCCTTCAAGGTCAGAGCCTTGAGAATGGGCTCTCCCCTATATTTCAGGCTCTAGGCAACATTCTTTCACAAAAGCTGCAGACTCAGCAGGACTCAGCACAGGAAACAGAACACAGGGTTAGAGCTACGGGAACAGATCTAATACGGAGTCAGATTGGTTCTCCCCGACTACAGACATTGTTACTAGGGGAGGAGTGGGGCATGGAGCAGTGAATAAAACCTTGTCCTTAGGGAGCCCCATTCTAGTCAGGGAGAGAGAGAGAAACTCTGAACACATAAGCATTTTCACATGTATAAACAAGGTGCAAGGCCAGTGATGTGAGGGAGGGGCACATGGTCCAGAAATCCAGGACCCCTGTGTGGTGGATGCTGGTGCTGGGGCCGGGTGAAGGGGAGAGGGCAGCGCCCAGACACCCAAGTGAGTAGCCTGGGAGTGGGGCGGAGGCGGGAGTGAGTGGGTGGGTGGGAGGGAAGGCGAAGAGGCTTGAAGTATAGGCAGCACCAGTTCATACTGGTCAAGGCAAAGTGTTTGGCTTTTGGTTTAATCGCAGTGGGAAACAGCTGGGGAGTTTAAGCAAGGGTCTGATATTTTTTTCCTTGGGGCATGATGGCTATTAATAGAGAGTGTGCTGAGAACAAGAGACACAGCAGGGAGAACCCTCAGGAAGCCTGTGTTGTGGGTGAGGCTGGAGCACTGGTCCTGGACCACGCCTAGGGGTTTGGCACCAAGGATGTTGCCAAGAGTGGCATTTAGGACAGTTTTTGGATGTAATGCCATTAGGAGACCCAGGAAAGTCAGTGGTGTTGTTCAGTCCCAGTCCACAGGCCTGAGAACCGGGGCTCTGCTGGTTTAAGTCCCAGGGTCTGAAGGCTGAAGAACCAGCAACTCCGATGTGCCAAGGGCAGGAGACGATGGATGTCTCGGCTCCGGAAGAAGGAGTGAGAATTCGCCCTTCCTTCCCCTTTTTGTTTCATTCCGGCCCCCCAATAGACTGATGCTGCCACCCTCACGGGATGTGGACCTCCTTACTCTTCACTCAGAGTCAAATGCTGATGGAGAAACACCCTCACAGACGCAACCAGAAATGCTGTTTTACCAGCTCTCTGAGCATCCCTCAGCCCAGTCAAATTGGCACATAAAATTGATCATCATAGGGGTCAAAGGAAAAACTGGCTTAGAAAAAAGAGAAGTCAGAGGAGGATGGAGTAATTGATAAAGAAGTGGGAGGCATGGGTGTGGGCGCACAGGTATGTGTGTGTAAGATTTGATAGAGATGCTTCATTTTATTTTATTTTATTTTTTATCTTTCCCCCGCTGTATTGAGATATAATTGACAAATATAATTGCAAGATACTTAAAGTGTACAATGTGATAATTTGATATAAGCATACATTGTGAATGATTTCTCCCCATGGAGTTAACACATCTATCACCTAACATATTTACTTTTTTTTTTTCCTGGTGAGAACATTTATGTCTACTTCTTAGCAAATTTCAACGATGCAACACAGTGTTATTAACTATGGTGTGCTTCTTTTTAGATACAGAAGAGGAATACATGAATGAAGAAACTCGGGCGAATTCCTGAACCACTCAGAGCCTTTTCTGTAAAGCAGAGAATTGTCCTTGGGATTAAATCGGCTCATGTGTGCAAAGGGCCTGGTGTCATACCTGGCACCAGAGCAGGTGGGCAGCCTGTAGATTGTACAAATGTGGGGAGAGAAAGATTCTGAAAGGGGCGGAGGAAGTGAAGGGATTCTGACCCTGCGAACGGTGCCGTCCTGGAGAACTGACTGAGGAACTTCGCTGAGTGTGAGGGCCTGGAGGGCGGGTCGGGGCCGGGAGGAGAGCGATAACATTTAGAAAGCCGCTGGGGAGGAGGCCGAGGGGGGCCGGGAACTACCAAGACTTCTAACGTTCTTGTTATTCTGGTTCAGTGATGTTTCTTCCCCCTGAAGTATTTTTTTAAGCCAATGGTTTTATCCCAAACTGAAGTCTCTCTGTACTGAGCCCAAGAACAACAGAAGTCATGTTATAATAATAAGACTTGACAGGAAAACCATACCCAAGAGAGCTGTCCTGGGAGATGCTCGGGAAGGGGCTGGCCACCCATCCCCCACACTGACCCGAGTCTGGTCCAGCCTGAAGCCTCTTACCTTGAAAAGGGACCAGCCTGGCAAAGGGATGGCATTGATGATGGTGATGGTGGCCACGCCAGTTTACTTCTAGTCCAGCCCATATGTGGGGTTCCTTTCCTGAGGGCTGTGGGATTCAGTTACATCCAGTGAGGGAGAGTGAGGGGTAAGCACGGTATACAATGTTTGATGCACAATTTATATGGCACAAGATCCAGTTAGGCTATATTTTGATGGATTTAAATACCCAATTCATCCTTTTTTCCATTTAAAAATGTATTTTGAAAGCATAAAATACACATATAATATCCCTACCATAAAAAATTACTTAAAATTTGTGCTATTTTTCTTTGTAACTAGTTTTCTCAACAAATACAGGTAATATTGCCATTAAAATATTGGGCTTTTATTTTATAATGTCCACTATCTTTGAAGTCATTAAGTGAATGAAACTTCTTTTGTACTTCTTGTTTTCTTTACATAAAAATCAAAATGTATAAGTATTTTCAGTTAGCCATTAATAAAAGAAGTTAATTTAATCCTTCGTGATACTGATTTCACGATGTTTCTTTTCTATAAATTGCTGTTGCTTGTTTTAACGAAACAACTTGTGAAATTTCCTGAAGTACTGTTATTTTTCCCACATACTTTCAAATTTAACTTAGAAGCTTGCAACATATTTATTTCGGGATCTAACTGTTAAGGTTCTTATCCTTAAAAAAGCTTTCTTACACAGAAATTTAAGAAATCCAGACTGAGTGTATGGCTTTAGACTTGTGTTTAAGTCAGGAAGCAGTAGCTATTGCTGGTGGGTAGGAGAGAGGTCTTCAGATCAGCAGTTCTCTTCGGTCTTTTGGAAAAGTGACCTTTTCTTGTTAAATGGCAGTTATAAGGAGCATCATGGAAAGAGATGCAAAGGCACTGCTGGCGGTTTATTAATGATGCTGCCTCCCTGAGATAAAGTCAGCACTTCAGATGCTGATGTTCTGTACAGATGCTCGGTTTAAAAATGCGATCAGAGATCCATGTAACTGCAGTCCCTGGACCGCCTGGCCCCCTCCCACTGGTGCTGTGACTCTTTTTGGTGGTCCAGGTGGTTCCACTTTCTGGACTGTTCCTCTTCAGTCTGAGTGGAAGTTGGAAGTTGCTTTGCGCAGCTGTATTATGGCATCCACATACTGACACTGAATACCACATCTGTAAACATATGTTACCACACAAGCAAACTGAAAAGCAGTTGACTCAGCCAGTTTCCAATGCTTTAACTTATATGATAACATTGAGTTAAGTATTTTTAAAAAATTTTTCTTGCTGCTTTTGGACAGTGACCAAATCCACAAAGGAAACTATGCAAATATTCAGACTGAACTTCTACGTGTGTTAAATTTCCACTCATGAGAAAAGTTAAAATATCCAGTGCTTCTTGGTCAATCTTTTTTCTCTTGATTAGTTTTATGAATTCATGCTTAAAATTTCTCTTTAATGATCATAACCAAAATATAGTTTGACATTTGAACAGTATTAGCACATTAGCTGTTTGGAAGAACACAGACTTAGGGTGGAGGGAAGGAGTGAAATAAAAGCCTTGGGAATTCAGATTTTCTAGTCACCGGGGAATGGATTTTTTTTCTGTCTGGCTTGGTGACAATGAGAAAATTCATTTAGAAGTCAGCATCGGAGAATCGTGAAACTTCTGAGATATGGAGAGTCTTTAGTTCTAATATAACTCTCTTATTTTTATAAAGCGAAGAGAAAGGAGGTGACTGGTCTGAGAACTGTTAGTGGCAGAGATGGAGTCAGGACTGAACTCGTGTCCAAACTTGCTGCTCTGCCAGCTACCCAACAACTCCTGTAGGTGGAGGCAGGAGGAGTGAGAGGGATCGGGGCAGGATGTGGAAAACAATTATCACCAAGTTCTCTTTGCTGGGCCCAACCTTTTTGGAACCTGCAACCCTGAGTCAAACGGAGCTAACCAACCAGTGTCAAGGGGAAAAGCAGGTGAGATCTGCCTTGATGTGTTTCACACCTTGAAGCCTGAAGGAGATTTGGACTCAAATTCTAATTTTGATATTTATGATTGGAGGCTTAGATGGCTCAATCTTCATATAAACAGGGTGGCATAAATCAGTGGTTCTCCAACTTTACCATGCATCAGAATCATCTGGTGCGTTTGTTCAAAACTAGCTGTCCAGGCCCTGTCCCCAAGATTCTGGTTCAGTAGGTCTAGGTGGGACCTGAGAATTTGCATGAAGTCTGGGAAAAGAATGCAAGATACTCTATGGCAAAAGAAAATTGCAGAAGGGCTGTAGAGTACAAACCGGGCGCAGCAAAGGCCGCTCAGTGGTGTCTTCCCTTGGAAGCCGATCTCAAAACAAACCTTATTTATTTAAATTGGACTCAGTGGGAATTCCCAACAAGGAAAGATCGTTGTAAGATCAAAGCACTAAGTGAGAAACCAGGGAACAAGAATTTTATGGGACTACTACCTAAAGAATTCTCTAGGTAAGAATTTTCAGTTATGTCTTACTGATGTTCTTTTGTCGTTAGAAGAGCATGAAGCCATAATTTTAATTCCCACTTTGGTCCTTTCTTCACCTTTACTACAACTTTGCTTGGTTGTTTTATTGAGTTTGGCAATTCTTTAATCATAACAAAGAGAACTGGGGAAGTCCAAATGTATAGTTATTTCCTTGTTCCTATTACAGATCCACAGTTTTCTGTAGCATTTTTTTCCCAGGAATATACGTTGGCTGAAGTTGCTATGCTGGGGTTTTAGATATTTCAGTTACATTTTGTACAGCGTGTAACATAATTGCTAAATGGATGCACTGCTTACAGTTTGTTTTAGATGGGGTTTTAAAATACTCCTAAGAGTTGAAAAATATCTTTTAAAACGTAAAAATTGTACTTTAGATGTAAAAATATACCCTTGGTATAAACGATTTTATTTTACATTTCTTTTTTTTTTTTTGAGTCACAAATGTGCTACGATATTTATTAGCTAAAGATATCTAAACTTGAGATCTATAATTTAGACATGACTCACTGGGAAATGATTTTTTTAATGGAAGTATAGTTGATTTACAATGTTGTGTTCATTTTAGATGTACAGCAAAGTGATTGAATTATATATACACATATATCTATTTTTTTCAAATTCTCTTCCCTTATAGATTATTACAAGATATTGAATATAGTTCCCTGTGCTACACAGTAAGTCCTTGTTGTTTACCCATTTTATACATAATAGTGTATATCTGTTACTCCCAAACTCCTAATTTAACTGTCCCCTCCTTCCCCCCCAGTAACCGTAAGTTTGTTTTCTGTGTCTGTGAGTCTGTTTCTATTTTATAAATAAGTTCATTTTTGTCATTTTTAAAATTCCACATAGTGGAAACATCTAGATTCCACAAGTGATACTATATGGCATTTGTCTTTCTCTATCTGACTTACCTCACTTAGCACGCTCATCTTTACGTCCTTACATTTCTTTCATTTAAAAATGACCCCAAGTCTGAGGTAAGTCACTTAAAAGGAGTGACTTTTTTTTTCTGGTCAAGATCGAATGCATTGGTGATCTCCTTTTGTCTTGAGGACTTATGACCCTTGTAAAATGCAAATTTGTAGGAAAGAAAGAAAAATGAGCCCATACCTCTCAGTTGGCCTTCTGTTGGCTGTATAACAGAGTGAGTGTTTTACCCGGTTTTTCACTGACACAGCAGGAAGGAAGATGTCTGAGAAAGGGTCTTGTGGTGAAAAATAGCCTGACTGATCATTTAAGACCATCTGGGAAACTTGTGTCCAAATAGCTGGTGGGTGTTCTGGACACTGAGTGCCTGGGCACCACGTTCCCATGAGAAGCACGGAGAAGCTCTGCTGCTGGTGTCGGGCTTAATCAAGTCTCAAATTTAAGTCTTTCTTTCTTTTTTTTCCCCTTAATCTGGGTGATTTGTGAGATTATCCGTGGTTTTCTTTTAGAAGTAATTAAATCAGATTAAAAATGAGGTTCATTATGGCTATTTAAAAAAAAGTCAGATTGTAAATGTTGACAAGATGGAGAGAAATTGGAACACACATTCTTCATTGATGGAATGCAAAATGGCGTAGCCGCTTTGAAGAAGTCTGGCACCTCCTTAAATAGTTAAATGGAGAGCTGCCCTATGATGGGACAGTTCCACTCCCCTTTCTCTCTCTCCCTCCGCCGTCTCCCCATATGTGTTCAAACTCTCCACACTAGAGTGTAAGCTCCATGAGAGTCCAGACCTGGTCCATCTGGTTGTGAACATCTGGAACAGAGTTTTTGACACATAGCAGGTGCTCAATGTATTTTTCTTTGACCAAACTAGTAAGAATTAGGCCTACAGTAAAGTTATTAGGAGCACAGCCTCTGGAGTTACCCTGCCTCACCGTGAATTCTGACCCAACTCTTCCTGTGGGAACTTGCTGTTCTTACTCAGCCTCTTTGAACCTCAGTTTCCTCACCTGTGAAATGGGATAGTAAAACAGCACATAAGATTTTTGAGCAACAAGCAGTCAAAAAATTAATTGAAAATAAAGAAAATGTATTTGTAAAAGGTATTAGAAATAAAGAAAATTCATTTAACACAACATTATTAAGAATTAATTGCATAACACTTTGTACCATGTAATATGGACATCATCTCTGTAGATGAGTAAGATGTGGTCCCTGGCCTCCAGATCATAAGGAACTTTCCCCCTAGTAGGAAAGAGGTGCGTCAAAGCCAAGGAAGAGGCACAGGTCTGTGATGTATACACCAAAGTGAATGGACCACATTTGTCAAACACCTTAGGGATCACAGATAAGCCTAACTTTGTTCACAGTTTTCAGCTTAAGGAGACACAGTAATTTTGAAATGAATTAGTTTCTCCAAAATATTGCGTTATATGTGAAAATGCTAATTTCTGTATATTTCAAGTGGACAAAGTTTAGTCATCATGAGAAAATTTTATTTTATGCCTGGCGAATTTATTTAAAAACAGTGAGGCAGGGAGGGATAAATTAGGAGTTTGGAATTAGCAGATACAAACTGCTATACATAAAATAGGTAAACAATGAGGTCCTGCTGTAGAGCACAGGGAACTACATTCAGTATCGTGTAATAACCCATAATGGAAAACAGTATGATAAAGAATATATACATATATATATATATACATACATGTAACTGAATCACTGTGTTGTACCCCAGAAACGAACACAGCATTAGAAATCAACTATTCTTCAATTTAAAAAAAGTTGAAAAATAAAATAAAAACAAATAAGTACATTGAGCACAGGATATATTCCAAAATACAGCTTTGTTTTTGACTTCCCCTTTTCTTTAAAATGTATTTGGTGGGAGTGTTGCCCCTGATCATAACTTGGGCAGGTTCCAGGACTCTGGGGCTCACTCGTAGTTCGGTTAGATGTGATCACTGTAGCAAGTTGTGCCTCTCTTGACTTAAAGTCTCCCCTAGACCTAAGTACCAGGGAATATGAAAGAATTCACAGTTCAGAGATGCAATGCCTTGTGGGAAAACAAAATAGAGACGGGAGACTGGGGCCATGATTCAACAGATTCTGTCCTTAGATTTGCCACCTCTAGCTAATGGCAGTCAACTTTAGAAGGTCACTCAGCACAAAAGCAGCCCCAAACTCCTGCGGGCGTTGTAAGATCACTTACAGTTGGGGAACTAGAGTTAGGATCCTTTGTGAAGTTTCTCAGAAGATTATCATGCTGTGAAGACATCTCTGAACGTGGTGGCAAATGGAATCACTACAAAAATCCGCTAATTTAGGTCTGCTCCACACCTAGCTGTTTCAACCCAGAATACACCTCTTGCTGACCTCCTTAAAAGAGTGGTCTCTCCCTGGGAGGAAAGGGTGACAGCTTGGGAGGCGGCAGTTTCTTATTCTTAGCAGATTGATGTTAGGAAATTTTGTAAGGAAATCAAGGCTTGGTTTTTACTAACATATTTTTAAAAAATGCATTGTAGGAAAAAGCTTAAGTAAAGTTGGTTATTGTCAAGAAAATTACTATAGCCATAGGATGTCTACCTAATGGTGTACTGTTGTCACTATCATACCTAAAAATATCATATATCTATGAGGTGTGTGTATCTTTTTATCTTTTTCATGAAGGAGCCAAGTATTAATAGTCTGCTTTCAGCTTAAATAATGGAGGCATTTCCACCACTGTTCTGTTAAAGCTGGAACGTCCACGCTTGCCATCTCTGTAGGAGGGATCCAGAAGTGGCTTTTCCATACAAAGCAAAAGTAATTCTGTGCTGAGCAGACAAAGACCCAATTAAGTTACAATCTTTGTGTGATGAAAATTTAGTCTTTACAAAGTCCCTTGCGTGTATTTTTGCACTTAATAAAATAAAAGAGTACACTAAATTATAAATTTTTGGTGGCATCTTATACATCTTAAACCAATAATAACACGTGAGGGACCATTCCTTGTTGCATACTGTAGCTAGAAGCTTGCTTTCTCTTCTCTGTTTCTATGATCTTGAATAAATTCATTTTACTCTATCATAAAAGAGATCCTAAGAGTAGTTTTTTTCCCTTTCTGGTCCTCCATCCACATGTTCAGAGCCTCTTCTGGCTTCAACATCCAGAGATGTCCATGCTGGTTCCTCAGGTTCTAGTGTGATCCCAGGAGGTGTGGACCTGAGTAGTTGCGATGGGAAAAGATTGGAGAACCCGTTAAAGCTATTTGATAGAGGTAAGCACTTCTCAGTTTCCCGGACCCCTGTCCTCACTGCTGTCGGGACACAAGGTTGCACAGTCTTAGCTGTGCCTGTGATAACTTCTTGCCAGTGTTCCTGAATCTCTCTGGCCCGTCTAAGAGTTCTGAGTCTCAGGGTTTTTTTCCCATATAATCACATTACTTTGATGCTCTGTACCGAACTTGGTTACAAAAACCTTAGCTTCTACTTTGCCTGATTTTTTTCTGTTCCTAATTCACAGGATCTGCTTTTCTAATTATTTCCAAAAGAATATTTTATAACTCATGTCTGATCTAAATAACATATAAAAGTTAACCCGCTGTACCTGAAAATTGCATCAGGGGACTTGTGGTTGGGGAAGGAATTTAATATTTAAAAACTAAAAGCAAAGAGACAAATAGACACACACAACAAAATTAAAAAATCTCTCATTTCATGGATTGACTTCTTAATATAGGATTTGCTGGTGAAAAAATTATCGTTGATTATTGCTAAATCTGTGCAGCAGATTTTGATAGCATATGAGCATTTTTTCCCCTCTTCTTTTTTTTAGCCTAAAATTTTAATGAAAATATAAAATCTTTTTTTTTCTGCAGCTTCCCCGTGACTTATTGAGTTGGCCAAGGCCATACCAACTTCTCATATAAAAGTTACAGCACCCCCGGCTGCCTGACTCTTGTAGTATATTGGAATGCCTCTGAAATCAGGGCAGAATTTTATTTATTTTCTCCCCAGCTCTTAACTTGTCAAATAAATTATCAGGGAAAAATCCTTCTCATCACCGCAGATGATTTACAAGAAGTAATAAGGTCATTGTCCTCTTGTACCCTCCAAAAAGAAAGAAAGTTTAATTTGTGCCAATTAGTCATTTATTTCAATAGCAAGAAAGATTGGGAAAAAATATGGGCGGTAAAGTCAGGAGAGTCCCTCCAGATTTTTTTATAGCCAAAAAAAAAAAAATCACACAAAGACCTTTTGTTTGAATGTTTTAGTTTGCTGTTTCCATTAAAATTAACTCTTAACTCCAGGTGTAGCTCTTGTGGGCAGATCTTCAAGACTCGCCAGCCTTTTCCCATCTTTAAACTGAAGCTGGTCAATAAGAAGAACGGAGGGAAGACATAGAGAAGGAGGCGCACACGCACGCACGCACGCGCGCACGGCTGCCTCGGTGACCGCCCTCCAGCTCATCCGGTGCTTTATGGCCTTTATTGTCTTTCTCAGGACCGGGAACTGATGAGCACCCGCATGGTAACGTGTGAAACCCAGATGCATCTGTGCCCATTTGTTTTCACAGAAAACAGTACAGGTGAGCTCACCCATATGGAGGAGTAAACATCACTGTCAGGGAGATGCATGGTAATTAAGCATAAATGTCTAGCACTTTTATATACATGCTATCATAATTATTCTATTTTTACCAAAAAACACGGGTTTTTAATTTCTTGCTTTGGTGTGTTTGTATTCAGTCCAGTGTTCCCTGTGAAATCTCCCATTCCCTTTTGCCGTCATCATCGCCAAGTCCAGCTGCATTTACTCACAGGGTACTTGGGACCCCTTGCCTTCCACGGCTTCCCTCCTGCACCCCCAGCCTCTCCGCCCTCCCACACGGCGCATACTGACGGGGCCCTGACACCCCGCTCCCTGCCCCCAGTGCCAAGGCAGTCGGCACAGGTCAGAGGGCTGAGGGCTCCACAGTGGGTGAGTAGGATGGTAATAATCCGATGTAAAAGGGAAGGAAGACCCAAGTTCAGGGACGTCATATAGGAATAAGAGGCTCATGGAGATGAATGCCTGGCTCCCCAGAATCCTTGAATTGTGCTTAGCTGTGTTGGAGAAGAGGCTTAGGAAGGAAGGGGAGGGCCTGTCCTGGGTGCCCTGCAGGACACACAGGGTATCTGGGGCCTCTCTGACACCCCCACTTACTAGGAATATTCAACTTGGATGTGAATTTTAGGAGGTTAATAACCATAACATGCCACTTATGTTTGGAGCTATATAATTTTAAAAGAGTGTTCTCATTTAATTCTAATAACCCCATGCGGTAGGCCTTATTATCATCCCCATTTAAAAAATAATTTTTAAAATTTCAGCTTTATTGAGGTATAATTGACATATAAAATTGAAAGATATTTGAAGTGTACATCATGGTAATTTGAAATATGTATATATTATGAAGGGATTCCCCCATTTGGTTAATTAACATACCCATTACCTCACATATTTATCTTTTTTTTTCCCTTGGTGAGAACTTTTAAGTTCTAGTCTCTAAGCAAATTTCAATTAGATCCATTTTTTAAAATTAAAGTATAGTTGACTTACAGTGTTGTATTAGTTTCTGGTGTACAGCATAGTGATTCAGTTATACATTTATATTCTTTTTCTTTATGGGTCATGGTAAGAAATTGAATGTAGTTCCCTGTGCTATACAGTAGGACTTTGTTATTTATTTCATATGTAGTAGTTTGTATTTGCTAACCCCAAACTCCTAATTTATCCCTGCCTCTCCTTCCCCCTTGGAACCATAAGTTTGTTTTTTTTATGTCTGTGAGTGTTTCTGTTTTGTAAATAAGTTCATTTGTATCATTTTTTTTTGTTCCACATATAAGTGATAGTATATGGTATTTCTCTTTCTCTGTCTGACTTTTTCACTTAGTATGGGCATCTCTAGGTCCATCCATGTGGATGCAAATAGCACTATTTCATTCTTTTTTATGGCTGAGTAATATTCCACGGTATAAATATACTACAACTTCTTTATCCATTTGTCTATTGATGGACATTTAGGTTGTTTCCATATCTAAGCTATTGTAAATAATACTGTTGTGAATATTGGGGTGCATGTATCTTTTTGAATTAGAATTTTTGTCTTTTCTGGATATAGGCTCAGGAGTGGGATTGCTGGATCATCAGGTAAATCTTTTTTTAGTTTTTTTAAGGAAATTTCATACCATTCTCCATAGTGGCTGCACAAAATTACATTTTCACTAACGGTGTAGGAGTAAACCCATTTTTAAAGGAGTCAGTTGATGCTCAGAGAGGAGCCATCCCACAGCTAGCTGGTGGTCAAGCCAGAACCCTGACTCACGGCGAGAAAGCAGAGAACAGTGGGAGTCAGAGCAGTGAACTCAGGGTAGAAACGAGAGGAAAATGGGGAGGAGATGCTGCGAGGGTGAAGGGACAGCAAGGGACAGATGGGAGCCTGAGATGAGAAACGTGTGTCCCTCTCTGCATTGTGTTCTGCTGGCCTTGGTTAACCTTCATCTCTGTGCCATTGGTTAAGAGCTGTCACAAAGGGAATGTCAGGCCCTTGGAGGTCTACTTTTTCATCTCAGCAAGAATTATTAGCTGTAATTTTGAAAACCTGAAAAAAAATCCTATTTTGGGAAATTGCTTCCTACAGCTTTCATTCTACCCATATTATCAAGTTCTGTTTATAATGAATTTGAAAGAACCATAAAAATTCTTCAACTGCCAACATCTGGCATCAAATGTTGCTTCCACGAGACGTCTTGGGAAGTTTTCTTTCTCTTGCAATAGCTGAGTTCTCTTGCTTTAGTGCCACCTAGATATTCTACCGCAGATTATTCAGTGTTGAACTGCTTCCCTGCTAATCCTACTCTTTTCTAAATTTAAAATAAGGAAAAAAGGTTTATTTAGTTTTTTAATGGGATTAAAAAAATCTGTTGTTTTTAGATGGCAAAATCTTCTCAGCCCACTCTCAGCAGTTAGGGAACAGTTGCTCTTCTGGAGTTTTCTCTTGCTTTTTACAGTTGCCTTGTGAATTCCACACTTAGATCATTTTCCTATAAGTAGAGCCAGGTTTATGTTACTTATAATGTAGAAGCAGATCTCTAAATGAGCAAATCCGTAGTTCTCAAACTTTTCAGTCTTAGGGTCTCTTTACACACTTTAAAATTATCAGAGAACCCCAGAGAGTTCTTCTGTGCATTTCTGTGGGGGTATATCTACCAATATTTACCCATAATAGAAATTAAAACTAAGAAAATTGTGCAATGTTTATTTGTAATTCATTTAAAGTAGCAATACTAATGTTAACTGAAGCAACATATTTTTTTAATAAAAAATAACTATACGAAAACAAAAGAATTTACGAGAATGGCATTGTTTTACATTTTTGCAAATGTCTTCAATATCTGGTTTAATAGAAGACAGCTGAATTCTCATATCTGTTTCTGCTTCAGTCTGTTGCAATAGCACACATCATGTAGCCTCTGGAAAACTCCATGGCAAAAAAGACAAATAACAATTTCATTTTATTATGAAAATAATTTTGACCTTGTGGAAAATCTGAAGGAGTCTTAGGGACCATGATGGGTCCCCAAACCACACTTTGATAACCGCTACACTCAACCACCATGATAAGGCTTAAAAGAGCCGAAGATGCTATTGCCAAGAGACACAGTTACACTTCAGCCCCTCCAAAATATTGGCTATCCACAGGTATGCTTGTAGAGTGCCTTTTCCATGGCTGTGCTACTGAGCATTTACTGTGTGGGGGTCATTTTTTGTGTTTTGTTTTTTTTGTGTTTGTGTGTAAATTGTATGATTTATACACCATCAGAAAAGCTTAAGATTTGGAAGTAAACAATGTAGTATAATGGTTAAGAAAAATAGCTTTACAAGGTGCAGAATACTGTGTGCTACAATTTGTGTTAAAAATAAAAAGAGTGAGCAAGAGATGCTTTATAGACCTTCTAGAAGAATAGATAAAAAACAGTAGTCATGGTTCTTTTTGGAGTGACTACTGGGGAACAGAATATTGGAGTAGGAAAGAATGGCTATCTCTCATTTATGGTTTATGAGTTATTTTTTAACCAGGTGCATGTGTTAGTTTCTCACTGAAAGTATATTATTAATAACAAAAGAAAAATGCAACAAAAACCTTTAGAATCAGAAAGATTTAGGCTAGAACCTTAGTCTGCCACTTATTACCTAAACTTGACCTGTTTCTTATCCATTTTTTTATCTGTAAACTGAAGTTATTGCTGGTATCTACCTGATAAGATTACTGTATAAAATGAGAAAATGAAATAATACCTTGTTCTTGGCCCACGGAAGCATATGTTTTACTTATGATTGCTAATCACAGTGATCATCGCTTTATGAATCAAAGGCTTATTTTGAAAGTTACTAATCATTCTGTAATTTTTCTTTCATTGGGTGATTCTGAAGTGTCATTAGGTGGTCAAGCAATTGCAATCATGATCTGCTCATTGAGAGACTGTTTAAAAGTCTAGATTATTCTATCCATTTATGACTGAAGCTTCTTATCTTTCTGCCTAATATTGTTTGAGCTACACTTCCATAGTCACACTTCTGTGCTTTCCACCTGTCCTTGGTCAACCTTGACCTGAGCCTGGCTCGTAGGTCCCTGGTTCCCTTACTCTATGGAGGAACCCCTAGCTCTAGGCCAGCCAGCCTGAATTGGCCTTTTGCCCTTTTCATGCTTGAATGTGCATCTTTCTGCCCTGTCATTCCTATATTGGATTTAGAATCATCTGTTTTTAGTAAACTTCTTATTTCTTGATTATTCTGCTCAGCTAGGACACATTTGTAAGTTCCAGCTCCTCCGGTTTTGACTTTGTGTATGTTCCTGTACTGAACGCACTTCTCACTTTCTCCTAAACTTAATATCCATGTGATTACTTACTGCCTGCCTTCCATCCCATCATTTGGGTTTGATCCTTGGTGATCATTTGACAAGTGTCTGAGCTTCATCTGCTAATCCTTGGTGTCTAACAAATCCCCACACTCCTATCTCAATGACGTGCTGGTTTACACGAGATACAGATCACTTGGTGTGATGCGCCATGGAGGACAGAAAAATGTCATTCTCGGATACACACGGAACACATGGTTCACTCTCGCAGACATGGGTGGGGTTGAGACAGCATTCTATCAAGGGTGCTGTTTATTAGATTTTTGCCAGAATCTTGGTAGCAAGTGTCATAAGTTCACCCAGTCCAGATATCTGTGTGAAATAATAGCTCTGAAATTATTAGGAAGGAGGAAGGATTTATTGAGTATGAAATGAGAAATATGCATTTTTTTCTACAGACCTATCCTAAATAAATTATTCTGGATTTATAGTGGGTTCAGATATCAATCTTTAGGTCCCTTTCAGTAAGGAATGAGGGGTAAACTTAAGGAGTATGGCTAACAAAGTAGCCTCTGTTTTAGTCTATTTCAGTTTCTCATTCTGGACACTATTGACATTTTCAGTGGATAATTCTATGTTGTCAGGGGCTGTCCTGTGCACTGTCAGATGTTTAGAAGTTTCCATGGCCCAACCAGGGATGCCAGTAGCACCCCCTTAAGCCATGATGATCACTAATGTCTCCTCCAGATTTTGCCAGATGTCCTCTGGGGGATCAAAATCACCTCCTTTTGAGAACCACTGGTCTAGTCTCTGTAAATTTATAACAATGTAGTCTAACTTTTGATTTTTTTTTAACAAAATAGGTACAGGAATATTGGACTTAATTTTCTTCTTTAATTTCTTTACTTTTTGAAAATATTTTATTATTGTAACTTTTTGGTTTCATTCTATTTTTCTCCCTACTAGAATAGTAAATTATTATATTTGCTACACATTCTTGTGAAATTCTTTTATTGTTATTATTATTACCATTGTTACTAATCAGTATCTGTTTTCCCCAGGAGGTTCTAAGCACCACAAGGAAAAAAACTTTTTCTGGACCTATGTATGCCCTTGTCTATATTAATGGCTGTCGACTGGCAGGTGGTTAAGAAATATTTGTGAAATGAGTGAATGAATGGATTCTTCCTCTTGAGTTGGGAGGCAGTATGTTCATATAGGACTAGAAAAAGAGAGGGAAGGTCTGGGTTCCAGTCTTGGTTGCATGGTGGGATCTTTGGCAGATCTTTTCATTTTACTGGCCTTTCATTTCCCCATAGGTAACATGATGACCCGTGAGTGATCTTGCATTAGTTTCCCACAGCTGCTGTAACAAAGTACCAAGTCCTGGGTGGCTTAAAACAGAAATTGATTGTGCCACTTTGATCTTAGGCTGGAAGTTTGAAATCAAAGTGTCTGCAGGGCCAGGCTGTCTCTGAAACCTGTCGGGAGCATCCTTCTTTGCCTCTTCTAGCTCCTGCTGTCTGCTCGCAGTCCTTGGAGCTCCTTACCTGCTAGATGATCACTCTAGTGTCTACCTCCCTTGTGACATGGTCTTCTTCCCTGGGTGTGTCTCTGTCTCTATGTCTCTTCGTATCTTATAAGGACAATAGTCATCAAACCCACTCTTATGACCTCCTCTTAACTTGATGACATTTGCAAAGACCCTATTCCTAAATCAGGTCACATTCACAGGTACCAGGGGTTAGGACTTCAGTATATCTTTTGGGGGACACATTTCAACCCGTAACAGATCCTGTTTAGTCTGAATGTTGCTCTTATGGTCTCTGCCTTTGTCCATTGCTCTTAAATGACAGATCATAATTAATGTTGAGAATAGAAGTGTAATTTGAACCCAGTTTAGTGATTAGGCCCCTTGGAAAGAAATGGCTGAAATCTAACAGTGCTGAAGGAAATCTCTGAGGATTGACTTGGTTAAACCATCGCCTACACTCTAATGCCTTGAGCATGTGGACATCCAAGCTCCATCTCCACCCCCTACACATAGCCACACTTTAGGACCAGGGAGGGCACATTGGCAGTCTGCCTACACTTGGGAAGGTGGACTTGAAGAAGAGCTTGCGTGGCACTGACTGCAGACTTGGGTCTACTTGGGCTGTCTTATTTTCCTCGACTGAGGGTGGCCATAACAAAGTACCACAACTAGCGGACTTAAACAACGCAGATTTACTGCCTCACGGCTCTGGAGCCTGGAAGTCCAAGTCAAGATTCTAGCAAAGTTAGCTCCTTCTGAGGGCTGGGGGGCCTCTCCTCTTGGCCTGTGGATGGCCGTCTCCTCCTTGGTGTCTTCACATCATCTTCCCTCTCCATGTGTTTGCTTCTGTGCTCAAATTTCCCTTTTTTCTAAGGACACCAGTCATATCAGGGTAGGGCCCACTGCAATGACCCATTTTAACTTATCTATGTAAAGACCCAGTCTCCAAAGAGGATCACATTCTGAGATACTGGGGGTTAGGACTCCAATAGATTTTTAGGTGAGGAACACAGTTTCACCCTTACCAGGCAGGAATTCTGGAATTCCACGGAGAGTGGCCCAGAAGGGATTCCATGGGTTCCAGGTGGCCGTGTCCTCCTGGCTCCATAGCTGCCTTCCCCTAGAGGGAAGGCCGTGCCAGGGGCAGGGCACAGGGCCCCAGCTGGTAGTGTGCCTGTTAGCGATGTACTGTGTAACGTAGCATGTATAATTATAAACTGCACTGAACTCTGCCCCACCCTTTCCTCCAGTCTTTGCCATTTCAGAGCAAACTGGATCTTTGACCTCCTGCCAGCATCTGCACCTCTTTGCTTGAGGGTTTTCTCCGGCCAAAGAAGCCGGCTCTGAGCCAGAGAATGAGCGCTCCCCTGGGAACAGCCCTCAGCCCATGAATGAGGATGGCTGGGATATAGATGCCTCAGCTCCCTGGCTCCTTGGAAGGGAAACTTCTGCGAAAAGGGTCAATAGGTGGGTCAATGTCAAAGATTTCCCCCCTAATTACAAAATTTCACTGAAAGATATTTGTTTAATGTGAAAAAATTAACATTGAATTGTCACATAGATACTTGTTTTTTTTTGTGTGTGTATTTTGTTTATTGTCTGTTTCCTCCATGTTAAAAAGCAAGCTCTGAGAAGACAGGGATTTTGTTCTGTTTGGTTGACCGCTGAATGCCCAGGCCAGCACAGGACCTGGCACGTGAGCAGGTGAGCAATTCTGCCTGCGGATGTGAATGATAAGAGGTGAGAATGGCTGCCCTCCTGGGGCGGGGAGGATGGTGAGGAGGCAAAGTTCAGATTACTCATGATGCTGCATTTTATCATCTTATTGTTTTTTTTTCCCTTGAGTTATAGTCAGTTTACAATGTGTCAATATCCAGTGTGGAGCACAGTTTTTCTGTTATACATGAACATATATATATTCATTGTTGCATTCTTTTTTACTGTGAGCTACCACAGTATCTTATTCTGTTTTTACCATGATTTCCCTTCCTCCTAATATTATGATTATTTGAGAGCTGTTTCCACCGGGCTCACGCTTTTTATCAGTATTTACATTTCCAAAATAACTGACCAAAGGAGAACTGTGGTTGTTGCCTGACTGGACCCATCATAACCACCCCTCAGCCCCCTCCTGGCTCTCTCTTCTTCCAAACATAAGATCATACACAATTTTAATTCTTTCCCCTGGCACCAATAATTCATAAAGAATCAATTGTCACTTTTCTACTAAATGTGGAATTCTGTTCTTTAGTCAGTTTTTATGGAACTAATTTACGTGTACACTATTATTTTTCTCTGTTCTCTTTTTCTCTTTTTATTTTCTAAGATCGTTTTCTTCAAGATATATAAGCCAATTTGGTTTTAGCATGGGCCATACAAGACTTTTTTCCTTCTGAAATGTTTATTTTTGATTTCACTGAACTTCCACAGTTTCCATTTCTATGACACAATTCAGCCAGGAAACTGAATTAATGTATAATTTCCCCAGCTGCCTAACATAGCACTAGTGTGATGATCTTGTTTATTACGTAACTTTTTTTTGAGTGTTAGAAAAGATTATCTTATTTATTAAAAATCTTGTTTCATTTACATCACCTAGAACAGTAGGGGCTGGTGGCAGACACTTAACTCTTTGTTGGATTGATAACAAGATAATCACAGACTTTTTAAAGCTGTCTTAGACCTGAATAGTAAAATACAGCATAGTCATTTACTAATTTCTTTATGTCCCGGGAATACAAAGAAAGTAAAATGACACAGTGACCACCATGGAAGAGCACAGAGGGATTGAATAAACCTTGAACAATGAAAAAAAAAAAGAGTGAATTTAATAGAGAAGGATTTGGTGGGACATGGGTGGAAAATAGTTAGAGTGTCTAGACGGGTCTTTGGATGCAAAAAGGAAAGCTGTTGAAATGGAGAGAACCAATGGACCTATCTGACTCTGCAGTGAACGCAGTACAGCAACAGCTTTGTAAATGTTGAAATGAACACTGTACTATTTATTTTGGCTCTGAGAAGACCCACCACGTTGTACTCATGTGATAGCCCTTCAGCATTTTCAAGTTATCAGTAGAGTTAATCATACGATTTAGAGAACTTTTAGTCCTTTCTCCCACACTGGATTCTGGGGTGGGGTGTGTGTGTGTGTGTGTGTGTATGTGTGCATGGTTATCATTTTGATTTTTGTTTGTTTTTCTCTTGAACTCTCTTCTCATATTTGTTTGCTGGTTAACACTCTGTAGAGAGATTACAGAATTCACCCCAGTTGAGCCATTTCCTTTTTGTTTTTCCCAATGGGTATTAAGTTGAGCCTTTTCCTTTTGTCAACAAATAGATTTCACAGATATTAAATCTTTGTAATAAAAATTATCTTAACAATAGAAAGGTTATTCCACCTTTACTATAAACACTATTACCACTTAGCCCCTTTGCTGAAGTTTATTCCATTCACTACTAATGAAATAATTGTTGAAAACATTTTCTTATCCTCCACTCTTTATCCAACAGAGATTGTGACAAATTCATCAAATGATTCATACACTCAAGAAATATTTATTAAGCACCTGCTCTGTGCCACATAATTTTTCCCTGTAAAAGCACAGCACAAAACAGAAATTTTCTGCTTTCAGGCAGCTTATATTTTATGGAGAAGAGTTTGACAGTGGATAAATTAATTATATCTGAGATAGTGATATATATTTATGTGATGGAAATCTTTTTCTTTCTTTTTAAGGGGTAATTTAATGGGAAAGTTTTAGTTTATTTATTTAGTTATTTATTTAAATTGAAGTTCAGTTAGTTACAATGTGTCAGTTTCTGGTGTACAGCACAGTGTCCCAGTTATGCATACACATACATGTATTCGTTTTCATATTCTTTTTCAATAAAGGTTATTACAGACATTGGAGATACTTCCCTGTGCTGTGTGATGGAAATCTTAATGTAGAAATGGTTCAAATAGTCTATCTTGGTTATTTCCTGCTGCAGAACTTAACCCCAAATTTAGCCACTAAATAGATGCCTATTATCTCGCCCACTTCCCTTGATTTGGGGCTCCAGAATCAGCTTAGCTAACGGTTCATCTCAGGGTCTCTCATGAGGTCGCAGTCAGGACGTTGGCCAAGGCTGCGGTTATCTGAAGGCTGACCGGTGTCAGAGGCTTCCTTCCAGGGGAGCTGACTGCCCTGGCTGGCAGCTTAGTGCTGGTCTTGGGCAGGAGGCCTTCATTCCTCGCCACGTGGACCCCTCTGCATGGCTGCTTGGGAGGAGGTTCTCACAACCTGGAGGCTGGGTTCTGCCGCAGAGGGTAAGAGGCAGGAGCCACCTGTCCTGTAAGCCGTGGTCTCAGAATCACCTGTCTTCTCCTCTGCTGTATTCTGTTGGAAGAGAGTCATCACTTGCTATGTCTTACTTTACAGCTGTTGGTTTTTTTTTTAATTGTTTACTCTTATTACTTCCGGACTAAGAATTGTTAAAAATTTAGGTTTCTTCAGCTCTATACTTACTGTTTTGGTTGTGTTGCTACGGTGCCATCAGCACTGTTTATGCTGATTGATTCCATTGATGAAAGTTTCCATTGATGAAAACATTGAAGTTTTTTTTTTCATGTCTCGGTTTACTTGATGAATTTAAGATGATTCATATGACTTCACATATGTATTGAGCATGATTTGTCTAGACAACCTGGAGACTGGAATTACATGGCCCAGGGGTAAAATAAAACCCACTCTGGGTCTCAGGGAAGAGTTCCTTTCGGTGGGGCATCTGTAGTGGACAGAAACGTAGCTCCGGTGGGGAACTCGCCTAGGCCTGTCTGCACATAAATGCTACAAGCTGGGATGACAACTGAAAATTGTGCTCAGCGACACTTCAGCTAAGAAAATTGATGAAAGATTGTGCATGGCTGTTTGGAGGCTATAAACAACACACAGAGAAATGTGGGTGGAGGGGTAATTCTCTGGCTACTTGGCTATAATATTTGTCTATTTGACTGGACCAGATGAGAGGTTCCCCTTTGTGGTGCACGTGTGATGACCGTTCCAGAGCCTGTCCCTTAATGACTGAGATGGGACATTTGGAATTCATCAGGCTGCGGTTTTCTCCATGACTGGCCTTCCCCTTTGGGCAGTCTTCCAGGGGAAGCCTTTAGCGAGTCTTTAAAACTGGCAGCTCCACTGGAGACTGACAGTGAGTTAGCCTTTGGACCTTTAAAGATAAAGGACTCTTGTCAACTGTATAACACCTCCTTTTCTCAGAAAGGAAGAATGCTTTTAAGTTTCCTAGTGGATTAATTAGTAACTGAAGACAGCACCATTCTTTGAATTCTTCCCACTTTTACAACACATAGCTGCAGAAACAAGGGCTATCAGATGGAAAAATAAGAAAAAAAAAGTCTAAAAGATAATCAGTCAAATTTCAGACCTTGTCATTTATGTGGCAATTTCATCCCTGCTCCTGGATCCTGCCCTCAACAGAAGAAGCCGTCGATGGAGTCAGGTGTTAAAGAGGAAATGGGGGAGGCGGGGGGTACTTTGTCTCCCCCTCCATGGGTGGGAGTTTAGTATCTCGAATAGCTGAGACATCTCTAGTTGTACAGAGACACAGACTGAGAAGGATAGCAACTGGGAAAGACATACTGTTCCACACAGTGGGTGTGAAACGAGGAATGAAAAATACCCCCCAGCTGCTGATTAAAGCCATATTTGGATCCAGGAATCCTTTTGGGTAGGAGGAGGCAATCCTCAGATGTATTTATGTTGATTTTTAAACAACGTTAAGCGGTGTCGCAGTGGTTACATTTATGAGGACACAGAGTGAGGAGACACTTTGTAGATGGTTTGCTTCTGACCCCAGAGAGATGACAGATGATTCGGTGAGTCATTACTGGTTAACGGGTTGTGGTCAGAGCTAGTTCTAGAACCTTCCAGTACATTTTTTTTTTTCTGGAAAAACCAAACCACTGATTTTGGATTTTTACTTTGTAAAATAATAATTTAATTAGAGGTCATCTTGCGGATATGTTTTCATTTGAGAAGGGGGGAAAATAGCTACAGAACTAAATCGAATATGAATTGTAAAAAAAAAATCCATTGAAATTATAATTCAGAAAACGTTGCTTGTGAGATCTCGTGGGCTGGAGGTAAAACAGCAGTTCGGGTCCTAATCGAAATTGGGGCCCCTGCCTTCACACCAGGTGATTTTCTTTCCTGGGGATCCAGAACCTCAAGGAGGAGCCAGAGTTGGCATCTGAAGACTAGTAATACTAATAAACACTTCTCTGTACATTTAATGTTTATATTTATTGTATTTGGATACTGACAGAAGTGAAACCCTTGGTTTGACAACCAAAGTATGATTTGCTATCATTACGTTATTGATAACTTCTGACAAATTGCAAAACTTCGTTCTGCCAAATTGCGTATCTCCAGTCTGTGTTAAAGTCTATAAACAATATACAGAATCCTGAATCTCCTCCTTTTTCTTCCTTTATCACTTGGCCACGTCCTGTTTCCTAAGCTGGTGTCAGCAAGTGGGTTTATACAACCGTGGTGAGCCCTGCGGACTCACAGTGGACAGGAAGGTGGGGGTCAGGTCCCTCGTGCGAACCTCCTTCCCCCTCATCTGCCCTCAACAACTTGCCATTCTCATTAGAAAAGAGTATTTTGAAGCTTGAAGGATCCCTAAATTTCCTTTAAACAGAAATCCACAATATATGGGCCCAAAAAGGCTGACTTACTTGAGGTTACAGGGCTGGTTATAGACCGTGCAGAGATTGAGATAACAAGTTAGTTGGGACCTTAAAGAGTTTCACTTCAAAACATGAATTCTCTGAGAAGAGGACCATCTTAGGCCAGCACCTTAGTAGAGACGAAATTCTTTGACCACGGGACACGGGTACAAAGTGGGAGGAGGTGGCCCTGGAAGAGAAGGTGATACAGAAGGCAGACCTGGCCTCCTGGACATGTCGCCTTGGTCCTCGCAGGTGAGGCCAGTGTCGTATTTTTTCTCTGTTCTCATTTCCTGCTCCACTTGGCTGGTCACTTAGTGGGATCCACAGAGGGCATTTTTTGAAGTAGGGCAGAGGTGAGCCTTGCTGGCTTGCCTCCCTGGGGTTATGCAGATCCCCAATTTGCTGCCGTCCCCCCAGCACCAAGGGTCTCCTAGGACCCAGGTATCATGAACTTAACCAGCAGTGGGCTTTCTGTTGACCCCTAAACCGAGGTTCCTCTAGCTCCTGAAATCTCCACCACTCCTACAGTTTTTCCAGGAGAAAAACATGGCAAAAGAATGGCTACAACCCCACTCCTCTGTAACTAAAAGCAGAACTTATATGGTGCTCAAATGGAAAAAGAGATTTGATCTGGGAGCTTTTTTTCTTTTTTCTTTTTTCCTTTTTCCCCAGGGTGGAATGCATACTGTAAAACAATTACCGTAAAACAATGACTAGCACTTGTGTGCTGGTTGTGAGTTTTAACAACCATTTTGCTGACTTTTTGGCAGCAAGTGTGAGTTTTCCTGTTCAATTAGACCTTCGGGAGTGCTCTTAAAATCCTATGGAATCATTTGCCTCTCTCCAGGAAAATACTGATCAGTATTCATCTTCATCCTTTCCCCTTTGATGCTGAAGTAGACCGAAACACTTCCTGCTTTTCTAGTATGTTCTTTTTCTCTCTGCCTTTCCCCCATCCCAAATGATTATAGTATTTCCAAATACAAGGGACTAGTTGTAGAAAATTAAGGAATAGGGTCCTGTTACGGCTCCAGTGTCTAAGGATCCCACATGGGAGGCATAAACTTGCTTTCAGTGAAAATCTGGGTGTGTTGAATGGCAGTGGCTGCAGAACGTAAGTGCCCTTGATAGGTGACAACTAGGGAGAAACTTTCCTCTCCTGTATGCAGTTGTAGCTGTGTGATGAAAGGCTGTCATCTTTAGACTGAACTCAAAGCTCATCAAAGCTGCTTAATTATAGTCTGGAACATTTGGTTATGCATTTCTATTTGACCTGAAATGGCATTATAAAATATCTCTGTTACGCCAAAGTCAAATTAGGAAAATACAAAATAGTAAACAACTACTTTTATGTTCTTCTTGTTGACACTTCAGGGAATTTTGTAAAATTGTGGCTTAGTATGTTTATGACCCTCAGATCTGTGTTTTATTTCGAATGTTAAAAGTTTACTAGGCCTATTATGGAGAACAGTATGGAAGTTTCTTGAAAAAATAAAAATAGAGTTACCGTATCATCCAGCAACCCTACCCCCTGGGTATACATCTGGAAAAGGCAAAAACTCTAATTCAAAAAGATACAGGCAGACCAGTGTTCTTAACAGCACTATATACAACAGCGAAGACATAGAAGCAACCCAAATGTTCATCGGCAGGTGAATGGATAAAGATGTGGTATATATACAATGAAATACTACTCAGCCATAACAAAGAATGAAATAATGCCATTTGCAGCAACGTGAATGGACCTAGAGATTGCCATACTAAGTGAAGTAAGTCAGACAAAGACAAATATCATATGATACCACTTATACGTGGAATCTAAAAAATGAGACAAATGAACTTACTTACAAAACAGAAATAGATTCACAGACATAGAAAACTTATGGTTACCAAGGGAGGAAGAGGGGGAGGGATAAATTAGGAGTTTGGGATTAAGATGCACACTGCTGTTACTGAGTCCAAACTCGTTCTGCTCTCCGCATGACAGGCCAATAAATCAGGAGATGAGGTGCTGGGGCAAGGAATAGCGACTTTATTCAGAAAGCCGGCAGACCAAGAGGATGGCAGACTATTGTCTTGGAGAACCATCTTACTCAAGTCAGAATTCAGGCTCCTTTTATACTGAAAAGGAAGGGGGTGCCGTTGGGTGTTGCAAAACTTCTTGGTGTAGAAATTCTTTGTTCTTGTAGCTGTCCACATGGGTCAGATCATGTAAACCTCCAACAAAACAAATGTTATTTTCCATTTTGCAACTTGTTATCTTTATATAAGTGCAGAAGTGTTAATATCCTTAAAGGTCAGAGCGTTGAGAATAGGCTCTCCTGTTTACCAGACAGGCTAAAGGCAATATTCTTTTGCAAAATGTGCAGAGCTAGCAAAACTAAGCCTCGAAAACAGGGCACAGCGTTAAAGCCAAAGAAACAGATTTAATATGGAGTCAGATTTGTTCTTGTCTATTACACTACTGTATACGAAATAGATAAACAACAAGTTCCGGGAGCTATATTCAGTATCTTGTAATAGCCTATAGAGGAAAGAAATCTGAAGAAGCAGCTATATATAATATACACGTGTATAACTGGTGCTTTCGGTTCTTTTTGGACACTCTGCAAGTGAATAGCTGGAAGGAAACGTAGCATCAGTCTGCAGGGGAACATGTCGGATTGATTGTTTCTTGGTCTACAGCTATTTTAACAGTTGCACATCAAGAAGCTTTTTTCTGGGTATGGCCTCATATAACAACTCTTCAAAAATACAAATGTAAATACTGAAAAATAGGATTTAATGGTGTCAGTGCTTCTCTTTGGTGAGTTAGAAAATTGTCATCAACTTCTCCAAGTCTAGTTTAAAATAAGTGAGGTTTTTGAACATTTATCCAACTGACACTGATCTCTGAGTTACAGGTAAGGCTCAGTGAAAGAAAGCCAAATGTCAGCTTTCCTACCGTAGGATGACTTAATTAATGTAACTGAATGATCAAAAGAATTCGAATAAGTAGAGCAGATCTTGTGAGACTTAAAACAACCACAACAAAAAAGTTTGAGAACTTTTCTACCTGAATTATCTGATAAGGAACTTGGCATATTTGGGAAGATAACTACATGACTATGGGGTGAAGAATTCAGACCAAATGGAATTGAATGAAAAACAAGATCACTGGCAGCCTGGGTAATTTACCTTTAACAGATGACTTTGCAGTGAGGTAATGACATAGATAAGAATGCTTAATGCAAACCCAGTATGATATTTCCCAGGCAGCATTTTGAAGCATTGTTTGGGGTCTCTCAAGATAAAAGATCACACAAGAGACATACAAGAGACAATTATGTGTGCAGATAATATTAAGTAATTTTCAATGTTCTGAAAAGAGTAAAAAAGCAATGGGGTGGAAAAAATGATAATCAAGAGAAGAATCTTAGATTGTGACATGAAGTAGACTATTTGGAGCAGCTCTCTAAATAATCATTTCTTCTTTCATTCTGGGAAACGTTGTCTTGGACTGGGGAAGGAGCCTGGGTGTTTACAGATTAATTTGTTTCAAAGTTTGCTCCTTCTGCGCCTCTTGTGTTTATCAAATAAATTATAGTAATAACCACTAAACTAAAATGCTCCATCCCGAGTTCTCAAAAAATTAATAAAATACAGACTGGCTCAGGCTTAACATGTTAATATCACATCGATCCTTAGAACTCTCTGTCTGGGTCTAGCAGGGTCCTTTCCTTGAAGACTGCAGAAGAAAACCCCCCTCTGAAAATTACATGCTCTCTTTGACCTATAAAGGCTACTTGGCATTTGTTTCTAAGTCTTTCTTGTGCCTAGTTTAGTGTCTTACAAGTACTGAATAAGTAGCTCATTGACTGAATAAATGACCTAAATGCGCAGGAGACCCAAAATCAGAAAAAGAAAGGTGCTGAGAAGAGAAACCTAGGGAACCTGGGCTCTACAAATTCAACTCAGTTAGAAAAAGGATTTATTCAGCTCCTGCTCTGTCAGGGGACTGTGGTAAACAGCAAGCTGCAAGTGAGAAATTCTGCTTCTCAAGAAGATGGCGTGGCTGCAGTTTGGTAATGCGCACACACACGCAAGGTAACAGGATAGCTAAGATTACAGCTAGCACAGAAGAAAAATTAGCAAATTCGTAAATGATCCTTTTGTATTCACTTTAATTTCCAAAGCTTTTTACCGAAGATTCTGCCTTTATTATATGCCATTAGTGACTTTGGGTGTCTTCAAGTTTGCATTTTAGACAGGAAGGCAGGCCTCCCTCAAACTTTCACATGCTAACAGCTATAATTAAGGGAGAAGGCCTTATTTAAATAGTAATTAGCTTTCAGGACTTGAAGTGTAAACAGAACACTAATTCATTTAGATAGTTAATTGGTCATCTGGGTTAAAGATCTTAGCATGGCCTTCCTCTTTGGCGATGATGTATTTGTGTACTGAGCTCAGATAGTGTGTTGACTCAGTGGGATGAAATTTTGCAAATTCCTGTTTGACTCTGAGAATTTTAGCTTTTTATTCGCTGGTAATGACTAATACAAATGAATTTGAAAACATCGTGAAAACATCAAATAAGAGTCTATGGCAAACTCATTAGTACTTGACTCTTTCTTCATTAATTACTGGGACCATCTGGCCCAGTTTATTCCTGTTATTCCAACATAAGTATTGATAGCTCCCCGTTCAGATTCAGGAATATCTTGGTTTGGAAAGAAATTACGGGGTCACCCTAATCAGAATCAGAGATGACACAAAATACAGTGATTGCTGTAACTAATGTTGTGGACAAGATTGGTTACATTTTCCAGGTACTCCAGTGACAAATGCTAAATCCTTCCTGCTTCCCACAATACAGAAAAGATGGTTAATTGATATTATTAAGCTTAAAAAGTCATCTTTTTTTTTTTGGACAACTATACATCTGGAATTTTGTCCTTGCCTTTACCAAGTTTCCTAGTCTATCAATAACTCTTACTCAAAAAACAACCAAAAAAACTCCATTGTATTTGATGACTGCATATCTCTCTGTGTTGTGGCTCCTCTGTCCTGTAGATAAGTTGCATGGAAAGTGGGTTTGTTGTTTCACTTGTTAAAATGTTTCTTCTTATGTACTCCAGCTCATCATATTATACAGCAGATGCCTAGGCCTTCTGCTATCATTCTTCCAACATGTGCATCCAAATTGGACCTGCATAAACACTACACATCACACTAAGTCATGAATGCAGTGGCTGGCACACAGAGGGCATTCACACATTCATGTTGCACAAATAAATACCAACCATACCTTTGACTCCGTGCTGAGTGTTACCAGCTAGGTGGTAGGAAGAGGGAGAGGAGAAAAAGCTCTAAATAATCTTAGGTAAGTTCTGCCCTCAAAGGGTTACCAGTCTCCAAGGGGAAGATGTAAATAAAGAACCCAGTTGAAGCTAAAAATCTCTAAGTGCCAAAAGAATCTCTGTGAGTGGGAGGCAGAGCTCCCTGGAGCTGGAGAGGGAGTGCAGTGGGGCTCCAGAGAAGAGAGGTGGATATTCAAATTTAGGATTTCCTCCCAGTTCAGGGTTAACTCTGGCTCCAGACTGAGCTCCTTAAGTAAAAAGGCCCTTCTCCTATCAGTCACTGAAACTGTGCACACGCAGTTTTTTCCTCCTTGTTGTTCTTTTTTGGGCTGGCTGACAACTTTCCCTTCACGATTGATGACTAATCCGAATGAGCATTAGCTCACTTTGCAAATGTGAGTATTATAATACAGCAATATAGAACGCTAAAAGCCACCAATTTATTATGATTCATTTTAGTTGCTAAGTGGAAAGACTGCAGCAGCATTATAAGAGAAGTGAGTTAAATTGTCAGAATGTCATCCAAAATATAAATAAAGCATAATAATTTTTCCTTAAGAAACTGAAAATGAGGAGGGCTTGCTCGCAGAGTAATACTGATACAAAGCACTTAAATGAACAGAACATGCAGATCTTACTTGATTTTTGATTTTATTATTATTATTATTATTATTTAGTGTATTATTGCTCACAGCGGGACAGACTGTTCTACTACCAACAGGACCCGGGCCTCACCGAAGCCAAGCGGCTATCCAGGATGCACGCACGATCTACAGCCCGCCTCCTGGAAAGGAAAGCAGGGCCAGGGCCACTCCGGGTGTGTGGAGAAGGGCTTAGAGAGGGAAAGTAACCCGAGCCGGCAGTTTGGGGCGGCCCCGCCCCCTCCCACGAGTTTCGCTGGGCGCCCGGCCCCACCCCCTCTTTTATTCCGGGCGCGCGGACCGGAGCTGAAACTTTGTAACCCGAGCGCGCTGGCTCCGCGCTCCTCCCCGCCCCGGTGCGGCCCGCCAGGGAGGCGCAGGAGGTGGGACCTGCGGGCGGGAAGGCTGGGGACGCCGGCGCACGCGGATCGGGGATCCGGTAGAGCTCGCCACCCGTAGGAGGAGCTGGAGGGGGAGAGGAGCGCGCGGCCGGAGAACCGGAGGCAGCAGTCCCGGCCGTAGGCGCAGCGGGGAGACGGGGAGCAGCCAGGCCGGGAGGGCCCCGCTAGGAGCCGAGGCCGGAGGTCCGGGCTCACGGCCCCGCGTCCCCGCAGCTGCTGTCGCCCAGGGTCCCTGCAGCGGCGAGTGGAGGGGGAGGAGCGGCAGCTAGACGGTGGCAGCTGGAGGAGGAGCTGCGCGGCTGTCCGGTGCTCCGGGGAGAGGGCGCGCTGCCCTGGCTGAGCCGCGCTGGGATGTCCCGCTGACCGCGGCCATGCAGCCTTGACCGGGCACTCGGGCGCGGGGACCAGCCGCTGGGCGCGCCCTCCCGGGAAGGGGCAGCGGGCGCGGGCAGCAGGACTTCACCGCCGACTTCAGCCCCGCTGAGTGCCCAGCCGTCCACCATGGAACCCGTGACCAAGTGGAGCCCCAAACAAGTGGTGGACTGGACTAAAGGTGAGCGGGCCTGGTGGGGGTGGCAGGGTGGGCAGGCGTCTCCAGCGCCGGGGATCAGGCGGGCGAGGAGCTGGCGTGGGTGCTCAGCCCCTCCTGCAGGCGAGGAGCAGGGAGAGCGCAGCGCGGTGACCGTGCAAACTTCTTCAGTGGCCTGTGCGCCCCTCGCTCTTGTGCCTGCTGTCGAGGGTGCGGGTTGTGGCAAGCTGAAGGGAGCCCTATCTTTAAACTAGGAGGGCAGGGGTGGCGTCCGAATGGAGGGTGAAGGTTGGGGGTGCGGACCTCAGACGGGGGGCGCCTCCCGGCCCGGCCTGGGTGCGGTGCCGGGCGCCCCGGCTGTGCATCCCGGAGCGCAGAGGCACAAGGCGCCTTTGTGTGGGTGACTCCCCTCAGACCTCGTAAACGCCGCCCGCCCAGAGCAGTTCGCCGGCGTGACGGGGCGGTTGGACAGGTAAAGGGAGACTCCGGCGGCTCGGCCAGCCTCTCTGTTTTTGTTGGAGAAGGAGAGCGGGCGGCGCGGGCGCCAACACGGAGGCATTCGCGCCGGCGAGAAGCCTTGCGCCAGACTCCCCGGGACTCGGCGACTTTCGCTCCGGGACGGCGCCAGTACCCCCGGTGGCGCTGCATTTTTAGGCTGCCCTGGGATTTAAACTCTGGGAAGAAGTGTAACTGTTTTGAACCTGAGTTAAGCTGTCGTTTGGGAAAAGGAACAGCAGTGGGCTGGAGATGCAGGGGGCGGTGCAGCAGGGCTGGAAGCTTGAACTCCGAGCTGTCACGCTGACTTTTCAGTACCTCCCAAGATTTCGAGGCAAAGGTGATAGAGGTTCTCAAGCTTTGTACTTTTTCAAGAGAACACATCCACCAAGAACAAGCAATTTTTCTCGGGCTCCGCATCCCCTCCCAGCTCAGCATCTTTCTGTTTCAAGTTACTTTTTTTTCTTTCTTCTATCAGCTCTTCCAGGTGACCAATAGTGTCCTTTCTCAATAATAATAACTAGAATTGTATAGCGCTTTACAGTTTGCTAAGAGCTCTCTCTCTGTTACTGTCCTTGGTCATCAGTAAGCCTGAGAGGTAGGTAACGCTGGTAAGATCAGGTCATCTTTCTAACTGTCTCACCCGTGGCTGTGGCATCACCGGTCATCTCTGCATCTCATTTCTCATGCCTGCCTAGCAGACACAGACCTCGTTGAATGGGATGTGCTCGATGTGTGGGATGTGTGGGGTGTGTGGGGTGTGTCAGTGGGGTATGTCTCATCATTTCCTGCTCCTCTGGGATAAGGGACAGCAGATACTCTCCTGAGAAGAGGTTTGTCCAGAGACCACAATCTCTGGGGCTTTTAAAACGAAGATGAAAACACCAAATACTTATACATTGGGTGAAGTGTAAATAGCAGTGGTAGTGCTTGATACAAAACATTAACTTAACAGCTGTAAAGACCCAGATCCTACTTTGCAAAGAGGTGTGTTCCTCCATTCAAGATACTACCAGGTTCCCCATCTAGCAACTTGCCCAGCTGGAGTTGGTTGATCTGTTTTACTCCTGTGTCCATCATAGAGGCAACTAGGAAACTGATGACTTCAGCAGTTTTTGATCTTGAGAACCACTCTGTCCAGTGTGCTACCCAGTAGTCACAATGTGGCTGTTAGGCCCTTGAAATGTGACTGGTCAGAATTGCCATGTGCTGTAAGTATAATATATACATGTGTGTGAAGACTTGTGAAAAATAGCTATGACCTCATTGCTAGTTTTCTATACTTATTACACATTGAAATGATAGTATTTTGACATGTTGAGTTAAATAAAGTTTATTGCTGAAATGAACTTCACCTTTATTTTTACCTTCTGAAATGTGACTCCTAAAATTTTTTAAATTATGCAGGTGGCTCACTTTTGGGGCTTACATTGTATTTGTACTGGACAGTCCTGCTCCTGAATAACAGAAAGGGGTTACAGCTTATCACTCTTTGGTTTTCCTGAGTCGCTGCCAGCCTACCTGATAGTGTACAACCAGAAAAAAATGGTAACAGTCACACAGAAAGATTATGGAGTGAGATCTTCACACCCTCAAGATGTGTGTCTTTTTTTTGGCCCCTCTTGGGATCGGGAGAGAAGTGTAAATTCACATCCTGTTATGTTTGTGTTTGTTTAGCATTTAAAAGGCAGGGCAGGTGAAAATGTTTTTGGTATCCAGTTGCCTTGACGTTACAACTTAGTTGAGACTGCTTTCACCCAGGGAAAGTTTCCAACTGACCTGAAAGAACAATTATGGGGTGGTTCGGTATCTGGGTGTCCGGAGCACTGGATACTGATTAGGTTACATACTTGTGGCTGGTACGTGGCAACTTTATACAGAAGGCTTGTGCCCTTTTGGACCCTTAAGTACAGCCTCATACAATGACCTGGATACTTTCTGTGTTAGAATCTAGAAAAGATAGAAGGAACAAGTGTGTGGCTAACTCTTAGACAAGAGGCTACAGTCTCCCCAATGACGTAACACATTACTTGAATGTTTCTCATTGTAGTGATGTGAAAGTATGACTTTTTAGTGAACTACTGACTTACGCAAACTTGTTTGCTTGTAGGCCTATTTTCAGCTGGCTTTGCTAACCTCAGTACCCAACCCCCTTTTAATAAATACATCCTACTGATAAGTGGCTCTTCGTGTAGACTTTGCCACTCTTGGTACTGCATGAGGGTGGGGTTACGGGGATGATGAGCCCTGGAGAAAGCCTTAGGTTTAAAACTATCTGTATCTGGCTACAGTCTACAGCTTGCTCTCGTGTTGATGTTATTAGGCAGATGCAGCCATTAGGAAAAAGTTGATGTCTGCAGAATGAAGTAGTTCATCAGGCTTTTATTATTATTTTATTATTGTTGTAATTTTATTTGTACTAATCTTCAGCTCTCCCATCACCAGTGTTATCACACATATGAGTAGATCCTCAGTGAATGCTAAGCACAGGTCTAAACATTGCACAAGTGTTAGCTCATTTAATATGCTTAACCACTCGTTGACGTAGCAACTATTTACTTCCATTTTGCAGTTAAGGAAACTGAGGCACAGGAAGGTTAAGTACCTTGACCACTGTCACACAGCTGGGAAGTGACAGAGCAGCGTTTGACCCCAGTGTGGCTTTATTTCCTTCCATCCTCTCAGGAGGTCACCCCTAGAGGACTCTCGGTTGACCTCGCATTGGTGAATAGCCCTTCAGGGTCCCCATGACGTGGGTTGTATATCATGTGTTAGTGGAGGCGAGCCGTCCGCTCAATGTGTGTCTTAGTCTCCCTACTTGGTATTATGTCAGGGAAGTTATTTGTTTATCAGATTAATTCATGGTTCTTGGCACTTTGCCTTTCAGATGATTTGGTAAAAGTTTTTTCCAAAACAAATGATCTTTTACAATGTGTGTCAAGAGTAGGGTCAGTAACAGAAAACCCAGCTTTTGGTGGGTTAACCAAACGGGAATTTTGATTTTTTTCCTTGTAAAAGAAGCCCAGAGGTAGGGAGCTCAGGACTTTGTGGAGGCTCTGTGGTGCTGTCAGGACCCAGGCTCCTCTGCCATCCTGTCCAGCCATTCTCAGCCTGTGGTGTTCGTCTTCATACCAAATACCTCGATGCGTGACGGCTGCTGCACCTCCAGGGTGACGTTCCTGTTCCAGGCAGGAGAAAGGAGACCCAGAGACGACAAACGCCTGACGGGCACCAGGGCTTCCCCTTCCAAGAGCTCTCCTGGAGGCTCCATCCGAGCCTGGGCTTACGTCTTAGTTGCCACAACTGTCATGTGACCCCCTCCTACTACAGGGAAGGCTGGTCACTGTAGTTTTTTTTTTTTTAAGTTGGGTACATTGTGATCCTGAAAAAAATGAGTTTATTCAGTGAAGAAAAGGGGAGAATAGATATTTGTAGGCAGCCAGCAGTCTCTGACACACAGTAATTTACACGCACTGATATTCATAGATCAATTCTCAAAGTAGGACACGTGACATGTTTCCCGCTTCCGTCAAGCCCATGGGTCTGCCCTGTTTTAGGAATAATGTTGTCTGTTCATTCCTGTTTTCTCAGGTCAAAACCTTAGCTCATCTGAGGTCTTTGTCTCTAAGTTTGATTTAAAAATTAGATGTTGCATTGTAAAACGTAGCTTCCCAAGTTGTGTTTCAGCTTTCAGGCCATTGGGGGTGTGTCTTCAACAAGGTGGAAGGGCTTGGGTTTGTCCCAGCTGCCCCGTCCGCCCAGCCCTTGGTCACTGATCAGTCTGGAATGGGCAGGCTGGCAGTAAGTGTGTTGTTGAGCGAGCGTGTCTATAAAACCAGCTGTAGCCCCCGAACAGAAGTCAGCTGGCCTGCTGCTGGCGCCGCCAGGGTGGGTAACATTTCCCCATCACCTTGTTTGAGGTCTGAGCCCGGGAGAGTCAGGGCATCTGTCCATTCTCTGTAACCTGGCCGAGGACACTGCTCCTTCCCTGTAACCTTTGTTATGTGTGGCAGGCCGGCAGTTTTAAAGTGCCTCACTGTTTGGTCCTGGAGGGGCTGGAGCTCCCATGTTAACTGCAGAGGGGTGGTTCGTAGCCCATCAACTAAGTCAACTCCTGCCTCACTCTGCTGGCCCTTCCTGCTGCCATCTGTACATCCTTTTTGTAGTCCTGATTTCAGCCAGGTTATACTATGGCCACCATGGTTGCTGAAAAAGGAAGGTCCTTTCTTTTGACAGTTGTAGGTCCATCATTTGGCCATAGGTCAAGAATTCTTTTCTTTTTTTTTAATATGCTTTTTTTTTCTTTTGAAGTATAGTTGATTTACGTGTTGTGTTCATTTCTGGTGTGCAGCACAGTGTTCAGTTATACACGTATATATATATTCTTTTTCATTGTAGGTTATTACAAGCTATTGAATATGCTTCCCTGTGTTGTACAGTAGGACCTTGTTGATCTGTTCTGTGTGGAGTAGTTTATATCTGCTGATCCCAAACTCCTGATTTATTACACCCGCCCCCAAGAACTCTTTTCTTTATTCCACTCTCTTGCTGGTTCTGTTCTGTCTGCTGAACTCTAGCTGTAGAGTTTTCCTACTCATAATAATAGAAAAGCATTCACTGAAGAATTAGACGCTGTGCTAAATGCTTTATTTAGACTCCCTCATTTAATCCTCAGAAAGCCCAGTGAGGTGTACGAACCATCGTTAGCCCATATTAAAGACAAAGAAACTAAAGCAGAGAGAGAATCTGCTCAGGATCCCACACTCGTAAGTGGTGGTGCTCTTAAACGCTCTCCTCTACTCCATCACTTCATCCCTTCTGTGGCTTGTATCAGGGATTGAACTTAGTGGTGGGGGTGTGGGCTCTGGAATCAGACTCCGGGTTTGTATCCTGCTACTGCCCCTGCCCCTGCGATCTTAGGTAAGCTCTCAATAAATGACTGCTCTGTGTTTTTATTGCTTCCTCTCCTCTTTTATCCTATAGCTCCAGGGCATACGTTACTCTCTCCCAGCAGCCTGGTCTGTCATAAGGTTGATTCCTACCATTCAGGGACATCTGTCAGTGCCGTGGAGATTCTCCTGCCATTTGCACTCAGAGGATTGGGGTGGGACTTGCAGATGGTCAGGGAGGTTCATGGTTAGCCGAGTGATAGATGCCTCTTGCCAATATCAAGGGCCTTCTTTGGGTAAATAAATCCAAACTGTACTTTCTCAACTTTTTTCTTACAGTAACTGGACTTCCAGTGAGCATGGCATTAGGACTGGCTCTCGCTAGGGACTGTTGACCCCTGTCGGGCACCTGGTCCCTGACCAGCAGCACCCGCATCACCTGGGAGCTTGTTAGAGCTGCAGAAGTGCAAGCCTGCTGAGTTAGAACGCATTTTAACGAGATCCCCTGGGGACCCGTGTGCTCCTCGCAGGTAGAAAAATACCGCTCTAGCGTCCAGCTGCACGCTTCGCTGGTGGGTCCCACTGTCTGATCTGAAATGGGCTCAATCTGTTTTATTAAAGTCCCTCAGTGATGTCACTTAGCTTGAGGATGCTTGACTTGGCCACTAATTACAGCAAAAAAGCAATCTTAGGGTGCTTATGCTTAGAAGCACCACCTAGCAACAGCATCAGGTAATTCTCAGCAAACTAAATGAAACATTTCCCGTGAGCTTCCTTCCATATTTCTTGGGACTTGAAGGGTTCTCATAACAACTTTTCTTTTTTTTTTCTTAAAGACAAGTAGTAAGAAGGGAGTCGTGGGCTGGTCAGTGGGCTGTGTAATTGTAGTTTGTTCTCGGGATCCTCAGGTGGACTTTGGAGGATGAGTTGGGCTTTTGGCCAGTCACACAGTCCTGTGGTTGGTGACTGCACCGGGTTGACCACCCTGAGCTGATTTTGGGGGGCAATCTCATTGTTCCTGGAAGATGACACTGAATGTCATTTCAGGGCAGTTCTCAAAATTTGAAAGTAAGAGTTGTGCCAGGACCAGCTGTCTGAGTCCTGTGTCAAGGAGACTGGGAGGTGACCTCCGTCCTCACCGGACGCCTCCCTTTTTGCCTTCGGATTGCCGCGCGGAGCCGCAGGGGCCCCTCTGTCCTGTCTCACTGCTCCTGTGTCTCCCCTTCGCTGTCTGACCATTCCCAGCCGCCGCGTTCTGGCTCTGGGACATCCGGGTTCTCCCCTCCTTTTCCTCTTTACTCTCATTTTATGAGATTTTCTGGTGTTTTCACCACTGGCTTAGCCATTAGCTTGACTTCAGAGTAAGTTTTATTTACATGAGCTCTTCCATGTTTGTTCTCATTTAAAATTTTCACAAGCTGGAGAGGTACGTAGGGAAGGCACATCTCCACCACAGATGAAAAAAATTGAGACTTTTGGACATTCTGTGAGTTGCCCAGCGTCATCGGACATTAAGTGCGCTGTCCAAGGTCGAAGGGCCGGGAGCTGGGGCCAGACCCCGCAGGCTCCTGGCCTGTTCTGTGCGGCCCCTGCTTCCTCCGCCGGTCACGGGGCTGCTGTTCGTTCTCACTTCATCGACAAGCGTGGGAAGAGGCAGCTTCAAAGAACTTTTGACTTTTGTGTTTCCTGACTGTCCCTTCACTCGTGGGATACATTCCTTTCTTTCTTTTTCCTTCTTTCTTTCTCTCTCTCTTTTTCTTTTTATAATTACACAGCTTGAGCAGAGCACCACACATTTCGGACCTGGCCTTTTAGCATTTGAGACACTCACTGCCAGTTATTTATTTTGATTGTAGTTTGTTGACCCTGTATTATTTCAGAATGCAGCTCAATCGTGGAATGACTCATTTCTCCGTTTAACTCTCTTAATCTAATTTTTGTTTTATTTTGAGTGTCATATGGCAATTTTTTTGTCTGATACAGTTAACAGTTCTATTCGGTGGAATTGTACATATATATGTATGTACATACGTACATAAATTTAACTTTCTTTAATAACACCTGCGATTTTCATGGCTTAATTTCCTGCTTGCATTTGATCCTTCACAGCATTTTCATTTTAACTGCTGTGGGTGAGACCAGGCTTGGTGAATAATATGCTAGCTTTGGAATAAAATAGAGCTGGATTCAGATTCTGTATTTGACACTCACTGGTTGGAAAACTTGGGTAGGGGTCTTAACTTCCCCAAGTGTGCCTTAGTTTTCTCATCTGTGAAATGGGACTGATAATTAACTCACAGTGTTTTTGTTGGAATTAAAAGTGGTAACATAGGGAAAGCATTTTGCATACTGCATGGCATATAACTGTTCACAAACTTACCATCAACTAATGCATAATGACTCCAAGTTCATATGTGGTATAATTGGATTATTGTTGCTTAAATATTTAATGCTGTTGTGGCTGATTGTCACCTTTCATATGTTTACTAATAATTTATGACAATTGCGTCCCTCTCTGTAGGTAGGTGGTAAGTTAAATCAACTCCATTATCTGTCTTCTCCCCGTTGTTTCCTTGGACACTTCCTTCACTTCCTTTGAGGACCTCTGTCTTGCAGGAAGAAAATGTCATGGGAAGGTTAAGTAGTAGCTCTCTCGGACAGAGCTTAGGAGGAACACTTGATGACAGATTCCACCCTGCAGTAAAAAGAGAGTTTCATTCATTCACTACATGATTACTAAGGACCTACTAAGTTCCAGGTATTGCTCTAGGTGATGGAAATCCAGTTGTGTCCTAGGTTCAGGGTCCAGCTGGGTCCCTGCTTTAATATGGTAGATTCAGGGAGGACAAACCACCACGAAACAGATGGACAAGAAAATACCCACTAGTGAGAAGCGCCAAGAAGAGAGGAAAGCAGAGGTGTGAAGGAGTGACTGGGCCGGGACTTCTTTGGATGGTGTCATTGGGGAAGCCTCTCTGAGAAGATGACACTTAGGTATGACTGACAAGGAGGAACCAGCCATTAGGAAATGAGGGGGAAGAGCACTGTAGGCAGAAGGAACAATTAGTGCAAAGGCCCTGAGGCACAAAGGAGCTTGGAGGGTTTGAGGAAAGGAAGTGAGGTTATAATCCCAGAGAGCAAGGACCGTGGGTCATGATGGGTGGAGATGGGGTGAGAGAGCAACACAGTGGCCAGGTCACGTGGGGTCTTCTAAGTCTTGGTCAGGCATTTGTAGTATTTCCTAGCTGTTAAGGAAAGCAGGGGAGTGACGTCGGCTGACTTGGATTCTTGGGGCAGAAGTGAATTTAGGGAGTCCAGCTGGAAGGCACTGCAGTATTCTGGAGATGGTGGTATCTTGGATTGAGGTATTGATGGCGCCAACATTTGAGAAGTCAAGTTCTTGGTACAGTGGGTTCGTTGATGGCTTCATATCCAGGTAACTAAAATATTATGTCTGAAGTTGGGATGTATATTCACTTTTCTTTCTCTACCAGGGGTAAGAGCTCTCCCCGCCCTCCCCTCATCCTGATTACTCTCTTGTCCTCTCACGCGGGGAGCGCAGTCTGTCTTCGGCGTCCACATGCTTAGTTTGCGTCATTGTTCTTTCCTGGCACATTCTGCTGGCAGCTACAGTTTCTGAGGCTGTGTATTCATCTATGAATAGGGTTTTTGTGAAAGTGGACTTAGCCTGGTCTGTTTTCTTTGACATCAAATGGCTGGTTGAACAGTTTTTAACCTGGGATCAGAAGGGCAGATGTGGTTGTGTTTACTAGAGCAAAACACTTCCTTAGGATGTAGATCAGTGGGTTGTAAAAATCAGAAAACTTTTCATATGAAAACCTGAAAAATAGTTGAGTCAAAGGAACTGCTCCATAGATCTAATTGAAAATATTTTGTTCCACTGATAGACTGTCCTAATTTTACTTTAGAAAATAAAGTCACCATGTTTTTTATTGAATCGATGGTATTTTGAGAAATTTTCAACAGGTAAGAGTTCAGCACTCTTTTTTTTTTTTTAACACTTAATGCATCACTTATCAACGGGGTGGAAGTGAGGGGGAGGGAACTAAAGGGAGGTAAGCTTATGTTAGACTGCACATGCCTGGAAGCTTACTGAACACCCCGAGTATCACCCTTGCCCCCGACTTTAAAGAGAACATTTCTCAGACCTATTAGAGGAAAACCCCTACGTGTCATCTGTCAGAAAAGCCAGTGATTATGATCATCTGAATCATGCTTTCCTGAGGAAAACCTTTTAGGGAAAGGAAACATTCTATTTCCTATTTTCAGAGATTTGCAGCAGAGGGGAAATTCAGTGCTTTTTGGGTTTAGGAGTGGATGCGTGTGTGTGTGTGTGTGTGTGTGTGTGTGTGTGTTTCCAACTTTAACCTGTGTTAATCGAACAGACTTTCGTGTTCTCAGAGGAATTTGTATTACTGTCTTAGAGAGAATCAAGTCAAAAGCCTCCCTGGAATATGACCCTTGAAACAGGAAAAGTAGCTTAATGTGTAGAGTGGAGCAGAGTTCACGTAACACCTGTTGATGCTGTCAGCGCCATCTTAACCTGGATTCCAACTGGAGTCTTAAACTCCCTGTGAGCAGGTGGCACGACTTGAGTAGCAGTTATGGAAACATCTGTCTACGCTCAAGCCTAAAGTTGTTGGTCATAAGTATTAAATAAAAAACACCAACACTCCTTGCTCGTAGGATGTCTAGAGATGGATGCTATGAGGTGGTTTGGTCATAAGCCCCCCTAGGCCAAGTTGAAGACTCTTACCTAAAGCTGATCCATAATAAAGATTCTTCTTGGAGGTGGAGAAGCTCTTCATTCTCATTTGGCACCATCTAACTGGGATACTTAACGAGCATTTGTAAATACATGACCATTGTACTTGACTCCTGACATTTTTAAACTGAGATGTTCGAGAAACCCTTTCCCCGCCACATACCTGCGGTGCCTCTCAGCATCTTGTCACTGCTGTTCTTGAGTATCCTTTTTCAACAGCAGTGTCACCTGGGGACTCAGATGTGTAACTTCTCGGGCCCTGTCTCAGATCCACAGAATCAGAAGCTGGGAGTGGGAGGCAGGAAGCTGTATTTTAATGGGTCTGGCTAACATTTGAGAACTGCTGGTCTCTACCACTCGTGTGCAGCCTGCAGAAAAAAGTGATGTGCGTCAGACCATCCCCCTTAATTCCTGTCTACGGTTGGGCTTTAGCTAATACGTAGTGCTTGATAAGGAAGGAGCACTTTGTCCTAGGGGCGGTGGTTACATATGTCAGTTGATGTGTTGATGCACCAAAGTCTGTGTCTTTCCCACAGGATGGGCAGGGAAGAGTTGAAGCCTTTATCCCCCATGGGTTCCCAGCCAGCCGTGCTGCCCCCTTTTGTTGTGTACCTCTGTGTGTGTCAGAAAGCCGAAGAATGGAGGGGAAGGTTTCACGGTCTGAAAGGACCTGTTTAGGTTTTGTGTGGGATTTCCAGGCCTTGCTCTATGAGAGGAGCCGAATGTGGCAGCCCCTCCCCGGTTCCGTTCTTGAGAGCGAGTGGGTAGTTACTCTCTGTCACAGAGCACTCAGCTTTTGGCTTTGAACAATGCATGCAGATGCAAGAAGTGAGGGAAAGAAATAGCAGAAAAGAGAAATACTCAGAGTGGCAAATAAGTGGCCGTCCAAGGTGAGACGCTCTTTTGTTGTAGTCCATGGACACTGGATCATTGTGGGAGAAGTTTGGCAGCTGCCCCTGCAGTTGACAAAGGCCAAGAGAGAGTCTGAAGCAAGAAAGCTACTACCGAAGTGAACACTGAAGACCAGGAATGGCACTGAGTCGCAACAAGAGTTGCAGACTTTGCTGCCTACAGGGGCCAGGTGGACAGTGTCAGAGATTGAAACATGGGGGCATGTGGGACAATAGGGAGTGGTGGAGACTGTGGCAAACCCAAAGGTACATTTATGGCTCAGCTTCTGCTTACCGTGGACCTACAGTTTCCAGAATCTTCTGCCTTTGGTGGTGGTGGTTGTTGCTTTCAAATGGAGCTGGAAATCTGGATTTCTATGTGACATTTTCCAGTTTTTAGAAATCTGTCAACAGATTTTTGTTTGTTTGTTTATTTGTTTTCATATAGGCCAAACATTACATATCTCTGGGCAAGTTTGTTGATTCTCCCTGTGGACAGCTGCGGTCCGAGGTTAATTGTCTTCATGAAAAACAGACATGTAAAATATGAATACAATCAAATATATAGCAATTCATTAATTACTTAGTAAATCTGTTTTTTACCTATCATTTCATTTGGCTCCTTAACTAATTCCATTATTTGTCAAACCGTAATATGCAGTTCCCTATAGGTATTGTTAAGCCAGAAATACCGGTGCCTTGTTGAACCCAGCAGACCACTGGGTGGTTACTCTCCAGTATAAAAACTGGAATTTGGCCTCTCTTGATTGAGTTTACTTTGCCATTGGCTGTGTGGTGTTGGCCTCTGACGGGAACTCTTTCTGTTTGGACAGAAAGATTTTATATATAAAATAAAATGTATACCTTGAAATAAGGTATTTGCTCCAGGTTTCTGGGCTGGCTGTTTGAAATAGGAAGTCATCTGTTTACTCAAGGTCTTTATCTTGATGGTGCTCTGAATGGGGGAACAAAACAAAACAAACAAGAAAAGCACTAGTTTTAGTGCTTCAGCTGGGATAGTACTCACCCCAAAATACAGTCTACAAAACTTGTCAGAAGGAATTTCAGAATATTTTAACCTTTCAGCTTTCTTTGTAAGTGAGCAGTTCATATATGCGTACATTTATATGTGTAGGTATAGACACATACACACAGACACACCGATACACACACACATATATTTTGGATATGGATGATCTTTTGTTAAACCTTCATTAGGTTTGTATTTCAATCATTTATTCCTGTTTAAAAACATAAAATGAAAAAATACATATAGCAGTACATGCAGAGTACATGTGTGGACGCTAAAAAACGATACAGATTTTATCGACAAACCAGAAATAGACTCATGAACATAGAGAACAAAGTCTGGTTATCAAAGGGGGAAGGAGGGAGGGATAAATGAGGAGTTTGGGATTAGCGGACATACATTGTTATATATATAATAGATAAATAACAAGGACTTACTGGATAGCCCAGGGAACTATATTCAATTTCTTGTAATGAGCTGTAATGGAAAAGAATCTGAAAATATGTATGTATGGATGTGTATAACTGAATCACTTTGCTGTATACCTGAAACTAACATTGTAAATCCAATACACTTCAATAAAAAATAAAATTAAAAAATATAGATTCCCTTTTTGGTACCAATTACTCTGCTTCATGCCAGGAACAAAAAGAGGAGCTGGATATATATAAAGCTCACGGCTTCGTGGGGAGGTGGCAATTAGCACGTGACGTTGACATTGACATTGACTCTATGCGCCGGCCCTGGCTGTGGCTTTTTGTAAATTATCTCATTTAGTCCTCACAGTTCTTGTTTGATGGCAGCACTTTTATCATCTTCAATTTAGGGTCAAGGAAATCAGGCCGTGGCCTCTCTGAAGTCACATAATCAGTAGATGGGGTTTGTGTCAAAGAAATGTTTGGTTCCAGAACCTGACCTCTTACCTGGCTGCTCTTTGGTTGGTACAACATATGTTTGTCCTGGTGATAAGTTCTGAGGACAAGAGGAAAACATTTACGTTATTAACACTGTAATTTGAATTGATCTACTTTAATTTAACCTGTAATCTTAACACTTGATAAAAAAATTGGAGAGAATACCGTATCTACTTCTTTTCTCGTTTTAATACTTGATTGAGCTACTCTAACTGGGAAACGATGGATTTAATAGGGATTATGTGCTTTTGGATAGTCACTTAATGTTTTTAAGTTCTAGTTTTGTCATAAGTTAAATTTCTGAGATTGTTTAAATATAAATTACCAAGACTAGGAGGAAATATATTACAGGGCCAGCCCTGGTTTTCTGTGGATGATAGAATTAGACGTGGCTTTTGTTCTCTTGTTTGTGCATACTAGGGGAACCAAATGGCTTCTCTCCTGTATTTAGAGCCATGCCTGTTTTCTGCTGGCCTCATCCCCAGGCTGCCTGGGACTCAGAGAAGCTGCAAAGGGCAGCGTGGGAGAGAAATGAGACTTGGTTTCCTGTCTTTCTCTCCGTGATCTTGAACCCTTAAGTCCTGGCAGCCTTGGCCACCCTCTTTTACTTTCAAACTGCTAGCCCAGCTTTTAAATTTCCTTTTCAGTCGTGTGGGTTGTTTGATATGTGTTAACCCAGCACAGCCAGATGCGTCCAGCCATGCATGTTGTTTGAATGCAAGCCTTAGGGTGTTGGCACCCAGATTTTAGTGGGCATAAGAGTCACTCACTAATAAGGACTAGTTGACTCCCGGCCCCGACTCCCAGAGGCCTGCTGCTGTAGGCGTAGGTGTGTGGTAGGGCCCGGGAGCTGTGCGTTAGCAGGCAGCCTGCGAGTCTTTCTGGTGGGCTGTGAACCACAGTTTGAGAGCCACTGACTGTTAGGGAGATTGTTCTTAATTCAGTGGGTAATGGGACGATAAAACAGAGATCTGAAAGGCGGGTGTATTGCTGGCAGATCTGTGGGATGTGGGGAGGGCTCTGGAGGGAGGAGTGATTGGAGTCTGAATGATCAGTTCTGGGGGGCGTTTGGGGTGGTCTCTCGGGGACGGTTGAGGAGGCCTGAGTAAGAGCAGAGGCCTTGAGAAAGTGAGGAGGGGAGGGCTTCCGAGAGAGGCACCACCCACGAGCAGTTGGAAGTTTGGCAGGGTCCGCACGTGGGAGTGGAGGGAAGGGGACTTGAATGGCCACGATTTGTGCCTCAGTGCCTTAGCATGGCAGTGCCATGAAAAATGTGTTCTGTTTTGCAACGAGATGCTCTCCGGGTTGGAGAGTGAGCACATCTTACAGGTTCCAACTGCAGAAGTTGTGCTAATTAGTAGATGAGAAGTCTTGCATGATTCCAATACTTAAGACAACACAGGGCTCTCTCTTACCACAAACCTCTGATTGTCTCTTGTTTTAATGAGGTGTAAATATCATGCAGCTTGGCACATGAAATGTGTTAAAGTAGGAGAGTGTTAGAGTTGGGTCCTCAAACTTGAGTGTGAAATGATGCAATATACATGAATGTGACACCCAGAATTATTTCTGTCCGGCACAGTCTAAGGCATGGAACACAAAGTAAAACAGACCAGGGTCCTACAGGACAGCATGGAAATGGAGATACAAAATCAGTGCTGATAAATGCACAACGCGTCTTCGAGTAATCCCTGTAGTCTTGTCCGGTGCTTGGTGAGATAAGCAGTTCTCACTGCACTTGCTGTGTGGGTGGGGCGCGGGCTCCCGAGATGAGTGCCTCCTTTGGGTTGCACTGACTGAAAGACTGCCAGGGGTGTCAGGGCTCTTCAAGGGCTTGGCACTCAAAGGCAGGGCAGCAGGTCTGACCTTCAGCAGCGTGACGTGGCCCTTTTTCTTGTTCATCATTGGCACAGCCAACCCTTAGGAGTAGATGTCATTTCTTCTGTGAGTTTCCTCAGGTCAAGTTAACAGATTCTTTACTTAATAGGATCAGCTTTAAAATGAAGATGCCTTTTCTTATCACATCTTCCCCAGTATGCTGCACGGCTGACATTCCTATTGAATTATGCTCCTTGCTCATCAGTGATTTTTAAATTAGTACTAACTCCACTACCTGGTATTCTGAAATGACGCCACTTGTCTTTCATGTTAATTCCAGCTCTGGAAATGAAATTTTGGATGAAGTAGGAGAAATTTAACTGTAACTGTACATTTAACTTTCAGTCTGTTAACTGGAGGGCCCTGTTGACTGGCACTCTCACCAAGTCTGATGAGGGTTGCTAGTCACCATGTATCCATTCAGCAAATATTTATTGAGTGCCTGCCTTGTGCCAGACGCTATTATTCCAAGAGCTGAGGGTACAGCACCGAATAGAATAGACGGTAGTTTCTGTCTCCCAGACCTGATGTTCTAGCGGAGGTAGATAGACAGTAAGTAAAATTCGTAGCACGTGGATGTGGTGCGTGGCGCGGGCAGGGGCTGGAGGTGGATGCTGGAAGGGAGTGGGGATAGTTTTAACTAGGGTGACTGGGGAAAGCTCTCAGTGAGCAATCAGCTAACATGTGAGAGAATGTTCTTGGCAGAGGGAGCAGCAAGTACAAATGTCCTGAGGCTGGCCAGTGCCTGACATATTGAAGGATTAGGGAGGCCAGTGCCATTGGATCAGAATCAGCCCAGGAAAAAGCAGCAGGAGATGAAATCAAAGAGGAGAGGGGAGGCCAGAGAGTGCAGAGCCTTAGGGATCACTTTATATGTTTTGGCTTTAATTTGGTGTTTCAGGAGCCATTGGGTGGATCTGAGCCAAAAAGTGACATCAGATTTACATTTCATGATTACAGCGATTGCTGTGCAGAGTAGGCTAAAGTGAGCAAGAGACTGAGAACTGAGCAGTGTATTTAGTGTTGAGGACATTGTTGAACTTGAAAGTCAGTTTTGCTGGGTTGATGGGGGCAAAAGTCTGAGTAAATTCAAGAGCAGATGGGAGAAGGCATTGATGTTGCGAGAGACCAGCCAGTGTTAAAGCATCTTTGGAATGAACGCAGCCCTGTTTTATTCTCTGTTGGACTCAAGCACTGAATGCATTTTATTTTAATTCTTTAAAATCTGTCGCCAACTTTTGGAATAGATGACGACTGTTTGGTAACTAGATATTTGATGCGCTGGGACAGGTTCCGCCCTCCCTGAGCTGGGTAACTACTCTCTAGATGATTCAGCCTCTTATGACAAAGCCATTCATTCACTGAATGACCATATACTAGTGGCTTCTATAGAGAAGAGTTATTCCACAGAAACTCTCTGTCTCTACTCCATTTTTTTCCACATTTTTTTTTTTTTTTGGAAAATGAAAACTTGGAAATGAGAGCAAATAGCTCTCTACCTGGGTTCTGTGTGATTCCAGGGTTTGCCCATTTAGGTAAAAAAGATTTGTTATGGACAGGTCTGAAACCAACAAGGAAGAATGCCTTGTTGCTGATGATTTTCCTTCTTATATTGTAAGACTTTCCTGATATTCCGAACGCCGTGACGTCATGTATAAGCAATGTCTGTTACAGCCCGTAGATGGAAGCAGGAAAATTGGTACCAAAAGAGATAAGCCAGTCGACTTTAAATATGTCATTAAATGTTTATTGAGCACTTAACACTTGTAATATCTCTACCAGGCGCAGTGAACCAGATAGGGTCCCTGTGTCACTGGCACCTTCCACTGAGTGGCGAACATAGACAAGTCCACAGGACTTAAGCTCCAGGGCATCCTAGGGGTGCAGAGGAGTAATTAACTCAGATTTGAATGGGCACAGCATGAAGGGCTTCTTGGAGGAAGTCACATCCCAATCCGGGCCTGTAGGATGAGCAGGGGGTAGCCAGTCCTAGAGAAGGGGGAAGACACTTGGCAGGAAGCTGGGAGGCAAGAGAGATGTGGCATTTACTTGCAGCTGAAAGAACTTAATTGTGCTGGATCTGTCGTGAGGTGGAGAGAGGTGAGCCTGGAGGGATGGTGGCAGGGAAGGGGCTACAACACCAGGGCCCTGTTTATGCCTTTGAGCAGGTGGAAATCAATGGAGGACTTTGTGTCTTCGGGTGGTCTTCCTTTGTGGAGGAAGTGTGTGTGTGTGTGTGTGTGTGTGTGTGTGTGTGTGTATACATATGTAATACATATATATTGATGCATACATATAACTATACATATGTGCGTATGTATTTTTTTCAGGCTTCTAAATGTTAAATTTGATTCAGGATTCCATTAGGGAGGCACTTGCCTCAGTGTTATGGAACATAGCATCATACTGGATTTTAGATTGGGAGTGAACTGGTCCCTCTACTGTAGGGAAGTCCCTGAATCTCAAGGAGAAATAACAGGTAAGGGCTCCGTGCAAAAATTAACCTGACTTCCTGGGTATGTATTTCCTTTGATCTGTGAGATGTGAAATAGATCGGACTTTTATAGCCTAAGGAAACATAAAAACTCTTAGTTAAAAAAAAGCAGGAACTTGGGGAGGGTAATAGCTCAGTGGTCCAGGGCATGCTTAGCATGCAGGAGGTCCTGGATTCAAGCCCCAGTACCTTCATTAAATTTTTTTTTTTTTAAAGGAACTGTTTAAACATTGACTTGAGTTAAAAAAGAAACAGGAGTTTGGACTGCCTGGCAGTGGGAGAGAAAAGGGGTTAGGACTGGGGAGGGAGGCGGGAGCGCAGAGGAAGTGAGTGCTGCGGGGGTGTGGCCTGGAGGTCACACCTTGAGCGGTGGGTGTTCAGTGTGTTATCATTGTAATCAGCTGCCCGCGGCTGATGAATGATTCATGGTCGTTTCTAGCTCAGCAGATAATGTCGTCTTTATACGTTCAGTCTTCGCTGTAGCGGGCGAGCCCGAGCAATAGCAGAGCTTTTGTAGGACTTCACTGCCATCCGAGGGTTAGGAAGTCTCCCCACCCCCGCAGCCCCAGGAGGATGTAAGAAGCACTGTTCCCTACTCCCATTTCCACTTTTAGCTTGGCGCAGTTTATACCTAAAAAAATCTTAAGAATACGTGCTATGGACAATTCAGACTCGGGCCCAGATGACTCACACCGGCTCTACCAGATCCAGAAGCAGCCGCATGGGGATTCATTCCTGAGGTCCTGAACTCTGGAGGAACCCGCGGATTAGACTTTAATGAGGCTTGATTTCGGTAGGACGAAAGAACACAAGTGAGGACCCACCTCTGCGGGGTGTGGCTGCTGTGTTTCTGGCTCCGCATTGTTTCCCAGATTGTTGTGGGTGGTGGACGTCGCCGCAGCCTTCCCAGGGCGAAACGTATTCTCGGTTCTGGGAAGGCTTCCATCTTCCACAGTCCCCCGTTGTAACTCCGTGGAATGTAGTTTAAAAAAATAATTTCACAAGGTAAAATTGCAGTTTTTAATAGTTACCATTTTAGAAAAACAGCCAGTGTTTCTGATTCTGTCTCCTCCCCCGCCCCCATGATTTCTGAGTGTGCGATCCCTTAGAGGACCCTTAGGGCTGTTACTTTAAAACATTTAGCGTCTTTCTCTCTATATTTTAGCAATCCGGAATTCTGTCTTGTAACTTCTTTTTACATCACTGAAGGTGTTTCTGTTTCTCCTTCATGTTTTTTTTTTTTTTAAAGCCCTGGAATGGGTATTTGCAAAAGTATTTTATTAAGGTAGCCTATATATTGATACCTTTTTCGTATTTTGTATTTTTAAAATTAACTTTGAGATAATACGTGCTTCAGCCCTGCCATAGAAATTCCATCTCCTAAAATCATGTTCTGGTGAATTAAGGAGAAAAGGAACATTTTCTAAGGCTAACTAATAACAAAAGAAAGGTATAAATGCCTAGAAGCCGCCAAACGAATTCAGAGAGAAATCTGAGGATCTAGGAAAAAGCTGTCTTATTAAATGCAATTGTGGTAGACTTCCTGGAAGTGATAAATGTAGTGAAATCAATCTTTTCTAATGACTTAATTGTCATCAGAAGATCTGAAAACAATTTTGTGGGTTAAGGTAGGTAGTCATCATCCTTGGTGATAACTATAATAACTATCATGTTATAAAAACACTATAAGACTATTTTTGTTATAAAAGCAGACTTCATACTGTAGATCTTATTGTTAATAATTGTTGGCTTTTGTTTGCTTTTTACAAATCCACGGTTATAATGAAAGTGACATTGTTGCATTGAGATGCAAGGAATAGAGTTGTTTTGTTTGTTTGTTTTGTTCCATGCAGTTAACATTCTTTTTTTCTTTAAAAAAATCATTTTCAGTGATTTCAGTCCAGCCAAGTGACAGGATTCACATTTGCACTTGAGGTGGTCAGGAACGGTGTCTCCTCAAATTAGGGCCTTTTGTTGAACACTTGATCGGAAGGAAGGTAAAACCTGAAGGTCTCTCTAACAAAGGTGGAATCAGTTTTTAAAAATCATGGCTCTCTCAAAGGAATGTGTCTACTTTGGATGAAGACAGGGGCACATGCCTGTACTTAATTGCCTGCAATAGAAGAATAATTATTTTACTCTTAAGGATTTTTTCCTGGAGAGAAAATGTATTCATGTATCCATTTATAGTCTCTCTCTGTCTCTCTTTTCTGTCTTTTATGGTTATATAAATGTGTGTGTTCCTGCTTGGGCCATTCCTCATTCTAAAAACATTTGTGGAAGTCCACAGTGCTTAAGACGGGAGCTGGCTGCTTAAGTTTGGATCCGTTCCGATCACTTACTAGGTGGGTGATGTTGGCCAATTTCTATGCATTATTAGTCAACGAGCTTATTTTTAAATTTGGGGTCATGCTGTCACTAAACTTTCCAGGGTTTGTGGTGAGGATTAAGTGAGATAATGCAGGTGGGGTATTTACCACAATAAATGATAAACTCTCTGGCCTACAGAAAGTGCTTGATACAACTCCAGCTGTTGTTTTGTTGCATAGGGAGATCCTGGGGAAAATTTTTGTCACATTTCCAACAGAATAGTTTCAAATGAAACACATCCTCTCCCTTTTACAAGTAGTAAATTACGACTCAGGGAGAAGCGTGGTAAAGAGAAAGACTGGGTCATGTTCCCTTTGGGGAGTGTGTCGACCTAAAATCTCATTGAGAAGAGGAGATGCCAGTTACACCTCTTAAATTCAAGATACGATTTCTTAAATCCCTCTGCCTGGTTATTCCACTAATGCAGTGCTCTGAGGCTTGACAGCTCCTAGTAGCGATCTGTAGAATACGGTCCCCAAGAGTCGGAGGGAAGGCTGTCACCCAAGTCAGGCCCTTCGAGTGTGTATTTCCTGCTTTATCACAATTAATGTCCACGATTTATTACATTTCCTGCTTCGCTGTGGCTTTTGATAACTGGTGGGTGTGACAGTTAATCCTTGGGTGTGTCCCTGGTGTAGTAAGTATTCCATTGAGTAATAGTCTTCTGTCATCATTTGGTCCATTAGCCCCACATGGAAGGCGCCCCGTCTCGCCAAACCCAATGAAGGAAACCAGCCCTGCTTCTTCTTGGGAGCCAAGGAGTGATTTCGTAAGATCTGCTCCTGTAAGCACTGTGGGAATAGCTGATAGAATGCTGGTTGCTTCTGTCCTTTAGTCACCAGAGTTGATTCCCTCGGTTTCAAAGCCACAGAAGGTTGCAAAGGTCCCCAAGGGCTTTTAGGGTTACAGGTGCAAAGGGAAAAAGAATGGTCCCCTCAGAAAGGCACCTGTGCAGGGAGGCACCTGTGCAGGGAGGCACCTGGCGGGAGGCGGGTCGTGCCGTTGGTGCTAAGAGCAGACCTGGGCTTCTGAGCCAGACTCATCCCTAAAGTTTGTTCGGGAGGCAAAGGGGGTCAAAGAAGAAGCTTCAGGGTGCAGAGGATAGCTCAGAGGTAGAGTGAGTGCTCACTCAGTGTGCGCAAGGTCCTGGGTTCAATCCCCAGTGCTTCTGTTAAGAGGAAAAAAAGAGTTAAAAAAGAAAAAAGGAAAAGCTTAAGCATTTACATTTGCATGTCTATAGATGGAGTACTTTCTGTAAGACATCTTTGAGCTGAGGAAATAAGTGTTTTTGTATTTTAGTCCAAATGTACCTGCTTCTGGAACAGGATTTCAGCAGTGAGTACTGTAGACAAGTTGTCTTAAAACTGAATAAATCTGTATTAGCCAGAGAAGGCCCTTTCCCCCTTGAGAAACTGGCACGTAATTTCTCCTAGATCAGTTTCCAACTTAATATATTTGCCTAATTGTTCTATGTTTATTTTAAAAAATTTTGTCTCCTCACACAGGGCGATTGTATACATGTATTTTAAACTGAAGTACAGTTAATTTAAAATGTTGTGTTAGTTTGTGGTGTACAGGATAGTGATTCAATTATACATATATCATTCTTTTTCATTGTAAGTTATTACAAGCTTTTGAATATAGTCCTCTGTGCTATACAGTAGGACCTTGCTGTTTGTCTGCTTTATATATAGTGGTGTGTATCTGTTAACCTCAAGTTCCTAGTTTATCCCTTCCCACCCTTTCCCCTTTGGTAAGCATAAGTTTGTTTTCTATGTCTGTGAGTCTCTTTTGGTTTTGTAAATAAGTTCATTTTGTCATTTTTTTTTTAGTCTCCACATATAAGTGGTATCATGATATTTGTCTTTCTCTGACTGACTGACTTCACTTAGTATGATCATCTGTAGGACTATCCATGTTGCTGCAAATGGCATTCTTTCATTCTTTTTTAAGGCTGAGTAGTATTCCATATATATATGCATACTATTTTATGTTTATTATTACTTTAAAAATATATTTGTAGGCTATCTGTACCATTCCCTCCTCCCTCCCCCATTACAGCTTCAGAACTCAGTGTGGAGAGATGTGGTCCAATATTAATGAATTAAGGGGGCAAAGGTATAACTCAGTGGTAAAGCAGATGCTTAGCATGCCTGAGATCCCGGGTTCAGTCTCCAGTACCTCCATTAAAAAAATGAATAAACCTAATTACCTCCCCCCCAAAAAATGGTAAAAATAAATAAAAATTAAAAAATAAAACAGTTGGGCATTATTAATGAATTAACACATAGCATATTTTAGATGCTATCAATTTTTGAACTGAATTTAAAAGCTGAAAAAACTCCCACAAAGAGAGAGTTAAAATCTGTGCTAATCGGCAGCACTGTCTTCGGGGGAACTGCACTTTTGCTCTCTAAGAAAGCAGGGGTGATGACTCACGCTGAATATCCCTCATCCAGAGGCCCGAAGCAGTCAGGCCAGGAGCTGCCACCAGGCTGGGTGGCTACTTTACCATCTGTTTACAAACCTTTAAAGACCCGGGGTTCACTGTCAGTGTCTTTTGCTGCTTAAAATGGCAACAAGAGGACTTTGCTGCAATTAAAAAATATTAGCAATTTATTTTTATTGTCATATTTTAAATTCATTTTTTGCAGGGCAAGGTGTTGGGGAAAATCATATTAGGTTTGAGATCACGGAGACCAGGAGGAGCCCGCTAGTGGAGGGAGGGCTGTGTGTGTTTGGCAGTGCTAAGATGCTAATCCTGTTTTGCCTCATGAACTAGAAGACGGCCTGTGTATTAGGAAAACTGGGGTCCTTCTTGGCTTCTACTGGGAATGTAAAGGGGAGGGCATTGTTCCTGGGGCTGTGGTTCCAGCACCCTTATTTCTGTGTTTTTCCCCCTAACTATATACCCTTCAGGATTGGTGATGACCATAGGTCCTACAGTCCAAACACGTGTTCTTTTGAGTGAGTAAATTGTTTCATTTTAAAGTTAAAGGAACTGGGGCGCAGAGAGTTACAGGACTAAGATGTAGTGGCAGGGCCTAGCCTGGAATGGAATTCTCCAGGCTCCCGGTTCTGAATGTTTCTGATTATACTATTTTCCCAGCTTTACCCTAATTGCCCTCTACTCCCAAATCCTATAAAATTTATGGCTGTGTAGGTCCCACCCACCAGCAGTAGTGTGGAGGGAGCCTCCCGTCCCCATCTGGACTGCAGTCCTGGGCCGTGAGCCTCTGCTGACCATCTGTGATGCAGACTCCGTGTCAGCTCCCGGGGGTCCAGCAGTGAGGAGCCTCTGTCTAGCAGGGAGGTGGCAACACTGATTTTTATACAATATGGTGCGGTGCACTCAGCAACATACATGCTTACAGGTCTAGGAGCCATTTAGAGGAGCACAGGGTACAGTGTGTGTGGGGGTTGGTCGTGTGGGTATAGTTTAGGGGACAGTTGTTTGCAGATAGTTTTAAAGGATAAAGGGGAGTTTTCCAGCCAGATGGAGGTTGAGGGTAGAGCCTTCCAGGTGAAGAGATTTGGGAAACTAAAACCAGTCCATTGGCAGTGCTGGAGGGTGACCTTGGTGGTAGGACCACGGCCACCTGCAGACACATGTCGGTTGTGCTTCCATTGTTACCTCCTGTGGCCTGTTTCAGAATGGAAAGAGGTGTTGAAACTTCATCAGTGATCCCTGTTTTCTTTTGGGCTGAAGGACATTAAATGTCTTTGAGTAGGACGGCTGGTGTGACATGGAGAGGTCGTGATGGGTATGGACTGTCAGGTGCTTGGAGGCTCCGTGGCTTGGGGATGTGATCAGGGAAGAAGGTTCAGGAATAGTGCTATGCTTTGGATTCAGAAATATAAAGGCAGCAGGTTCTGTCTGGAGCCTTCGTGCCCTTCCTCCAGGATGCCGCTGGGGTGAAGGTGTGGATGCAGGTTTACACGTTCAGCCTCTGGAACCAGACAGAACTGCCTTTCAGTTTTCACGGCCTTGGAGGAAACAGATAACGGATGATAGGAAACAGCTGCTCTTAATGTGGCAGCCAGAAATGCAGCCGATGGAGCAACGCGGTAATCACGAGCATATTAATGGAAAGTCCTCTCTGATTAAACACTGGGAGCAGTGGAATGTGGTTTGTTTTCCTATATTTACCCCTCCCCCCATTGCCTCTCTGTTGCCTGCAGCTTTTATTTTTATTTGTTCAGGAACATAGAAATACTTTCTTGTAAAAAAAAAAAAAGAAATTTAAACAATATTACTCCAGAGAATTTAAAAAATATTTCATTTTCTCCTTCCTGGCGAAACTCTTCTCCTTTTTCCAAGCTGGCTGTGACTATCTTCCAGAACCCTTCCTAGACATTTGCATAAATGTTTATACAGATTCGTGTATAATTATTTTCGTTTGTATAAATGGAGTCGCATGTAGTTTGAATCTGATCTGTAGTTCTTTGTACATTTCATCCCGTCTTAAAGGTCTTTCCACATCACCCTAATTAGAGAAACCTCAGCCAGTTTAGAAGTAATTATTTATACAATCAAACTTCATTAGCTTCATCAGTCATTTAGAAATGGCTGGATGGAAACCTGGTGCCTCTTAGGAACAAGAGGGCGGCAAGGCTCACCCACATCGGTGCCGAACAAGGATTCAGGATGTTTTATGGCAGACTCTCTGGCACCTGGCAAAATATCTTGGGTCAGCCTGACAAGGGAGACTGATTTCTTGCTATGAGAGTTTATTACTGTGACACCAGTTCTGCTTGAAGCTCACAATTAGTGTTTTCTTGCCAGAATCGTATTAAAGTGAGGGGTGGCCTGATGTGCAGTGTTTGAGATCTCCTACTAAGACATTGGGAGCATGTGGGACTTGGATCTTTCCTCAAAGCTTGCTTCGTAATTTTGCAAAGCCTGTTTAAGAGAAGTTGATTCAAAGGACAAGTGGACTTTTAACCCCGAGAAGTGGGACCCAGAACTGATGAGGGGAACCCTTTGGAAGGGGAAATGGGACAGGTAATTGTTTTGAAACATTTGTGGGCTGCTGACATCATGGGAGGCATTCGATAACATCTTGCTGAAATTGTACCTTTGAGCTTGCCAAACCCCAGCAGACCACGGGCATCTGCGGCTGCTCCTCAAGTGCGATAGCACTTGTCCCAGGAGCAGCCATTGTTGTTGGAATGCCGTCATTATGACCTCAGTCCACGTTGTTTAGACAAAGGGGGAAGATGCCTTATTGGCTTGACAATTTGCCAGCCACCTGCTGTCATTCTTTTTCTTCAGCGCTTTGAAAGTGACCAGAACCTAGTCATCAGGCCTCTTTTTAAAATAACAACACAGGCAGGCATAAACTCTCCAAATCCCAAGAGACGATGTAATTTTAAAGGTCACATGTCAATGTGTGCCTGTTTTCCTCATCTCTTCTCTTGAAGGCTGCGGGTCTCTTAGATTTCACATGGCCAGTGGCTGCCTTAAAGAGGGAAATTCTAGAAGAGAGAGGAACTTTCATGGTAAAGTTATTTAGATTTTTACTGGAACTAGCTGTTATCAAATAAGCATTAGAATGACCTTCAAATTTCTTACGAGGTGGGGCCACATCCTGGGCTTTATAAGGAAATCACCATCTCTAAATATAATGGCCCAGGCACAGTTAGCTATTTTAATCTGGCTTTCAAGGAAATCAGGGTTTATGGGATATCAAGAGATGCAGAACACAGTATTTCTTCTGTTGAATGTGAACTTGCTCCTTACAGTTCAGTGGAGTTGTCTGGACAACACACAATAGAGACTTGCTCACTCATTTGGGTTTTCCATCCACTGCCTTCCTTCACTTAACTGAGCATCAGCCAGTTCCAGCACATTGAGGACCAGTCATGGGGACAGCTCTGTCTCCCTACGTCCATCCCCCTCTTGAGACCCCCGCACACTGGAGGACATTACTTGCTGTGGGAGATGGCAAATACAGGAAGGAAACTTCACATCCTGTCACCTGCTGTCAGGAGGAGGCAGAGCCAGCCTGGGGCAGAGTGGAAAACCCTGCATGGAATTCTCACTCCAGTGCTTCTTGGGGGTGTAACGGTGCACACCTAGCCCTTCAGAGCTGGTTTCCTCATCTGCAAAATTGGGACGATAATCATACATCGTATGCTTCCTCTGAGGGTTGATCAGACACTGGGAGGGAGTACCTAGCTCGTGTGATGGGACACAGAAGGGCTCAGGAAATAGTACTTGCAATTTCTTTCTCTTTTTCTCTCATATTCCCCTGTCCTGAAATGAGATGGCCCCCATCCTAGACATTCTGATGCTTGGTTCTCAATACTCTTCACCAGGGGTAATCAACAAAGAGAAAGTTGACCTCTCCAGAAATTACTCTTCTGGAGTTTCAGCCATTCTGCAGTCGGCTTGCCTCCCCCCCACCTCCCCCTCCTACAAGAGCAGTGCAGTGAACCCCAGATCTGTCCAAGGGCAGAACTAATTTTCACCACAGTGTGAAGGAGTCTGGGGGCCGGGGGAACCAACCGTATACAGTTACATTGAGTTGCAAGTACGAAATCTCAGATGACTTTGGCACAAGTTTTCCACTTGAAAGTCTCTTCCAGGTGCTTCCTCTGGGACAAAAACCAGTTAGCCTTCCATGGAAAAGGGACAGTTTATTCTTAAAAAAGCCACTTTGAACTACGTAAACACAAACGCTTCACCATAGGGAGGGCCACTGTCGTAGTTTTGGGGTGCACATCCCCGTATTCGTGTTTAGCAGGGGGCTCGATTTGTCTGGTGATCACTGTCAGCCCTGGTTTGACTCATGCATTCCTCACCACTGCAGTAAGATCTGTGTTTATGTGAAATATGGGAACAATTCCTCCCTGCCCCCCACCCTCCACCTTCTTTTGTGCTTGAGTTGGGATGGAGCCGCTGAGTTGTTCTCCTTTGTTATTTTTAAAGGGGCTTCGGTTTTAGAACTCCAGTCTTGGCTGGAGGAGGACAGCTGGCAGTGTGGCTGAGGCTGGTCCTCAAGAGATCTAGTTGACATTTCTGCAGCTAAAACCTGACCCTGAGTCCAGCATCCTGACACAGACACAGGAGGCTCCCCTGTCTAAAACTCTGATTTGCCCAATGTTGAAAACAAAATGGAAACTAACGTAGCGGCAGAGGAATTGGTACTGAAGGCAGAATTTTTGACCCTAAGTTTGTCTTTTTCATCAAGACCTCTATGTCTTGTGTCCTGGTCTCTTTCATATTATTATTAATTATTTTCTTTTTCTTCAACTGCTTGGGTGCCGTGAGGATGGGGAAGGTCTAGGCTGAGTTGTTAAAGGTCCAGAGTTTAGTTGTACAAAGAAAAAAACCACAAAAAGAGTGTGTGCTCCTCCTCATTTAAAAAAAATTTATCCTCCTAGAAAAGAAAGTTTTGTGAGAAGGCTGCCAGGCTGTAAAAGAGAGGGTCCAACGCCACATTCTCACTGCCTCGTTAGCAATCCTTGTAAAGTGTCTTGGCAGATAGGGGCTCTTCCTTCACAGTGTAATGTTTTTCCAACAGCAGAGTTATAGCTGCTTCGTGTGCCATGACACATGGCTAGGTGTCAAGATAATTTTATAGGGAAAAATCCAAAAAGACATTTAAAATGTGCAGCTTTCAGGAAAAAAAAAGTCAATTTTACAAAGAGAGTTTTGAATCAAAGGGCATTCACGGGTCTCTGCTCTCTCTGTGGGCGGGTCTTTTCAGGGATGGGGGTGTAAAGAGAAGACATCCATTTATTAACTGAGCCCCTGAGGTATGACTGTCTCGAAGGACCAGGCGCTGGGGATACAGGGATGAATGTCACACTCTGGCCTTCAAGGAGCTCCCTTTTACTCAGGGGTCCAGAGACTTGAGTAAAAATGCATGGTCCAGGTGGCAGAAAGGAGCAGTGATGAGCTTTGCTGGGGTGGGAGGTGGCGTATGGATGGTGTACAGAGATGGCCTCATTGAGAAAGAGAAGTTAAGGTGACTCTCGGAGGATCGGGAAGAATTTGCTAGGTCAGATTGGAGTGTGGGAGGCATTGCTGGCAGGAGAAGAACAAATGCCAAGGCTTGAGCTGTGTTAGGAGAAGGAATCCCAGCTCAGGGAGGCTGGAGTTGCCGGATGCAAGAGGGAGAAGGCGGCTTGGCCAGGAAGCCCGGGGCTGAGCAGGAGGCCTTCCCGTGGCAGGAGGTCGCGCTGCTGTGGTCAGGACTTTGCTCCCCTCCCGTGAGAGGCTTGCTCTGGCTAGTAGCATTCTTAGTTCCTTTCCCTGCTTCAGCCTTCTTCCCAGCATCTACACCTGACCCGTTACAGGCTGGTGTGTCTGTTGCCTGTGTCCCGATGTTTGGATGGAAACCCCATGAGAGCAGGGACTTTGTTCTGAATGGATGGCCGTATCCCCAGTGCCTGGCATTGCGTCATGTTATCAAGTTTGGACTTTGTCCTCTGCATGATGGAAGACCATTATAGGGGCCAAATGGAGAGGGGTGGGTTACATGAGTATATCTGGGTGTTAGGAGGAGCAGTGTGAATGGCACGTGTAGCTGCTGACAGGTCTCTAGGAAGGGAGCTCCTTGGAGAATGCGGAGAGCAAAGAAGGGACCATCCGGCGATCCTGCCCCTCAGATGGGCCTCAGATGGGCCCAAACTTTGCTGACCTGGCTCATTATCAGGAACGAGTGTCAGTCTCATTCTCTGGCGGATGTTTTGAAACTTTACTGAAAATTACAGAAAAGCTCCGAGAATTCGTTCCCCCTACTCTACAAAGCTGCCCAGGCATTCATTCCAGCAGACATCAGGATGTCGTAAGGTGATTATCATTTTCTTCATTTCTTGATAGTTCAGTGATAGAAAGCTTTGAGAAATCTTGATGAATTATCTTTCTTTGGAATGCACTGAACGCTTCCATAGAAAACTGGGTTCTTTCTGTAAAAATAGGTTTTAGTAAGTTCAAGACAGCTGACCTCAGAGCTATTTGTGTCTTGCAGTTAGGTTGTCGGCAAAGTTATCAAAAAAGATAAGAAAGTGGACATTTTGCAGTTCTTCTGAGAGCACTGGTAGGACGTACCATCCCACGGACGGGGCTTGGTGAGGGATGAACGGCTCCCCATACGTAGCTTTTCCTGGCAACTGAGCTTCATCGCTTTAAAAGCTGGATATTTTTTAATTTTTCTCTTCAATTTTGGATGGAAATCTTTCTAAAATTATTGACTCTCCTGTGCTCCTGAACAGAGTGCATTCAACATTCCTTTCTTGGGAAAGAATTTTGCACAATTGCCGAAGCATGTGATTACTGTAATGATAACGTATTGATGCTTGTGGCTGCCTTCCAAGCGACCCCAGAAGGCCGGGGTTTCAAAGTCCCTGGTCTGGGTTTCTAGGTAGCGGATGCTTCTAGCACCATACGCATGTGTGCCTTCCTCATTTACTCAACTTGTCTCCTTGAAGGCCGGGAAACAAGTCAGCTTCCTTGCTTTTTGAAATGAGGCTCTGTCTCAAAAGGCCTGTGTAAGTCAAGTGAATGTATTTTACTGCAGAGGCTTTATCATATCTTTCATATTTGAAAGAAAGAGGACTCATTCTATATTTTTCACGTCTTGCTAACATTAAACAATCCATATCTGAAAAAACCCGATAATAATATCATCACGTCTACTGTCAGTACTACTGGGTTTGCAGAGTGGAAAAAAAAAACCCCTAATGGTCGGGTGGGTATAGCTTAGTGGTAGGGCATATGCTTAGCATGCACAAGGTCCTGGGTTCAATCCCCAGGACCTCCTCTAAAAATAAATAAATAAGTAAGCCTAATTACCTCACCCCTCCCCCCACCAAAAAAAAGTGAAGGAAAAAAGGCATTAAAAATAATAATAAATAAAATTATTCAAAAGAAATCTTCAAGCCTCTTATAGTGTTTGTCCAGAGGCCTCCTGGCTTCCCTTTGGGTCCAGGGTGTGCAGGGCGAGGTCACTGGAGGTGTTTCCATACTAAAGGCTGTTTGTCACCCTCTTTGACAGCAACGATTATTACCGGGCGTCTACCATGTTTATGTAAGGCACCAGGAACAACACGGAAAGTGCCTTCTTCCTAGAAATGTAAATCCTAGTTTGGAAGAGGAAATAGTGGAGGAGAAACAGCGACAGAACTTGGACTTTGTCAGAGGGTGCACACTTTGAGATGCGCCCGTGCCTGAATGAGAGTCCTCTGTCCAGAAGGTTGACCTCTGGCCGAGAGGACAGCTTCCAGGACAAGTGCGATGCAGCTGAGGGGGAGGAAGAGCCCCAGGGAAGGTGGAATCTGCAGCCGAATCAGCCCTGTCCATCAGGGTTGCACGTGGTGGCCAGATCAGCATAACTCGGTGAAAGCTTGGCTGTGCACGCCCTGTGGAGGGGGGCGGGGAGGAGGGTCAGGAAAACGGCGTGGAGTGGGTGGATTCTTGCTGGATCTTGATTCATGAGTGCAGTTGCCAAATCACAGGAGGGGAGGAAGATTGGCCCAGAGAACAGAGCCTAGGATGGGGGGGTCGGTGTGGGTGTGTGTGCAGAAGGGCCAGGTGTGTGTGACACCTCCGTTCTGCTCTCCTCCCACGAAGGCGGCTCCTCTCTCTGAGCCTCCCAGTGGGGAGACAGTGGGCTCTGGAGTTGGATGAACTGGTCTCAAGACCAGCTCTACCGCTTTCCATCTGTGTCATCGTCGGCACTTTTCTTAGTCCTTCTAACATCCATTTCCTCATAAAAGGAAGGGACATAGTAAGACTGATCTGTGGACGCTTCAGCAGAACAAATGAGACTTCCGCTGGACCAGGTACACACACAGTATGTGCTCAGGAACCGGTCATTTCCTTGGGCCAGCCCTTCCTCGGGACCCCGGGCTGGTCTCCCACTGCCTGCGGGCTCTGCCCACTTGCTGACTCACGTGTTGTAGGCACAGTCCACTCAGCAGGTGCTGGAGGAAAGGCGTTACCTCATCTTCTTCCTCCACGTCTCCTCTGCCTTTTCAGGTCTTTCCTGTTGGCCCTTCCCTGTTGCCAGTTTCTACCTGGTTAGGGTTTGAACTCTTAACGGTCACCCTAGCTCAAACCCTTAGTGTCATCTTTGATTCATTTTTGCCACTCATATGACATTTCTAGTCCGTCGTCGGATCCTGTCCATTTCTTTCTCCTGTGATGCCATCGCCTCCATCTGTGCTGGGCTCACTCCCATCACTTCACCAGCAGATTGCTCAAAAGCTGCTGGAGGGAGTGTCTGACTTTGGTCAGCCCCGTCCATCTGCACATTCTTCAAATACTTCTGGACTCCTCTTTACTTCCACAGTCCTTTGATTTGGCCATACCTTTTCCAGCGCAACTTGCTTTTCGTTTAGTTTGTAGAGTGATAATGGCTAACATTTATTTATGCTTATTGGGTGCCAGGTGTGTGTTAGGGCCTTTATTTGTATTAGACCATTTTCTTTTTCACAGCCCCCAACTGCTGCACAGTTCATCGGTGTGTGAACCCTGGTGCCCTGGCTCCAGCCCTATACTCTTTTTTTCCCCTTCTCCTCCTTTTTTTAAATCGAAGTATTTCAGTCAATTTACAATGTTGTGTTAATTTCTGGTGTACAGCATAGCTATTCAGTTATGCATATATTCCTTTACATATTCTTTTTCATTATAGGTTATTACAAGATACTGCACATAGTTCCCTGTGCTATACAGTAGATCCTTGTTGGTTATCCATTTTATATATAGTAGTGTGTATCTGCTAATCCCAAACTCCTAATTTAACCCTTCTCCCCATACCTTTCCCCTTTGGTAACCTGTGAGTCTATTTCAGTTTTGTAAATAAGTTCTTTAGTATCATTTTTTTTTTTTAGATTCCACATATGAGTGATATCATATGGTATTTTTCTTACTCTTTCTGGCTTACTTCACTTAGTATGATAATCTCTTGGTCCATCCATGTTGTTGTAAATGGCATTATTTCATTTTTTATGGCTGAGTAGTATTCCATTATATAGCTATACCACAGCTTCTTTATCCAGTCATCTGTCAATGAACATTTAGTTTGTTTCCATGTCTTGGCTATTGTAAATAGTGCTTCTGTGAATATTGGGGTGAAGGTATCTTTTCAAATTAAAGTTTCTTCTGGATATATACCCAAGAGTGGGATTGCTGAATCATATGGTTAGTCTATTTTTAATTTTAAAGGAATTTCCATACTGTTTTCCATAATGGCTGTACCAAACTACATTCCCACCAACAGTGTAGGAGCGGACCCTATACTCTTAAGACCTGGCTGTCTTCACTGCCTTCTCTCGATATCAGCTCCTAGAGAGCAGGAGTGACGTCATTCATCTCTGCTCATCACGCTCTGTGTCTTGTCTGGCATACAGTAGACGCCCACTGAATGCGTGCACTGCATACATCCTCATTCCTCCTCTGAGCCCTGGTGTGTGCTGTTCTCTGCCAGTATCAAGGCAGGAAGTAGAGGGAGGGGTCCATTCCCTGACAGGAACTCATACAACCTGGGTTCAGATCTCAGACACCCACTATCTTGCCTTGGTTGGGTGGCTTCTCTTAAGCCACAGTTTTAGTCTACACAGTGCAGATAATAGTAATGCCACCTCACAGAGTGTATAGAAAGAATCAGTGGAGTCATGTGTGTTAGATGCTGCGCTGGCATGTGGACAAGGGTCAGTAAACATTAGCTCTTAGAAGTAGTTGTATTATAATGCCCTTGCCTGCCCCTTTCAGCTCATTTTTGTCTGTTCTTTTAAGCCTTTTTCAACTCACGTCTTCTATCTGGCACTGGTGTGACTTCAAGGACCAGACACTTGCTTCTGTTTGATCATTTATGAGCTGTGTGGCTTTGAGCAAGTTACTAAGTTTTACAAGTCTCAGTTGTATCATGGTGACAAGGTTTTGTGTGTGTGTGTGTGTATTAAAGGAGTATGTGACACATGGTAAGCACTCAGTAGGTTTTAGTTTTCTTGTTTGTTTCCTCCTCCACTGACCAGCAGACCCTCCATAAAGGCTCACTGATGGACTCAACTGTTAATTTAGTGTTTGGAAGTTACCTGGAAGAGATGGAGGCTTCTATTGTAGGGAAAGGACTGGTTTCTGGTCAAGTAGCAGGAAACTCTAGGAAGTTGAAAAACTCTTGCCCTGTGCCCTTTTGTCTTTTGGAAATGTGCTCTTGGTGGTGGTTGTAAATATGGCCAAGCCGGATACTGTATGGCAGAATTTTGAACTCATTTATTCAACAAATAGTTCTTGAATAGCTACACTGGGCCAAGAACTGCCCCAGCTGTTGAGGGTATGTTGATGGGCAAAACCAACTTGGTTCTTGTCTTCACGGAGCCTGTCCTGTTGGGGAGAGACACACCAGTCATTCAAAGATTGAATTATAAAGCCAGGTGTGTTATGAAGGGAAAGCAAAGGTGCTGTGAGGTACAGGCTAGGGGGCTTTCGTATTGAGAGCCAGGGAGATATTTCCACTGGATGGGATGTTTGAGCTGAGATCTGAGCTGAATAGGTGTGCCCAAGGAAAGCGGCAGGGGAAGACCTTCAATTTTTTTTTTAAACTCAAGTACAGTCAGTTACAATGTGTCAACGTCTGGTGTACAGCACAATGTCCCAGTCGTGCATATACATACGTATTTTCGTTCTCATATTCTTTTCCGTAAGACTTTTAAATTTAATACTCACCCTTCTTCTCTCGATGGAAGATGCTGTTTAGTACTCTATTAAGCCTGGATGATGACAGATGATAATTAGTTTTCAAACCTGGAGGTGCCTAAATATGCTGTCCCTGGCTGTTTTTATCTGACTTGTGCATAAATAGTGCATGTGTCAGGCTGGGAGAGGGAGGCTGAATGCACTTGATCCCAGCCAGGCATTGTGTTTCTATTATACTTGGGGCCAACGCTGTCAGTCAAGTTCATCCAGGCACTTTGTCACATTACGGGTCGTGTTGTCTGGGCTTGTCTGCCCAAGGGCAGGTGCTCTTTATTTTAATTTGTATTACGTATATTTGCTCTGAAAGTTGTTTCTGTTGAAACTTGGAGAGCCAGGTGCTGGCAGCTAGAGTAAGGGCCGACTTACTGGAAATTTGAATGAATTTTGTTAACACCAAGAAGGGACACCCCTCAGCCCAGTGTAATGGGCTGTGAAAATATGACAGCTGTTAGGGACTAGTCTGTTACACCTCTGGGTATAACCATCACGATGGAACCCGGTTTCCGACCTTCTCTTTCAGGAAAGGCATTTTCTGAAATGTTCCAGCAGAGTCTTCCAAACTGAGGAGCCCATGATAATACTAGAGATACATTTAGACTGTCTGACTAGGTCAAGGGAAGACTGTGTTTGCAGCTAGCCTTTCTTCAACACCTGTCTCTTCCAGTTTCCCTTTTAACAAGAAGAAGCAGACCTGGCCCTAGGAGATTCACATCCAGCTAACTGCTTCGTTTTCATGATATTTATGTTTATTATACGTTCACAAGTGATACTAATTTATAGCTGTGATTTACAGACTTTTTCAAAAATAATGTCAAAAATGAATTGATTTTTTTAAAAATTAAGTATCTCAGTAGAAATGGCATTCAGATTTGATAGAATCTTTGGGGTGGTTCTTGAATGAAGTTTGGGAACCCTGCCCTGATGCAATCTGGATTTTTTTCCCTGCCATCTGGCATTTGTAGTCTATTTCTAAGGACCTATTAAAAACTTGTATGTTAATATCTGATAACACAATAAAATATTTCATCACACCCACTAGTATGGCTCTAGTAAAAAATATGGGTAATAATAAGTGTTGGTGAAGATACGGAGAACCTGGAGCCCTCATAAATTGCCAGTAAGAATGAAAAATAATGCAGTTCCTTCGGGAAACAGTTTGGCAGTTCCTCAAAAAGTTAAAATGTAGAATTACTATGATTCAGTAGTTCCACTCCTCAGTGTACACTCAAGAGATCTGAAAACATATGTTCACGTGAACACCTGTACACAAAGGTTCATGACATCATTATTCATAATGACCAAAAAGTTGAGAACAGCTCATATGTCCATCAACAGATGAATAGAATAAAATACATAATATATTCATACACTGGCATATTATTCAGCCAAAAAAGGAATGATGTATTGATTCTTGCTGCAACATGGATAACCCTTGAAAACATTATGCTAAGCAAAATAAACCAGACACAAAAGGTTGCATATTATAGGGTTCCATTTATAGGAACTATTCAAAACAGGCATATCTATAAAGATAGAATGTAATTAGTGATTGTGGAGGTGGGGGTTGGCTGGAGGGGGAATGGAGAGTGACTGCCAGTGGGTGGAGGGTTTCCTTTTTGGTTGATGGAGATGTTCTCAAATTAGATGGTGGTCACACAGTCTTCTGAATATACTAAAAATCACTGAATTGTACACTTTAAAAATTAAGAATTAAGATGTAATTCACATACTGTAAAGTTTATAGTACGTGAATTGTATCTTAATAAAAAAACATTGGGCAACATAAAGTGTGTGGCTGGTCATAGAAGGCTTTGTGTGGAGGTGTTGTCTTCTGCTGCCAGTGGAATGGGACTCCTGTCATTGCCCCTCTGTTACTAGGATTATACTTTTCCCAGTGGTGCCCGTGTGACCTTGGAGCCAGAATCCTGACATAGACCCACATGGTAGGTTGTAACCTGCTGTGCAAAGCCTAGCAGTCCATTTCTCTCTTCACAGCAGTACTCAGACTGTGGGTTATTCATATACATACCCGTTTACTCTACGTATGTCTATATATCATATGGAATAGGGGAGATGAGAAGCTGGGTGGTAGAGCAGGGACTCGAACCCAGTCCTTGTGCTATACTTTCTGCTGTAATATGTAAACAACTCGTCGTGCACCTGCAAGGTGGCAGGCCAAGGTGAGAGTTCCAAACTGGGGTTGAAGATGAGAAAGCTCATTCTCGCTAGATTAACTCACACTTATTTAAGGAGATAGTCTCATGATCTTTTTCATTGATGCCAGTATAAATATTGATTCAAGGTACCTTAATACCAGTAATCGAATACCTCATAATTTACAAAACACCCTGAAACACAAAACTTCATGTTATCTTAGTTTAAAACTAAGGAAACTGAAGTTAAAAGTTAAATGACCAGCGAAGTAAGAAGTCAGCTGGACTTTAGGCCATGTCTAACTCCATGTCTGCAGTATTTGTGTTCGCGCTTCATGTCCTCTCGTTGTTTTGTCTGGCGTGTGTGGATTCATTCGTTCTTTACTCATTCCACAGTTCCTCACTGAACGCCTCCTAGGAGCAAGAATCTATTCTTGGAGCAGGAGCTATGCAGGCTATAGGCTAGACAAGGACCTTAATTCTTTTTTTCTTTTCGCTGATGTATAGTCAGTTACAATGTGTCAGTGTCCAGGGTACAGCATAATGTCCCAGTCATGCATGTATATATATATGTATTTGTTTTCATGAAAGGTTATTACAAGATATTGAATATAGTCCCCTGTGCCATAAAGAAATTTTTAAAATCTTTTTTTAGATATGGTGGTTATCATTTGCAAATCTCAAACTCCCAAATTTATTGCTTCCCACCCCTTTTCCCTTGATAACCATAGATTGTTTACTATGTCTGCAAGTCTGTTCTGTTTTGTAGATAAGTTCATTAGTGTCCTCTTTTTTCTTTTTTTTAGATTCCATATATAAGAAATATCATATGGTAGTCTTCTCTCTCTGACTTACTTCACTTAGAGTGATAATCTCTAGGTCCATCCATGTTGCTGTAAATGGCATCATTTTATTCTTTTTTATGGCGGAGTAGTATTCTATTGTATAAATATACCACAACTTCTTTATCCAGTCATCTGTCGATGGACATTTAGGTTGCTTCCATGTCTTGGCTGTTGTAAATAGTGCTGCTATGAACACTGGGGTGCATGTATCTTTTAGAATTAGAGTTCTCTCCAGATATATGCTCAGGAGTGGGATTGCTGGATCATATGGTAAGTCTGTTTTTAGTTTTTGGAGGAATCTCCAGGAATCCTAACTCTTATGGTGCAGATGGTTTACAGGGAGGAGCCTGATGGGAGTCCATCAGCCTCTTAAAGCAAGGTCATTTCAAAGAGTGATAACTTAAGAAAATAAAAAGATGTGTATGACAGAAGTGCCTGGGACGCACAGATGGACTTTTTTAGATTGGGTGGTCAGGAAGCACCTCTCTGAAAGGCGACATTTGAGTTGAGACTGGAGGGACCTGAGGAAGTCAGCTGGGCAAAGATCTGGCAGAAGTTTTCTCTAGGAAGGTGAGCATCTGGTTTAGTGCACACCCTCAGTGTTTCCTGTGCTCCTTAAAGGCATCAGATTCTGAGACCTGAGTTTGAACTGCTGTTCTGGTCTCCTGCATATGCATCTGTCATTTTCTACTTTTTGGCAGTGTGGGTGTATATGTGTGTCTGTGTGTATATCTACAAATATATAGATATATATACACACATGCTACATTGTATATATAGTAAATAAATAATAAACAACTTGAAAATAAATTTCACATTAAATACCTCTTTTTCAATAGAAAATATCATTCTAAACGTGTGATGTACCTGGCGGGCATCAGGCTTTTGCGAAATCGCTTTGAGTGATTACCTCTCAGGAATGTGACCTGTGGTTTTTTGCTTGGGTGACTGAACAGTTGTCATGATGACCATGAGAGGAAGATGGCATCTCCAGTTGTCGGCCTTCCTCAGGACCACCTGTTGGCCATATATTTCATGAGGACCCCTAAAGGCGTTTGCAAACCCTGAACGCACTAGCATTGCAGGGCAGCGTCTGGTTGATGCTAAATAAATACATCGAAGTTGGCTCAGAGGGAATGAACTCTTTGTTCTGGGGAGAACGTCATTCTGTTAGAACTCCCATGCAGAAGACTTTTGTTTGTTGATAGGGCCATGTCTCTCCCAAAGTGGAAACAGGCCAGTGAAGGGATAGAGGTGATTTGAGTCAAATACTGTGAGTCTCGGGGCAGTGGGGGCGGTGGTGGTGGTGGCTGGGTGGCTGCAGTGGCATTTGGGGAGGACGAGGTAGGAGGTTCTGTGAAAAAGGTTTCAGGAGCTGTGATTTCCCTGAAGGACCAGTCTTGGTGATGATTGTCACTGTCCTTTGGGGTTCTCTGGGGAAACAGAGTAGCCGTCTCATCTGTGTTTCCTCTTCCTCAAAACTTCCCCTCCCTCCTAGCTTGGCAGCACCTGCCTCCTGCATCCCTATCCTTCTTACTCTCTCTGTAGTCATTTCTCTTTTTGTTGATTTTTATTGCAGTGTAGTTGATTTACAATGTTAGTTTCAGGTGTACAGCAAAGCAATTCACTTCCACATCTACATACATATATATATTTTCTTTTCAGATTCTTTTCCATTAAATGTTATTACAAGACATTGAACATAGTTCCCTGTGCTGTATGGTAGGTCCTTGTTACTTATCTATTTTACATATAGTAGTGTGTGTCTGTGTGGTTACCTTCTGCAGAGCAGCACTGGCACATTTTCTTCCCCTTGTAAAAAAACAGAAGTGGAGGAGAACAGCTCAGGGCCTCTTTCATTCCCATCCTTCCTCTCGCTCTCCTCAAAGGGGAGAGTTCCTGCCAGGAGTTCTCCATTCTTTCCCCGAGGGCAGAGCCTGGGTCCCAGACTCTGCTAGACTGAAGCCTCCAGTTTTATGGTGTTTCCCAGTTTTGCAGCATCCCTGCGCGGGCTTCTGGAGGGTAGGTGCCACTTTTGTTTTGGTTTGTGTGGTAGGTGCAAGTCAGTACCTGAGCCCAGTGACCTGGGCTGTTCTATGCTTAGAGAGCATACCACACACAGGTTTTTCAATTTTCTTTTCTTTTTTCTTTTTTTTTCTTTTCTGTAGCTCTCAGGGTCTGACAGCTCCTCTTCATTTTCTCTCTCTTCTTCTTTTTTTTTTTTTTTGTAGGATTTTCTCTCTCTGCCTGTCTTTCTCTGGGATGCTAATGGCACGCAGAAAACTTGAAGCATACCATCTAATGTTCCCTATTTTTATTTGATTCCAAAAGGAGATAGCTTGCCTTTTTCTGAACTTAAGTTTTTGAAAAATTACTTTGGGAAATATAGGTAGGTAGAGAGTTTGTATTCTGCCAATATTGAATCCTTGAAAGGCAGTTGGTTTTATTGGTGGATCACTCTTTTTATGGTCACCACTGGCCTAAAAGGCCAGTTTCTAGAGCCACATTCAAAAGTGAAAGGGGGAGGGTATAGCTCAGTGGTAGAGCGCACCATGAGGTCCTGAGTTCAATCCCCTGTATCTCCATTTAAAGAAAAAAGTGCAAGAGCTGGTAAAAAAGTCAGTTCAGATTTCCTAGGGAAAAATAGAGTCCGTCTCATCTGTATTTTAGAGTGTTGCTAAGAAACTTGGGACACCAACTCAAGATGTTATCGACAACCAGTCTGTAGGAGTTGGTGTTCGAAGTTTCTTAATTTTCTTATCTGACCCATCTGGGTGAGAGAGCCATTTATTTTTACGTTGCCATTAAAGTTTCTGATGGCGATCATAGACAGAAAACTAGGTCAGCTTAAATGACTTGGATAATTTCCTGTTCTATAATATGTACTTCCCTTAGATCGGTTAAAGGGAAGTCTGTGAACGTTCTGCATTGTAGGGTGGAGAGTGGTATGCGGCGGTGAGGACAGAGACCCTGGTGCCAGCCCTCTTGGTGTGGGCCCTGGCTCTGTGTGGCCTTGGGCAAGTCACCTCCCCTCTCTGTGCCTCAGCTCTTTATCTCCGAAGTGGGACACTTACAGTACACGTCTGGGGGGACATTGGAAGGATTAAAGGGTTTATAAGTATTAAGTTTTGGAAGGGTGCTTGCCGTGTAGTGACATTTAACTGTTTGCTATTATTGTTTGTGTAATTTTACATATTTATTTTTCCCAATTCTAGTTTATTCTTCTTAATTTTATGTCACAGAAAGCTTAATATCTTCTTAGCCATAGTATTTTTTTTAAATTTCTTTTTGTGGGGAAAGCATGTAATTAGGTTTATTTATTTGATGGCGGTCCTGGGGATTGATCCCGGGGCCTTGTGCATGCTAAGCAAGCGCTCTACCAACTGAGCTGTACCCTCCCCCCTTAGCCATAGTATTGGGTGAGATAAGTCAGTCCTATTTTATTTTGCATTAAAGACTTGAGAATTCATTTGAAGCCATTGATTTTGCAGATCTTGAGACTGAAACTCTTCTGTTTATTCACCAAACCCTCTTGGAGTGTTTTCATCTGCATGTTCTCCGGTACCAGGATGCCGCGCTTCAGAGGGTGCTGGGGGCTCGGGCTGTGTGCACTTTCTTTAGTGTACTTTTAAGATCCACCATGCGTACTGTATGCCTGTGTGCATGTTTCCGTGTATAGATTTTTTTTTTCTTTTGAGTAGTTCAGAAAGCTCTGGAGACGTTGTCTGGTCCCTCCGTGGGAGGAAGATACTGCTGGTCCTGCTTTGTGAGGAGGGGGTGGTTCCAGGGAGGCCGGTGGCATCGCATTCTGAGCCAGTCCTGGCTGAGCCAGCACAGGATCAGTTTTTCAATCATGGACGGTACAAAAACAACGAGTATAATCTGCAAAATTCTGCCCTCATTCTGGGCCTATGTGTTCTTACAATGTACTCACCTCGAAAGTACTATTTTCTCCGCATGTCAGTTACTGTATACAGATAGTGCCAACTAGCTGCCCTGTTGATGGGAGCTGGGTTTGACACGCGAGCCGTTGCCCTTTCTGTTTCCAGGGGGTGGGTGGATGATGGTGGTATCTTACTCATCTGAGGATGGGGAGAAGAAGGTGGTGACCTAAGATTACAGAATCGTAGAAACGTCATGCTGGTGGGCCACAGGTCAGCTTTCCAGCACCTGCCTTTGCACGCTGGGGAACAGGGGACACCGTCTGCTCCAGGTCACATAGCCCTGAGAATGAGAGTCACAGGCCCACGTGCTCTTCCCTCTGCGCAACATACAGGTGACCTTTTTACAAGAAGAGAGGACCTATGAGATTAATGTCACCCAGTAGCACTAGACACGGGCATTTTGTATTTCCCCAGGGTGCAGTAAATACAGGATTTTTCTGGAGACGGAGGAGAACACTTCACTTTAGTCACTCAGGAAACCAGAGGGGACATTCTATGAAGTCACAATTATGGCAAACTTGTGGGAATTTTGTATTGAAGAACCTAGAAGATTTGTCCCCGCCACACCATAAGCTGGGAACTTCTCTTTCGGTTTTTTTCCATCAGCAAAACCCACAGCTCTGGTCTTGAGGGGTTAATGAGAGACAGGTGAGGAGGTGAGAGCTCGACTGGGTCCCTGAGGAAGACCGACAGGTCGGGGGGTCGTTCACCCTCAGCAGGTCACACCTCTCTGAGTTGTGGTCTTCGACCTCAACCAGGGTGTATTTTTTTTTTCTCTTGCATCCCACCAATATTTGAGTGCCTCCTTTGTGCTGGGCAGCACACAGGCATAACGGTGAGTCATCAGCCCATGTGTAGCCCTGGCCTCGTGTTTCAGAGACAGAGAGAGGCAAATGCAGGCTAACGAGCAAATAAATACGCACAGATACGCTCAGTCTTATGAAAAAGCAAACAGGATGCACAGGGAGAATAGGGATGATGAGGCTCCTTTACGCACTGGGCTCAGTGGGGGCCTCCCTGCGATGTGATATTTGAGCGGAGGCTGAGGGGCGAGGAGGCACGAACATTCCAGGTAGAAGGAACATCACGGGGGCAGGTCTCGGGGTCGCGAGAAGCTTGAGGTCTGGAGGGACTAGATCTCACCAGTGTCCAGCACGCTGGGCTGAGGGAGAACATGGCAGGAGATGGAGGCGGAGAGGCGGGCAGGAGCCGGGCAGACCAGACTGGGCTTTGCAGGCTGTGGATTTTATCCCAAGTGCACTGGGAACCAGCAGGGCTTGGACCAAGGGAGTAACATTTAAACTGTGTGTTGAGAAGGTTTTAATGAGCCTTGAAAACATTAATCTACATGAAAGAAGCCAATCACCAAAGACCATATATTGTATGCCTCGATTTATGTGGCGTCCAGAATTCATTCCGTGAAATAGCGAGGCCAACCCAGAGAGGCAGAAAGTACATCAGTGCTGGCCCAGGGCTGGGGGTGGGCGGGGGGAGTGGGGAGGGACAGCTTTATGGGCACAGAGGTTTTTTTGGGGGGAAGGAGTGTTGAAAATATTGTAAAATTGGTTGTGGTTATGGTTGCACTCCTTTGAATACACCAGAGCTCACTGAATTGTACACGTGCACTCGATAGAGGTGAAGTGTATGGTATGTACATTTTATTTCAGTAAAGCTGTTATTACGAAAATAAAAAAGATGCATGCTGCCTGACAAACCTGCTCCATCGTCCCAGGCAGCTGTCCCCAGTTTAGCAGCTGTTCGGACCTTTCTCCCCTTCCTTGTCTGTGAGCATCCCGCCCTGACCCCTCTGCTCCCTCACCAAGTCAAAGGCATCAGCTGCTGATAATGTCAGATTCTTGCCCTCAGACTCCACATCTCCTCATCCCACCCAGGCTTCTGTGCTGTCCTTTTAAAATGCTCAGAAATGGTTTTAAATCCTGACTCTGCATCTTACTAGTTGTGTGATGTTAGGCCAGTCACTTTAACAGCTCCTTGAACCCCAGTTTTATTTTTTTAAAATTAAAATTTAAATTTGTATTTCACAAACACTTAAATAGCATTTACTATGACCCTATCATTAATATTTGTAGATGCTTTAAGAATATTAACAAATATTTACAAACTTTTGACATGTTTACTCATCCAGATAACCCCATGAGGTAGGTACTCTTCTCCATTTTGTAAGGGAGAAAAACTGAGGCACAGAGAAGTTAAGTTATTTGTACAAGGTCACACAGCTAGGAGGTAGTGGAACTGAATCTAGGCAGTGTGGCTCCAGAAGCCCCGCCCCCAAAGCATTCTCCTGGCCTGTAAAATGTAAAGCCCCTTCCCGGCTTTGTTGATGATCTTTTGATCTTCAATTATTGTATCTTATACCATTTCTGCAGTGTTCAGCAGGGAGCCTGAAGCAGTCTGTAAGTTGATGTATTTCTTTAAGTCACTTTCTGTCCGTTTCTTCACTGACCACCTCAGATCCTGCGAGGATTTGGGTGCCCTGTTGACGTCTGGGCTCTGCCTCACCTCTGCTTTTTTATTGGCACGATGTCCTGAAGAAGGCACTCTTTGCACTTGGGAATCCTCATCAGTGAAGTGGAGGCACTGTGACCTGGCAGCATCCTCCCCAGGCCCACTGCAGGGATCAGTGAGACATCATCATACGGGCAGCTGCTCTGTAAACCATGCAGCCCCCTGTTGACGCAGGTACTTAATTTCTTATGCAGCCTGGCTGTTTGGACTGTGCACTTTGAAAGGATGCTGGCAGTGTTGGTAGAGGGTTGGCTAAGCGGCAGTTTTTCCACGGCAATCCTGATGGACCCAGGCGGAATGGAGGTGATTGATGTGCTGCATGTTCACCTCCTCAAGGTGGAACTTCCCCCAGACAGTACTGATACTCAAGCAATGGGTGCAGCTGAAGCTTCCAGGTTTGCTGCCATGGTCCGCAGCCTGGTCCACAGCCTGGGTTGGTTGTCTGCAGTTCTAGGAACTTAAACGTGCCGTGTGTACGGGGAACTAGTTAATTCTTCCTTTGTTTCAGGGTATGCGTGCCAGTGACAATAGTTGTAGCCAATGTTTGGTTTTTAGACCAAATCTAATTTATTGTTTTGGAAAAAGAAGCTGTGCTGTGCTGCGGGTGGAGGGTGGAGAGCCCAGTTTACTGGGTGAAGGACATTCTTTTCTTTCACATGCTGCCCCCCTCCTCCGCTTGGGTCCAAGTGTTCCAGAAGTGGTTACAATGGTTTGGTTACTGAATTACAACAACCAGCCCTGGAAAGTACACATTTCTTTTACCAGAGTATTATGGCATATGTGCATTTTCACAATTTTATTTTTGATTTTGATTTTTATGTTTTTAGAATCTGAAAACTTGGTTTGCAGTTTTTAATGACAAATGCAACATGTACATATATGGACATCTGCGTGTGCACATGTGCCCCCCTCCAAACCTCAGACATCTAAGGCAAAGTTGAATTTCTTTCCTGCCCTCAGTGTTATTTTTCAAGTCCATCATTCTTTTGGGGGGGTGGGGGTGGGGGCAAGGGAAGAGGAGCTCAACACTGAACATTCAGGGCTATCATTATAGTCTCTTTTTTCTAGGGGAGTGGGGAAAGGTAATTAGGTTTATTTATTTACTGTTTTTTTGTTTCTTTTTTAAACAGAGGTACTGGGAATTGAACCCAGGGCCTCATGCGTGCTGAGCACATGCTCTGCCACTCAGCTCTATCTTCCCCCTGTCGGGATAGTCTGAATTCTGATCATCACTTTAGACCATCAGTTCTTTGGTTGATCCTGATTTGCATGTCAATTCTTTTTCAGTGATTTAGATCCTCATAAACCTCTGCCCCCAGCGATGATTTTAGGCAGCACTGACTCCGGTCCTGTCCCCTGTCCCCACTGTGGGCACGTCTCCCCTTTGTGGCTGGGCTTGGGATGCCGAGGGCTGGGGGGATGGTGGGCTGGGTCCCTTTCACAGTGTCAGAAGTTGTGCAGTCTAGGGGGCTTGGGGCCGGGCGGGTTGCCAGACCTACAAGTTGCAAGCCAGAGGTTCCTGGTTAAAACCTTCAGCTGGGATGCATTCCTTAGTAGTCAGGAACCTCAGATGAGGGCAGTCCATCTGCTGTTGTTTTCTGGATAACTTGAATCCTTGAACTCCTATTTACACTTCCTTAAATTATCCTGGCCTGGGCCTTTGGCTATTTCCAAGTTTTGTTTCAGTAATAAATCCTCTCCTTATGTAGTGAAACCCAAAGAGTGGCTGTTTCTTGGTTACATCTTCTGATGTCTTCAGGGTGACCTCGGTCTTAGAAGACATTTGTTACCAGCAAGAAAGTTGCGTTTGCTTCAGAAACAAAACTCTGACCACCCTCTGCCCTCTCTGTTGTGGCTTCTCGTAAGAAATGGAAACCATGGTTTTGTTGCTACATTCTTCTGTAGCTCTTCCACGGTATATGGACTGGTTTTTCCCAAATGTTTAAAAGCACACATTTTTATTTTGGCTTCAGCATTTCTGTTCTTACAGCTTGGTACCCAAAATGGCCAGCAGCACATCCTTCCTCCTCAAAATCAGTTGCTTCATTGGATAAACATAGTGAAGAGGCTCTGTTGGTTCCTAATTGGGTTTCCAGGGTTCTCGTGTGGCTGGATCTTTGGATGTCTTTGGATTTGAGGCAGCTTCTGCTTTGAAGGCAGTGGCAGCCCCAGCGATGGCGTTACACGCTCATGGCTCTAATCAGGGCAGAAAACCTGCCCAGAGTTTTCCTCAAGACCAAGTTCATTCATTTGCTAATCGTTTTTGGCTCTAAGGATGTTTGGGATTTAAGTTTCTGGGCAGTTGGTTTCCTTCTTCATACTCTGCATCTTTGCGGGGAGAGATTTATGCTGACCTAAATCGCAAGTGGAGAAGCACAGACGTTTAGATCTGAAACGAACCGAGAGCTCTTCTGATCTGGTTTTCAGACGTGGCGTCTCGTTGTGGTCCCCTTTCCTCAGGTTACACTTAACCGGAAGCCTGGCCAGATGGCTGAGAAAATCAGAGCTGCGAGCAGGGAGTGTGTGGGTGTCAGTTTTAATCGAAGCCTCGTAGTTCACACCAGGGGCCCAGGAACCGGATATAAGTGGTTGAGCCAGTGTTGCGCATGGTAGGACTTGGACGAAAGCCAGGATAAGAAATCAGGTTCCCTTCGTTAGAAAGCGGGTCATTGGTTGCCAGGGGCTCTGGAGAAAGAGCTAACACGCAAGTGGGGCACAGGGGAGCCGTCTGGGGTGGTAGAAATGTTTACATCATGATCGTGGTGTGGTTAAATGACTGTGTGTATTTGTCGAAACTCATCAAGTTGTACACGGCAAATTGGTGAACTTTATTCTGTACAAAGTGGATTAAAAAGTTGGAAGCGGTCTCCTGAAACGTGTTCAGCATGTTTTGGCGGAGGGAGGAAGATGACCTTCTCTCTGCTTTTAAATTCAATGTAATGATATTAAATGATTCTTTCAAAAGTATAAAAACAAAAGAAAACAATCAGATTTACTTAATTCCCAGTCTAGTCTGTGCCTCCAGCTGGCAGATTTATCATCACTCTGTACTCTTTGCTGCTGGTAGTCATACCAAGGGTTGCACACCTTTTCTGTAGACTGCCAGATAGTAAATATTTCAGGCCTTGCGGGCATTTGGTCTCTGTCTCAACACTCAATTCTGTTATTGTATCTCGAAAGCAGCCAGAGACAATATGTAAACAAAAGAGCATGGCTGAGTTCCCTTTATGGGAACCTAACCTACAAAGCCCGTGAGCTGTGTTTGCCAGCCTGTGAGTTGCACCTTTGTTCCTTTTGAGAAACCCAGCAAAGCGGGTGTTTTCTGCATCCTCACCAGGGGGATGAATGTTGTAGGAAAGCGAGACCGTAGAGGAGTCAGGAGACGACAGGCCCTAAAGGGCTTGGAATGCCCCGCGAAGCTCACGGATTTGGATGACGGTAGAAACCTGGGCAGCTGTGACAGCAAGGCAGGATGGAGGGGGCCTCGTGGAGGGACACAGCATTAAAATGGGGAGAACTCGAAGACCTGGAGACGTAAAGTCCTGGGGGTGAAGGATCTGGAAAAGGAGGGCACAGCTCCCACTTTCTGGTTTGGGCAGCTCTGTAAGCCTTGGAGTCATTGACCAAAGTAAGGAAAAGGGGAGAGAAAGGGAGGCTAGATGAGAGAGAGGAGGGGTTCCGGTCTGAATTGTGCTAGGTCTTAGATTAGAGAGCAGAGCTGGGGAAGCATCACGGTCTAGCTGTGTAGCCTTCAAATGTTGATTGTGCTTTTCTGTAAGTAAATAATTTGTGGCTGTTCACCGACAACATGTAGACATTTATCTATCAGTTCTATGCAGTCTACTGGACTGGCATGCACATTATACAACTGTAATATAAGAAATGGGCATTTCCAAAGGATAAGAAATTTAAAAAAAATCATAAGGCATATTTGTTTAATGTGTGATTCTTCATTAATGGTAGATGTGACACCATACTTTCTGGTTGTTCTCTTAGATCTGGTCATCGTCTGATTAGAAACATCAGTTGACCATTTTTGATGGTTAGCTTGTGCTTGTCTTATCCTCAGTTCATTTTGCTTTTTCTGGGCCCCTTGTCGTCTTGAGATTTGTGGGGGCAGACTGGATACTGAGCCGAAGAAAGGAGGTCATGGCTGCAGTGTCTTCCCTCAGCGCGGATGCAGGATATTCTGACAGGGGAGAAAGAGGAGGGCTTGTGAGTAAGTTGGGTCCTTCCACATCCAGAAGTGGGAACTGTGCGTCCATCAGGGGCCTCAGCAGGTGCAAAGGTGGTGGCACGTGCTGGATGTGCCCTTTTGTTTCAGGCTGCCCCATGGGTCTCCCCTCCTTCCTCCATCCTAGAGACACTGGTTGTAGTTTTGACTCATTACGAAAGGCTGAGGAGTGGATGGGTATAGCTCCGTGGTGGAGCGCATGTTTAGCATGCATGAGATTTTGGGTTCAATCTCCAGTTCCTCCTTTAAAACAAACAAACAAGCCAACCAACCAACCAACCAAACTAATTAAAAAGGAAAGGCCAGCCAGACCAGGCAAAAAGAATTCCTCAACCCTTTGAAGTTATAGAGCTAAAGTCAGTACACCCTATGTTTCAAACGTGATGTTATTGCCTAGATTCAGATGGCTATACTTAAACCAGTTTCATCAGCTGGCTTTAAAATTAAGATACACAGACGTCAATGAAACAGGGTGACAAAAGAGTCATTCCAAAAGGATAGAGTTGGGTGGCTCACTTCAGAAAAGGGTACTTGGAGGTCCGAACAGTACACCACCCTTTTGAATTTTGGGAGGCGTTATAATATATTGGATCAGGAGTGTCAGTAAGTTGAGAAGGCTGGAGAGCTTTGATGTCAGATCTTTGCCATTTAATAGTTTTAAAAGTGTTGGGGACTCTGGGAATATTGTAATTAGGTGTAAATATTGCACTCAACTCTTGTTCCCTTCCCTTTGGTTCAGATCATCAAGAACTGACCTCTTCCTAAGTCCTCATCTCCGTCGTAGTGGAGGTCCATCCCCAGTGCAGTGCCTTGTATGGGGTAGTCACTCCGTACGCTGTTGAATTAAATTGAATTCGTGTGATCTGTGATGGAATCTCCTAGTCGAAGAACACAGTCTACCAAATCCTGTTCGCATCATCTGTCACTGGGGGCCCTCAGAAGTCCTGGATGAGATATGAATCTATAAGCTTTAGCTAGACCCATTTCTGTATCAGTACATTTCCTTAAAAACAGGGCAAAGCAAAACAAAACTCTCTCGTTAAACATGCTTTAGTGATCAAAAGTCCCTGATGGGAAGAGCTGTAGAACAACTTTGGGCTCACTGTCTTTGCAGGAATAGAACTTTGGCTGACTTGGACCTATTGGCTGAGAGCATGGCCTTGTTAAGTCCTTGCCGTGGGCCGTACCTGCTGGGACAGAGGGCGATCTAGTCACTGACTTGATTTTAGTCTCGTACAGGAAATAGGAAGAGAATAGCTCTAGACTTTTTTGCATTGGGGCATCCACTCTCACTGCTTAATCTTTTCACGTTTTAGAGAGATTAATTAATCAAAACCGATTCTTAGTACAGGGTGAGTAGCTCGTTAAAGATTGGAGTTTTATTTTGGGGTTTTATTTCGTTTATACTATTTCTCAATGTGGAAATGACCTCCTTTAACCTTGAAACATTGAAACTTGCAACCAGTATCTTAACTGATATCACAATCAGTAGTTCGTTATCTCTACTCATCTGCATGGGAAAATAAGATCAGGTGACTCGTGCATTGGTATAACATTCATATTTACATGAAGTTCTTTGTCTTTCTTATGCATTCATTTATTTATTTCACAAATGCAGGGGGATAAGCAATGAATAAAAAGGAGACTATTTTCATGATGCTTATGTTCTGATATAAATCCTAACATTTTTAAGTGACAATAATGATAATGGTAAGTTCACAAATCAGGGGCACCCTCCAGGGAAAGTAATAACATGGGCTGTGGAGATTTTGTTTTATCTCCAATTTACTCTGTTCCAGAGGGGGGCTACGTAAGTGTTTGAGAGTTTATGTGTCTCTGTAGTAACTTTTGTTATTGAACACTTAGGAAACTGAGGGCCTGAATAAATTGCTTTTTTAATTGAACAAAATACAAAGAGTGTTACTTGCTTCATAGTGGTCTAAGCGCTTTGTAACTATTAACACTTGATTTTCACTTAAGATCTGGGTAGTAGATAGTATTAGTGTCTCTGTTTGACGAATGAGCCACCTGTGTAACTTGCCCCCGGGCACCCAGGTAGCAAGAAGCATGACTGAGAGTGGAAGTCAGACTCTCAACCACTGCCCTGCTGCTTTCTGATATAAATCGTGGAGTAGTATCTTTGAAATCATAAGATGTTTTCTTTTTTTTCCTTTTTGCCCTTGGGATTTCTTTGAAGGTTTAGGATTGCTTACAGATTTGGGAACCGGAGGATGTCTGGGCCGCCTCTCCCTGTGGCTTCCATTCTATGGGACTCCCTTTTCTTTTAATTCGTGCTTCTTTTCACATGCAATTATGTGTTTAATTTAATTTGTGTAAGTGGATTGTGTTTAATCTAATTTGATTTAATTATGTGTTTCTCTCAGTCCTGCTAGACTTTTTGTAAATTCCTTGAACCAGAGAACTGACAAATAGGTCCATTTGACAAATAGGTTAAAGTGTACAGTGTATTACCAATTCTAAAACCAGGTCATTTGTAAATGGGGATTTCCCCCTCCTTTGTGGAACTGCATAATTGTTTGATTTGGCTTTTTATAAATGTTTAATTGTATTCTAAACAATTGGAAAACTGAACAATTGGCCATCATGTATTGAAATAATGAAACTGAGGACAATACTGTTTAAAAACTAGCATATTCAATATATGTGTCCCTTGATGGGAAAGTCTTCAAGCCACTTTAGAGTCTGTGTTTGGGTAGGTAGCAACATGGAGTTTCTACTTGGTAATTCTCCTATACCTTGGGATCTTTTGATTAGTTGAGGTCAGATCATTTATATGCCTCAGAATTCTCAAAGAGAATCTGGCCTATTTCCAGGGAAATGTTCTTCTGTTTCCTTTATTTCTCTCCAACCATTTGCAACTCTTGTCCTCTCCGGAACGCTCCTCCCACCTCCCATCTCAGCCTTCTTCTCTGTGTCCAAAATATTTCCTTCATGCTCCAAAGCCACTTCTGAAATCCTGTTTCTTCAGTGAAATGTTTCACAGTTCATTAGAAGAGAAACCTGGCCTCGTCTTTATTTCTGCTTGTTACTCAGGGATGAAGTTTAATGAACCTCCGTTGTGCATGGCTCCTTCACTTTAAATTCGATGGACTGGTCTCTTCTGCACATGAGAACTAATCCAAATCTCTCAGTTTGATGGTTGTATTTTGAGCAATGAGCTTGCTTGGCCCAGTAAACGAGCATCTCAGCCCTGCTGGTCATTGGGCCGCGTTCATTTTAGGAAAGAGTTTATCACACGCGGAGGAATATGAAATAAAATGTTATTAGGTTCATATTGGCTTACTAGGGCTGTCAAAACAGAGAACCACAGACGGGGGGGCTGAAACAACAGGAGTTTATTTTCTGGCAATTCTGGAGGCCAGGAGTCTGGGATCATAGTGTTCGCAGGGATGGTTTCTTCGGAGGCCTCTTTCCTTGGTTTGTGGATCCATTCTTGTCCCTGTGCCCCACATGCTCTTCTCTGTGTATGCATCTCCTCTTCTCGTCAGGACACCAGTCACAGTGGATTTGGGTCCAACCATGTGACCTCATTTTAGCTTCATCACTTCTTTAAACATACTCCCTCCAAATACAGTGATGTTCTGAGATACTGCATTAGAACATCACCATATGAATCTTGGGAAGATACAGTTCAACTGTAACAAGGTTTAAGTGTATGATTTAGTTGTCCTAAACTTTTAGGACAAATTGAAACAAAAATTCTCTTTAAAGCTTAAAGGTAGGCAAGGGAAGACAAACTTCTGAAGGAGGGGAGATGGTAGGATATGGGTTTGATCTGGCTTAAAGCTGGCCAAGTGATTTAGGGTAAAACAGTAATTAGTCATTTGTCTGTATTTTCCCAATTTCTTGGATTCAGTGAAATGTGAAGTATCTTCTAAGTACCTCTATGTTTCCATGATTCTGTTTTAGTAACTGTTTTGTAATTTGACCTTTCTGTTTATTTGGGAAGATGCTTGGAGAGGAACTTTTATAATCTCATGTTTGCCGGGTAGAATGCAAAAAGATTAGGGCTGGTGTCAACAGACCTTGATTTGAATTTGAGCTCTTCTGTATTGAGCTGAAGAAGATGGCTAACAAAGTCCTCGGCATCTTACCAGCTCTGTGACTGTGGACAAGTCATGCAACCTCCATGAGTCCTAATTTAGTCATCTATAAAATGGGAGTGTAGTTGCCAAGAGGTTCTCTTTGGCTCTTGGCCCTTGTCACTGTTGTCAACTGCAGATCGGTCCTGCCCCCGAGCAGACAGACGGCCCTGGGTACCCAGGTTGGGTGCCACCCTCCATACCTGCTGACTTGCATGGCCTCCACTGCCTGCCCCACTCACAGGCCATGGGGGCCACTAGTGGCTTGAGGCCATCAAAATGGAGCTGGGTTTGTATCAGTGTCCCCAACCTGCTGCTAGACAGATGTCACTTCAGGGAGGATGGGTTGGTTCCAACTAGCTATCATAAAATTAATTTTTTCTAGCCACCTCTTCCTGTAATTTGGTAGCCCCCAACTTTTATCAGGACATTGTTCCTCTTTCTGTATCTTATCTAGAGGTAAATGGTGAAAGTTTGTGGGGCAGAGGTATGGTTTAGCCTAGCACATGAGAATTTAAAACCCATGGACTTTAGTATTGCCAAAAGTAAGTACTGGACCTACGTCTGCTTCTCCTTGTTCAGAGTATCCACACAGAGAGCTTTTGTGAGGGGTAGATGAAGTGGATGTGCGTGCGTGCGTGAGTGCGTGCATGTGTGTGTGTGTAGGGAACAGCAGCATGCCTTCTACATACTTTGTTCTAGTTATTGAGTTTTCATCCTGTATGTTGGGATTGCATTTATATAAATCTAGCCTTAAAACACTAAGGTGACTTTTAATTATTAGACTTAAATGGATCAGTTGATTCAGTGTAAAATTTTCCAGTAAAACCATTAAAACAGAGACCAGAGAGTTCTCTATACAGGAATAAAGAATCTTAAGTTCTGTTAGGCTTACCTATTTTAATCAGTATATAAAGGCATTAAAATACAACACTGTTGGCAGTTGTATTTGACCTGGAAAAATTCCTGTAAGTTAACCCATTCTACCACTGCTGGTGCCTTCAAAAATTCCCATAACCTAACTCTTTCTCACTGCTAGTACCTTCTCTGTTGGAGTCTGTGTTCGTCAGAACTTTTTCAGTTGCAAGGGACAGAAACTCAACACAGATAAGCTTAAGCTAAAAAGGGAATTTATTTGATTTAAGTACAAAATTCTGGGGTTCAAGTGTCTCTAAGAAGGGTTAGATCCAGGGACATGTAGGATATTATTGGGGCATATTCTTTCTCTCTCTCAATTGGATTTATTTTTCAAAAACTGATTGGAAAAATGACTGCCAGCATCCGCAAAGTTGTGTCTTTATGTCTTCCAACTGGAGAAGAAGAAAGAGTCTTTATCTTCTTATGTTCATATATCAAATATCAGGGAAGATTTTGATTGGTTCTGCTGGAGTCACATGGTCATCCGTGAACCTATAACTGGCTGATGGAGAGAATATTGTGGCCAGTCACTGGGGCAAAGCATCTTGATTGGCAAGTCCACTGGGCTCACGTGGGCTAGGAGAGGGCTGGCGTCCCAGAGGGAGAGTGCTTAGCAGACAGACATGAATGGCGCAGATAACTAGCATCTCAAGTCAGCGGGGGGTTAGTGTTTATTCTTTTAGCCAAAAGGGGATGAGAAGGTAACAGTCAAAATTGTGCTGCATCCCTCTGAACATTTTAAGATGTATATTTAAAATCTGTCTATGAAGAGGAGGACACACGTGAAAGGAGTCCTTCAGGTGGAACACACGTTGTGCAGACAGTCAGAGCACGGAGCATACTTGGCAGTTCCTGAGGTTGATTTAAACGTGGGCAATTTTTTGAGCCACAGAACGAAATGACAGTGATGGACTTTTTTGCTTTCTCGGTAGGGTTGGATGATTGCCTGCAGCAGTACGTCCACAAGTTCGAACGGGAGAAGATAAATGGAGAACAGCTGCTCCAGATTTCCCATCAAGATCTTGAGGAGCTGGGTGTCACTCGGATTGGCCACCAGGAACTTGTGTTGGAGGCTGTGGACCTTCTCTGTGCACTGGTTAGTTCAGGAAAAGGTGATCTGTGCCGTGATGATGATTTTTAGAACCTCATCTTTTAAATCTTCATTGTTTGCGATTTCCTTTATCATTTTCTTAGTGATCCATTGAAGTAAAGCCTGAGCAGAAAATAACCTTGGAAGGGAAGAAAAGAAACATTTTCTAGATAGAGTTGGCAAACTCTGGCCTGCAGGTTAGATCTGGCCTGCTGTCTATTTTTATAAATAAAGTTTTATTGGAACACAGCCACGCACGTTCATCGAAGCGTGATCTGTGGCTGCTTTGTGCCACCGTGGCAGAGTTGGGTGGTGGCATCAGGGACCGTGGAGGCCCCTCAAAGCCTAAAATAGTTGCTATGGTGGCCTTTACAGAGAAAGTGTGCCTTTTCTGGAAAAAATTCTGCATGAGTCTAATTTTCTTCTCTTTTGTAAAGAATAAAAAGATGAACATCATTCCGAATGAATACGTCATCTTCTACGTCGAAACAACAAATGGGTTCTGGTTTGCACGACTGTTTTTGTTACTCTAAAAAGCATTTTCAGGTTTCACAGATAATTTGTGCTATTTCAGTAAGTGATGCTGGTGCTTGAAATAATCACCCTAGGAAATGGTAGCTAGAGGGGAACAAACGTGAACTTGGTTACACTTCGTAGCTGAGTTTGGACTTAAACATGAGTGAGTTAAATCCTGCCAGGTTCTGACTCTTCATTACACTTGTGGCCGTGTGTGTCGCTCTTTTAGGTGTAGACGAAAAACGTCTGTCAGGGCATGGTGCTTATAAACCGGTTGGCACAGGGTGGGAGCCGCGTCAGTCTGTCACGGTGCCACGTGAACGATGCCGTTTCCTAACGGTCAGGATTTGGACACACGCAGCATTCCTGCTGGCTTAGTTCTGCTGTGAACCTGAGCCAGGGGTAGATACAGCGACATCACTGAGAATGGTGGGAAAGAATGTTCCCGGCGATTCTGCCCTTGCTGGTCTGCGTTCTGTTGCTTATATAACACTTGCTGCCTGGTGCGTATTCTTCTTCTTAAAATGGACAGAGCCTTGTCTTCTGCTCTCAGATGCGCTACCCTCGTTTAGGAAAGTAACGGGGAAATTGCTTGTGGTTGATAAATGAGCTGCCACCAGGGAGACGCCATGGCCAAGTGGTGTGAGCGCTGGCCTGGGAGGCTGGGTTTTGCATTTTCATCCTGGCTGTGCTGCACACGCCTGGCTCTGTGACCTCCTGGGAAACGCTGCTGTCTGTTACACTGGAGTCTGTTTTCCCCATTTGTGGAGTGACATTTCCTTAGATGTGGCTGTGTACTAATGTGTACATGTTTCGCCCTGTCCAGAAGACATCTGAGTCCTGTTTATTATTAAAACCGTGTTTTTCGTACAGTAAGACATGTTCGAGTTACTCTCAGTATACTTTCTGGGGACATTGCTTTTTGGTCTTCGCTGATGTTGGAGATTGTCTGTTTCACTTTGTGCTAGGGCTTCGAGGGCAGGTAAAGTACTTTGAAATCCGCAGTGTGTGAGAGGAGGGAGGAGCAAGGATGGAAAGAAGCATGTTGCCTGCGTCCAGTGGGATGATTAACATAACAGCTGTCTCTCTGCTTTTTCCCCTTCCCTACCTCTTAAAATATTCGACTAAAATGAACAAAGCTGAATGGATGCCAGAACCTAAAGCTGTGTTTTATCTCCTACAATTTCCTTCTAATTTCCTCTGTAGACAAAGCTCTGGCCTCAGACTCGTTCTGGACGTGTTTTGGGCAGCAGAGTATCAGTGAACGCGTTTGACAGGAGGGTCACAGGAGGGTTCTTATATGAATGTGCCTCTTCTGGGTTGGGAAAGGTTTTAGAGAGTTTCACTAAAATAACTTTATCCTGGCTATAATCTCTTTAAAAATATTCTTATTGTAATGCATTTATCACTTATACTGTCTGTTTAATTCATTTATACTATATGGATCTTTGTATATATAAATCAGTGATAATCTTTTGTCTTGAACAGTCCTTCCCCTGAACAAGTTAATATATATTTGCTGTTGTCCCCAGAGTTATAGAAGACACTTTAATGTAAACACTTAAGTGGATGTTGATTTTATGATGGAGAGGAAATGAGTAGAATTAGAAGTGAGAGAGGAGGGAGAAAAAAAAAAAAAAAACGCTGGAAAGTTTTGGAAAGCAAAGGGCAGATAGAGTCTCCAAGAACCTAAAACAGGGAACAGCTATTGATGAAGATTCCAAAACTGATGAGCAGATGGACCACAAGTTGCTGGTTCTGGATGGGCAGCAAGGGGAGAAACTGCCTTTTGTGAATATTGACCTTGGCTTTGGAGAGTGACTTGGGTGCAAGGCAGAACCAGAACCACTTCCCAGGATTGAATTCAGGGTTGGAGCCCAGTTTTTCTCCTCCTATCTGGGGCAGAGGGTGACTGGGACAGGCTGCAGAGCTGCTTTTTTCTAGTAACTGTTAGCCACATGTGACTATTTAAATTAAGATTAATTAAAGTGAAATGAAGTTCAGTTCCTTAGGCGCACAGCTACATTTCAAGCGCTCCAGAGCTCCTCGTGGCTGGTGGCTACCATATTTGGGCACTGCAGACAGAGAACATTTTCATCACTGCAGAAAGTCCCGTTGGACAGCATCCGTCTCTAGGGTGGGATGGAGAGCAATAAGGTATAATTGTAAAACCCATTTTCTTAGCCAGATCAACCAGACCCTAGCTTCCTACAGGCCAAGGCAGGGACAGATGTGTTTTTGAGGCTGAAGTAGGCTGAGAAAGTGAACAAAGTTGGAATCAATGCATGTGTTAAGTGATGCCCCCAGGGTGCTTCTGTGCGCCCAGTGCCCCCGAGATGATTCATTGTTCATCATGTATCCAGCCTTGGCAACAATTCGAAAATGTCATCCTTTTTGTTATGGGGGAGAAAACATGCAGGAAGAGGAATCTTTGCTAGCAACTTGTGCTTCACTTGATCTTATTACACCGTGGAGTCTCTTTCTTAGGTTGAAACTTAACTGACCCAAGTCAGTAGGATGGATTTGATCGTGTGTCTGTGACACTCTTTAATCACTATGTGTGTTAGATCTCAGACAAAGCTGGAAGGAACAGGAAAAGAAAGTAGCAGAGGAGTTGTGTAAGATTTGTCCTTTGCTAAAACATGTGCAATTTAAGACAGCAGAGGAAAGAGGAGCTGCCTGTTCCCTTTTCTTGTGTCGTGTCGTTTCTCTGGCCAGACCAGGAAATGGCCCCGATGGCTTATTTCTAATGAAGTGAGATCTTGGTGGAAGGTTTTTAGTCTGTGCATAGATTTTTGGAAACTCATTTTGTTTCTTACTTAGTTTGTATCTTCTTAATACCTTATCTTGAATTAAGCAATTTCTGAAGGAGACAGATTTTAGGGAAAAGATTAGTGAAAATAATCAAATCTGGCCTGAGAAATTATTCATTTGCTGTCTTTCACTGTGGGGCACGTAAGTCAATAATCCTTTCCTGATTATGTTTCTACAGTAGAGGTTCTTTGGAACTAATATAATCAGTTTCTTGTTCTCTTCTTACTGTGGAATGGGGTAGAAGGGGAAGGAATGTTCCTTCTTTATAAAAGTATAATCTATTATAGCTACATCTAGCCGTCCTTCTAGTCCCATTTGTTTTTGATTAAAAAAAAAGGAATCAGAGAAACTGAGTGGAAATGGGAAAGAACCCGTTAATAAGCCACACTCCTTTATTTTAATATTAAAAGTGGCAGGTTTGTAGAAGACGGAGGTTTAAAATTTCTTGTAACACTAAAATACATTTAACCCTTTTTGAGTTCAAGCAATAAATGTCGTGTATGGTAGGTAGCAAAAATTCCAAGTACTTTGTGATGACATTGGCTGTAGAGAGCTGAGTTCCTGCTTTTAGTTCAGAACTCTTGATAAAAGTTGGCAGGCGGAGTACTTAACCGAATAAAGGGACAGTTCCCTTTAATTGCAGTCATAAGTCCTTCCAAGCAAGCTGTGTCATGTGGCCCCTTATCTATTCAGTTGTGGGTCTTCGATTCTCTGATTTTAACAAGCCGTGATGAAAATCCATCTTTTTATTTTTGTCTTCTCAAATGAAGGACAATACCATATTTTGGTCTCTAGAAAATGACTGTGAAAAAAATGAAAGAATATCAGGTTTAGATGGAACATCATTGTTCATACGGGAAGACTCATTTTTGTCAGGAAGTTTACATTTTTTTTTAAAGCTTGCGAAGACAGTTTTCAGTTAATGCATCTGGGAAGTTTTTTTTCTTTATATTTGTTTTTCACTCTTTTCTATCTAGATTTTTAAAAAGTGTTTTTAATTTTACTAAGAAGCAACGTGCCATGTAAATTTAAACTTCACATGAAATCGAATTGAAGTTAGAAATGAGGTCCGGGATGGCTGAAGCCAGCTGAAAGAACTTCTGACACATCAGAGGGGGTGGAACAGGGCAGGACAGAACTTAGGGGGGTTAAGCAGTCTGTTAGTTTGTCCTTGATCCAGAATCACTGGCCACTTTTCTGTTTTCTTGTCTAGTGTCCCTCCTGTTTTCTGCCTTATCACTTTGCCCTTTCTTGGACAGGGAATGTGGAAGGGGGGATATACAGCATCATGATTCAAAGCTCGTGCCCCTGATGCGATTGCCTTGGTTAGAATCCCACCCTTACCACCGAATAGCTGTGTGACTTGGGAGAATTTATTTAGTGTCTCTGTGCCTCAGTTTCCTCGCCTGTAAAATGGGGATAAAGTCATTTCCACCTTCATAGGCTGTTTCCCTGAGAGACTACTTGCCAAGCCCTTAGCAGAGTTTCTGGCATAGAGTAAATATTCAAAAATGTTGGCCGTATATTTATTCCCAATATTTAAATGGGGCTGCGTTCATGCTTTGGGATGCTACTGACACAGTTTAATATACTCCAGAAATATCTTGACTTCCTGTAAAAAAAAATGAGGAAACACCAGCTTAGGACATGTACATGCAATTGAATACTGAAATTCATCACCCCTTCCCCCAGAGTCATCTCAGACTTAAACGTGTTGTTTCCTGGGATTTGTTCTTTATCGGAAAGGGAGTAGTCCAGGGCAATGTCACATGAACTGGGTTTTTTAAAAGCACCCAAGTACGCTGAACATTGTTCAGAGAGAACACTGGTTAGAAACGCACGAGATGGAAGTTACATTTCAGGTGAGCTGGTGTTTAGTCAGTGTCGCTCTGCTTCTGTGTGAGTCTCATCCGATGGAAGTTCCTCTGTTCAGCGACTGCTTTGTGTCTGCTGTGCTGGAAATGCGGCAGTGAGCGGTAAACACAGAGCCCAGCTCTCCCAGACCTCGCATCCCAGTCAGGAAGACAGCAGGAACACGGTGGTTCAGAGGTGACAGCGGCGATGGGCCGAGGAGTGACCTCAGGGGACTTGGCGATGTCTTGAGACGTTTTCTGGTTTTCATAGCTTGGTGGAGGGGGAATGCTACTGATACCTAATGAGAACATTCTACAATCTACCGGAACCCCAGCTCCCGACCCAACCCAAGAACTCCTGGACTTTAAATGTCATTAGGGCCCAGGTTGAGAAACTGCTCTAGGTGGTCCAAAAACCTTGAAGAGGAGGGAATTTTTGAGTTAATTAGGATGTAAGTGATAAGAAAGAGCTGTTTATGCCAAAATTTGTGGGAGGAGCATGTCGAGAAGAGAAACTAGGAAGAACAAAGCTCCTGAGGCAAGAGTGGGCTGTGAGAGGAACTGAGAGAAGGCTGGCATGGCCCACATGGGTGAGATCAACACTGTGGGTAAATCACGTAGGGTTTTGTGGCTGACGTAGGAGTTATTCAAGTTACTTAGGAGGCTTTTGAGTTATTAGGAGAGTTTGGACATTGTTGATTGTTTTGAATTTTTCCCTGTGATTTTGTTTTCCACAGAATTATGGCCTTGAGACCGATAATATGAAGAACTTGGTTTTGAAACTGCGAGCATCTTCCCACGACTTACAGAATTATATAAGTAGCCGGCGGAAAAGTGCAACTTATGATGGGAACACCTCCCATAAGCCCCCCAATGAGTTCCTGACCTCTGTGGTGGAGCTGATAGGTGCTGCCAAGGCCTTGTTAGCTTGGCTGGACCGGTAAGTTAATGGGTGTGTTTTACTGTCCTATCAGAGGAGAGTCTGAGATGCACTGGAAATCTGTGCTTTGCCTTAGAAAATGAACCATTGTCCCTTTCTTGTCCTTGCCAATGGACCTGTCCAGGAGTTCTTGATCAGTGGTTGATTTTAGGGTCCCTTTGGAAGTTACCAAGAACGTGAGTAGTAGGAACAAATGAACAGCAGTTTAGAGAAGAGTTAAAGTTGAGTTTTACTGAAGTGAAACATTCCTGACTGTTCGGTCGTGTGAAGGCTGATAATTGACTTCTGAAGGGACATCAATCCTCTTGGCTCATTTTTTGATGTATTTTTATTTAGAACTTCTGTGTCTCTTTTCTGTCAGATTGGTATCTTGCCTATGACTTGAGAGGAAACAATTATAAAACAATTTAAACTACCTGTTGGATAGCGGTGCTTGTTAACACAGTGTGGGATCCCAGTGGATTCATCCTCTCCACCTTTTTTTTAAGAGAAGTTTTGTTGCTTTCTAGGGCTCCGTTTACAGGGATCACTGATTTCTCAGTAGCGAAGAACAAAATCATTCAGCTTTGCTTGGACCTGACCACTGCAGTCCAGAAGGTCAGTACATCACTGTCACTGTCTAAAAGCTTTTCCCCTTGTTCCCATTCCCTTTCTTCAAAAGGTTTACATGCAGGTGTGAAGTACCATTCTCCCCCCCATCCCTAGGAGAGATGAAAGGCTTTAGATTAGATGCATCATACAGATGGTGTCTGTGAAAAATTACCAATGGCCTTTAGAGCAAAGATTACCTTCTTTTGTTTTAAAATAGCTGTGCTAATAGTCTCGGACTTTTTCTACAGTGTTAGACCACTTCTTTTTTTTTTAAAATAGAAATTCTAGATTAACTCAGTTTCATCAGAATCTTTGTTCTGAGTATGTTACTTTAGCTGCTTCTTAATTTTCTTTTCATTTTGACATTTGCTGGTTGGGTTTACCAGTCAGGATGAGCTAGGTTGTGATGCAGTAACAAACAGTCCCCAAAACCTCAGCAGTTTATCCCTGGATTATCTACATCCAAATGGGGCAGCTAGGGGGATATGCTTTTGTTCTTACTTCAGGATGTAGGCTGATAGAACAACCAGTATCTCAGGTTGCTTGTCCCTGGGGCAGAGGGACAAAGAACCTGGTGATTCTCACGCTGCCAAAGTTCTGGTTTGGAAGTGGCATGTCAACTTCAGGCACAGCTCATTGGCCAGACCTATGCATCTTAGTAAAGGCCGGGAAGATAGTAATTGGCATGGAGCAGACTCTTGTAGAATTGAGTTGAGGCCAGAAAATGTAAGGAAGAGCTTGTCCTTTTTTCACGTCCCACTTGTTCGAAACTTCTGTGATTGCACGTTTGTTTTCACTGCTGATTCGGCAAAAAGTAAAGAACTTCCTTTCCTCAGTTCTAACCATTCCATAAAATAGATGCAGTTCTGAAAAGCCACGTGCTTTCTGGCTGTTCCTGGAACACGAAGAGTGGAGTTTGGCTGTGGTTTAAGGTCCCGTCCTGAGCAGCCCTTGAACTTGAGGCACGTGTGACTTCATCTTGTGCTTTTGAGGCCACGTTCTGAGGAGAGAGCTCAGAGCAACAAAGTGGCTCAGAGTTTTGGCTCTTTTTCATAGTGTATGAAGTAATTTTGACAAAAAGAGCCTGACACTGATTCTGGTACATTCATCATGCAACCACTAAGTGCTGGCATCTGGGATGGATGGTGCCCAGGGATACACGTCCGACCCTGCTTAGAATTAGAAGGGCGCTCACTGGGCATCCCCATCGCACTTGCCCCTGCTTACTGGGCCGCATGGTGCCTGGCACACGATTGACGGTGCTTTTTCAGTGTGTGTTTGAACGAATGAGGTAATGCTTTTGACACGTAAGCAGTTTAACGCAAACTTGAGGGACACAGGGCTATTGTGTTTATTTCTTGTCTCTGTTTTCCTTTCGGCGCTCCTTGAGCATATGCTTCAGGGACAGACAGCCATGGGCTCTCCGCTACCAGGAATTAGCCCTGGGACTTCCAACTAATCTTTTAAAACTTACGAGCCTCAGTTTTCTTATCCATAAAATGTGAATACTAATACATACCTCACCAGATGATTTGTGGGAATTCCTATGTGTTATTGTGGAGTGAGAAAAAAGCAGAAAAAAGTGTAATATGGAGACAGATGGTGGCCAATAAAATTTTAAAATGTGTGTGTACGTGCGTGTGTAATACACACATACATCCAAAAACCTGTATGCAAAGAAATGTGTAAATACAGCAGGCAATTTGGAAGAAAAGTTGGATTTACTTTGGCAGGGAGGGAAGTAGGGAGGGGATGTAGGAGCCAAGCCAAAGAAAACATTTTTTTCATTAACCAAAAGCATGTATGTGACCACATTTATGCATTCATGTAAAATTAAATCTAGAGAAATAAAATATTACAAAAATAGCAATACCTACCTCAAAAGATTGCTATAAAGGTTGAGTGAGATACAACGCATGGAAAGCAGGAAAGCACAGGCCCGACTTGAGAAATTCCATCCTTTAGTGGGAAATATAAAAATCTTGCCTGGTCCTGGTTTTTTGGAACCAAACTTGGTACTTTAAGGAGACAAAGTTAACAAATATGTTGGTATTTCTGGTGTTTTTTAGTTAATTTAAAACTCTGGACAATTTTTAAGCATTAAGACTGGCAGTGTATAAATATATATGGGAATGTTATTATATGAAGTTAGACTGAAAAAACATGTTTCGCTCTCGATGAGCACGTGTTTTCTGTAGAGCTCGAGAACACAGGTGCTTTGGCAAGTGGTATAACATCCGTGCGCACAACTGAAGGATGCTGCACTGTCTTTTCCAATGTGTGGCGTCAAGGCAGCAGCAGGGCCGAATTTGCCGGGATGTCACCCCCTCTTACAACCCGAGGAAGTGCAGTTTTTCTCAAAACTTCTTGACAGAAGATCTTTTGACTCTTGAAGACGAAACCTGTCTTTTCCATTTGTCGCTATGTCTTCTGGGGAATTGAAGGTATCAAAGCTGCGTCTGTTGATTCCTGGTGACCAGGAACATGCCCTCCGTGAGTCTTCATTCTTTGTGTCCCTGTCTGCCAAGAGAGGCATCTGCTTGTCCTTTTTCTACTTCCCGTGTTCCATGCATTGCCGCCTTCCCCTCCTCTTTCGTGTCACGTTCTCTGCATCCTTCCTTCGGATGACAGCGTGTACCTCTCCTGATTAGAAGGACGGCCAGTTGCTGGTTTTTTCCCCGTAAGGAAACTGCACACTTCTTTTCAGCCTGCTTCAGCCAGAGTCCAGGGAGAGAGAGCTTGCGTCCACATTTCAGGCTATAACTTCAGATGAAGGATCCTATGGTGGGGCGGGACTCTGATCTCTGTCCTCCCGAAGTCGCAAGGGCATGAAAGCTGAAATAGTGATGGCAAGAGACTGAATGGCAGTGGCAAGTGTGGAGTTCCCGTGAGGGAAGAGATGTGCGAAGTGAGCAAGAAGGAGCCCGAGAAAACTGCGTGGAAAGAAAGAACACCCCACAGCAGAGGAGGGACAGCTACGAGACCATTTGTTGGGCGCTGGTGGGGTCTCAGGTGTGGACCATGTGCTGGACGTGGGTTACCACATTTTGTTCTAGACAATGCTCTGAGATAGGTTTTATCATCCTCGCTTTACAGAGAAGGAAACTGAAGCATGGAAAGGTTCAGCAGATCGCCCCAGGCTGCTCAGTTAGGAAGAAGGAAGAGCAGCAGAGGGAAGGGGGCACCTGGGAGCTGCCAGGTGGGCTGGCCTGAGCCTGCTGATGCAGGTGACCCGGGACTGTGACAGAGCTCAGCCCTGCTGTCGGGATCCGGGGGCTGACTCGGTTCCAGTACTTTTTTTCCCATTCTGTTGCCTTCACACCAAACAACATGAAGTCAGACCTGCAGCTGCTTCCTGCCAGTAGGAATGGGTGTGGGGACCACGTTCACCGTGGTGGAAGGGAAAAGGCGAGCCTTTCACACGCTGCCTGGGACAATTCAGGGAGGCAGGAGCGCTCCTCTCACCCACTCGCTCCATCACCACAAGGAGATCACTTTCTTGGTGGCTTCTTGGATCCATCAAGGAATCGAGTATGAGGACCCAGGAGGTCCCACATCTACCTTGGCTCCTGGCTCGGGTGTAGGGAGAGGTCTCTGCCTGTGGGCGATCGTCTCGCGGGGATGACAGCCCTCATGTCATTTTGGGATTTGTAACAAAAACCCATAAACACAGAGTATTAGTTTTATTTCTAGCCCGGGACCGTAAGTATTCTATTTTGCTAAAGTTGGCACATATTGAATAATTCTGTCCTTCAGGTGGTGTGAGTAGGGGAGGGGTCCTCACGGTAAGTGATGTTTAGCTCCATGCACAAGGTGAAGGAGGAAGTGCACACTTTTGAGCTGTAGTTCATATTTCACAGAGGTCGCTCCTGTAGTTTAAACTTGTATCAGATTCACGTGTGCAAAAATACATTTTTGAATTTCTTTTTTAAAAGTGTTTTCTCACTTGGCTGCTCTTTTCCTGAATCAGTGTAAATTTGGGGAGCACTGGAGTTAACTATTATTTCCTGCATTTTTACCTAGTAGAGAAAGTTTTTTTAAAAGTTAAGAAGGTGGCAGCGAAAATCTGGTTATAAAATCACATAGTGTAGATTATCATACATTTTTATCTCTACTCCCTAGTGGCAATTAAAAAAATGACCTAAAATGGCCCTTTTTTGGGGGGGGGAGTAGACTAGATTTATTTATTTATTTATGTATTTATTTTAAAGGAGGTACTGGGGATTGAACCCAGGACCTTGTGCATGCTAATAAGTATGTGCTCTACCACTGAGCTACACCCTCCTCCCTAAAATGACTTTTTGATTGAAGTAAAGATTTTTGTTTGACAGTTCCAACGGACATCTTTCATGGACATAAAATAACACACTTTCTTCAGGATGTCTGAGTGTGGGATTATACTTAATGGTGCCACATCTTGCTGCTCTCCCTTTCTTCTGCGTGCACTCTGCCCTGTGGATTGGAATCTTCTGCCGCAGATACGTTCTAGAAGGTTCACTACAAGAGCTGCACGCTGGTGGTTTCACTTTAGCTGCTTTTAGACAGGACGATGGTGATTCCTAAAATCAGCCAACGGGGTTCATATGGTTCCGAGTCTTTTGTTCTTAAGCTGAGTAAATAATGCTTTGCATTCCAGCCCGTGGTTGACTGTCATCAGCAGCATACCTCAAGGCCAGTTTTTTGGCAGCATGTTAATGAATGTTTTGTGGAACCCTTTTCATCTATTAAGGACTGAAATATCTGATTTAATCTCAGTGGTGCTTAAAATAAACGTTGTGGCTAAGTTTACACAAACCCTTCTTTGAAAGCTATTCTTGTGGGCAGCCCCAGAGCTAAAGACGCCTGGCTTGTTGGCTCAGTGCTAGCGCAGCTTGGGGTCACACTGGGGAGTCACCGTCAGCTTTCTTGGACTCTGACTCCTGACTTCCTCCTCTCTGTGCAGTATGGACAGTGGGTGGATTTCAGTTCAGTGATTTTTGTGGGTTTTCTGATTAAATAGTTGGTCAGACAGGTTCCCTGGATGATGAGTGTCCTGAGTCAAGAGAGAGTAGAGCCTTAGGAGGAGAGGAACGCCAGCCCAACTCCTGCTCTGCCCCCTTCTCCAATCCAGGTCTCTCCTGCAGCTGCAGGGTCGGGGGTGGGGCAGGGGCCTCCCAGGGCCCCGGGGAATATCTCGTGAGAGCTAAGCCAACAGTTTTGAAAGCTTTTAGCTCTTACAGTTTTCATTTTCTTTCTTTAGGACTGCCTTGTAGCAGAAATGGAGGAGAAAGTTTTAACTGTTGTAAGTACACCTTCTAAAAGTTACTGTAAAATTCCTTTTCACAAAACAGTGGGAATCACATTAATTAAAGTAAATGTACTGTGGCTGATTACTTCAGGACATGCTTTGAAATATTGGCTTTGGGGATATGAGTCTGTTCACTTAGGTGGAAAGGGAAGAATAAAAATTATTTAATAACAAGACCAAATACTGTGAAAATTCCTGTGCGTAAATTGTGTATATTCGGGGTCTCTGCTTTGCTTTTAATTTTTTCCCTTCTGAACACTTTTAACACTTAAATTGCTAGCTAACCTGTTAATCAGGGTTAAACTGATCTGCAGATTTCATGGTAGGACCATTTTGATTAAAAAAAAATTCTTGGCAAGAACCCTGTGATGGAAGGGAGATGCACTGTGACTGTTTAAAGAGCATTTGGTAACTATTCATCACCGCTTCCTCCCTTTGATATAAGCCAGCCTGTGCTCATTTGATAAGGCCTTCCTCCTACTGATGTTGAGGAATTTAGCAATGAAACTGCTATAAATATATTTTCCATAAATAGGGAGGCTAAACAAATTGGAGGAATGTGAAAAAGTGTCACTTCTTGGATTCTCCCCCTTGGAAAAAAGAAAATCACTCTTTGGAATTTCCTGATTTCCTTGGTTGTTTAATTTTGAAAGGTTAGATGACTCTGATTGGGGGAAATAATCTCAAGTAACCACTGTGATTCCTACATGGAGACCCCTTAACTTGGGTCCTCATGCCTCTAAAATCTTACCCCATCAGTGTTTGGCCTTCAGAGAATGTGAACTATCACTAAAAAGATCGTAGACCTGAATGTCAAATGCAAAGATGCCTAGAAATAACAGGAGAAAATCTAGGTGACCTTGGGATTGGCAATGAGCTTTTAGATACTTGAAAACCATGATCCATGAGAGAAAAATTGATAAGATGACTTCATTAAAATTAAAAACTCTGCTCCATAAATACACTGTTGAGAGAATGAAAAGACAAGCCAGGAACTGGGAGAAACTGTTTTCAAAACACATTATCAGATCAAGGACTTGTATCCAAAATATACAGAGAACTCTTAAGACTCAATAATAAGAAAACAAACAACTTCATAAAAAAAAAATTGGACAAGAGATCTGAACAGATACCTCACCAAAAAAGATACACAGCTGTCAGATAAGTATATGAAAAGATGTGCAACATGTTTCTTTAGAGAGTTGCAAATTAAAATAACAAGGAGGTGCCACTCCCCACCTGTTAGGATAACTAAAATCCAAAATCTGACAACACCAAATGTGGAGCAGAAGGAACTCTCATTCATTGCTGGTGGGAATGCAAAATGGTACAGCCACTTTGGAAGACACGGTAGGTTTTGACAAAACTAAACAGACTCTTACCCTGTGATCCGGCTCTTGTACTCCCAGATATTTACCCAAATCAAAGAAACCTACATCCACAAAAACCTGCGCAGGCTGTTACAGCAGCTTTAATCGTAATTGCTAAAACTTGGAAGCAACCAGGATGTCCTTCAGTAGGTAACCGGATAAACAAACTGGCACATCCAAGCAATGGAACATTGTTCAGCAAGAAAAAGAAATGAGCTGTCAAGCCATGAAAAAATACGGAGGAACCTTAAATGCATATTATTAAGTGAAAGAAGCCAATCTGAGAAGATTATATGCTGTATCATTCTAACTAGTTGACATTCTGGAAAAAGGCAAAACCATAGAGACAGTAAAAAGATCAGTGATGGCCAGGGCTTCATAGTGGGGGAGAGGGGACAGACAAGTAGGTGGAGCAGAGGGGATTTTTAGCCCAGTGACACTCTTCTCTGTGATACTGTAATGGTGAGTATATGATATTACACATTTGTCAAAAGCCATAGAACTGTACACCACAAAGAGTGAACCTTAATGTAAACCAGACTTTAGTTAACTGTAATGTATCACTCTCGGTTCATTGGTTGTAACAAATATACCACAGGAACTGAATGCAAGATGTTAATAATAGCTTGTTATTATTAACTGTATTATAATAATATAACTGTGTTGGAAACTTGTCGGGGTGAGGAAGGAAGTATATAGAATTTCGTACTTTCTGCTCAGTTATTTTTCCTAAAAACTAAAACTGTTTGAAAATGTAAAAATTATTTTAAAAAAGGTGCAGGCAAAAAATATATATATATTTTACCTTGTCAGTATTTGGTTTGTAGAGAATTTGGTTTCCCTAAAAAACCCACCCAGATAGCAGGGAAACCTGATTCTCCCTAACTGCCCAGCCTGTGATCTCCAGTGGCTGTAAACGAGTTAATATAGAAGCTATATTTAAAAAAAAAATCTTAATTAGCCTTTTTTTTTCATCTATGGGGAGTTGTTGATTCGTATCTTTTGCCTATTAATCTAAATGTAACTATTTTTTGTGGGGAGGGTAATTAGGTTTATTTATTTTTAATGAAGGTGCTGGGGATTGAACCCAGGACCTCGTGCATGCTAGGCATGCACTCTACCACTGAGCTGTACCCTCCCCCTAGAAGCTGTATTTTTAAAGCGAGGCTGAAATAGCGACACCGTTCACACACATTGCAAATATGGAGTCGAAGTGCCACGTGTTCATAGAACAGTATCGTCACAATTGCCAGCCAGAGCTTAAGGTGATAGGCAAAGTGTGTTTTTTAAAGATTTAGCTTGAGATAAACTTGGTTGGTGATTGAATCTTCCCTGTTTGCTTCTCCAACTCGAGGTCAAGGTTTTAAATGGCATCTGTGACAAAACAATCCGATCTACCACGGATCCTGTTATGAGCCAGTGTGCGTGTCTGGAGGAGGTTCACCTACCAAACATTAAGCCCGGGGAAGGCCTGGTAAGAATTCTAACAACATTTGTTTATTTTCAAATAGCAACACATCATCATTTATTAAAGTCATTGTGTGTGTGTGTTTTAAAATGATTCCTTGTTGCTGTCACTAGAATTCTGAATAGTAGAATTCAATTAGATTGTTTTCCACCATGTAGTTTGAAGTTTGCCATCCTGAACTCTTGATATGTTTTATATCTTCAAAGAATAAAAATAAATACTGTTTTAAGACTAGACACTCATACCTTGAAAGAATTGTCTGAAACAGTTTTATTTTTAGGACTTAGCAATACAAGGAGGTAGAAAACATTTACACGAAGGAAAGATGATCTCTGGGTACAAGATATCTGCTCTGAAAATCTCTATTAGCACTTCAGATGAATGTGAGGAGAGACTGGTTGAAAGAAATGATTCTTAAAAAAAAAAACTTTGGAAAGATTTCAGAATTAATGCCTGAGTTCTGTAATAACCCGCCCTGAGACTACATAGAGGTAGATACCGAGGTCCATACCTAGGTACCTAGATCTCCCAGTAGCCCATGCGATTTAGGTGCTGGAATTTAAGGGAAGAAACAGTGAAGCTCATGGATGAGCTTAGAGCCTTTGCATCAGACAGAGCTGGCTTTAAACCCCAGCTCTCAAGTAGCTTAACATCTTTGTGTGTCAATTTCCTCATTTGCCAAATGTGAATAGTAAGAACAATAACCCTCACAAGGTTGTTGAATGTATTAAATTAGATGATGCCTGCTGAGCGCCAAAGCTGGACACATAGTCTGTGTGCAGTGATTGGTGGCTGCAGATACTGTTGCAGGTGTTGGTGATCATGATGAGGAGGTGGAGGAGGAGGATGCCTAGTGTGTAGGTAGCTGTGGGGAGATATCAAGGCAGTCCCTGCTCTCAGATAGGAAAACAAAAACCCAAAGTCGACAAGCCCACATTCTCAGTAAGGAGAAATGTACATGCTGAGACTGCTCGGCTGCAGAGTAAATGATGGTTTGTAATAAACAGGGAGGACTTCCTGGAGGTGGGTTTACAGTCAGGTGTTAAAGTGGAGAACTGCCCTGAGTGAGCAGACGTGGAGGGGCCGTTTCAGATGGTGAAATTGTTCTAGCGCAGCTCTGGGAAGAGGAGTACCGTGTTGGGGGAGAAGCCGACGACTCCGCCCGTGAAAGCGACAGGAAAGGAGGGGAGGGGGCACAACCTTGGAGGCGTTAGTGTTGTACGAGATTCTCATCTCAGTGCTGCAGGTTGCTGAGCAGGCAAGTTCAGGGTCAAAAATCTGTGATTACAGTACTAGTACCAGCAACTACTCTTGGCACTACTTTTTGCTCTCTTTCCCCATCTTAATAAAAGTTGAATCAATGGGTTTTTATCCGTGGTGTGTCAAACAGCAGAGGTGTATTCCCCGTGAGACGGTGATCACCCCTGAATCTGCCTGTCGGGTCTTTGAGGAAGGAGCGTGTTAATCTTTGTGCCTCCCTTAAACTGGAGGGGTGCCTGTTTCTAATTTACTTCCTATGTTGTGTTACTTAATAGTCTTCACTCATACGTCCTGGTCTGGTTGTTAGTGGTTTGGATAAGTCACCAGGCAATGACTGGTGATACCAAATTAACTGAATACATTGTGTCACCACACAGAGAGATGGTCAGGAGAGAACAATCTTTACCTCATTCATTCTGCAGGTCTGAGGGCATTCCTTCTGAGTCCCCAGAGTTACAGCAAAATTCTCTGCGCCTACCACACAAATGATAACACCAAGGAGATCTCGTTTCTGATTCCTTTCTCTAGTGTTTCGACTTGGTCATTTCCCCTTCATCGCTCTTTGGATCTTGTTTTACAATGTTTCAGGAGGCTTAAAAATGAGTGTTGTTCTGAAGGGACTGCCTTTAATGTTTTATAAGTTTGTTTGTTTATTTATTTATTTATTTTTAAGCATTTTTTTTAATTGAGTTATAGTCATTTTACAATGTTGTGTCAAATTCCAGTGTAGAGCTCAATTTTTCAGTTATACATGAACATATATATATTCATTGTCACATTTTTTTCTCTGTGAGCTACCGTAAGATCTTGTATATATTTCCCTGTGCTATACAGTACAATCTTGTTTATCTATTCTACATTTTTAAATCCCAGTCTGTCCCTTCCCACCCTCCCGCCCCCTTGGCAACCACAAGTTTGTATTCTATGTCTATGAGTCTGTTTCGGTTTTGTATTTATGTTTTTTGGTTTTTTTTTTCCTTAAGATTCCACATATGAGCGATCTCATATGGTATTTTTCTTTCTCTTTCTGGCTTACTTCACTTAGAATGACATTCTCCAGGAGCATCCATGTTGCTGCAAATGGCGTTATGTTGTCGGTTTTTATGCCTGAATAGTATTCTATTATAGAAATATACCACATATTCTTTATCCAGTCATCTGTTGATGGACATTTAGGCTGTTTCCATGTCTTGGCTATTGTAAATAGTGCTGCTATGAACACTGGGGTACAGGTGTCATTTTGAAGTCAGGTTCCTTCCGGATATATGTCCAGGAGTGGGATTCCTGGGTCACATGGTAAGTCTATTCCTAGTCTTTTGAGGAATCTCCACACTGTTTTCCATAGTGGCTGCACCAAACTGCATTCCCACCAGCAGTGTAGGAGGGTTCCCCTTTCTCCACAGCCTCTCCAGCATTTGTCATTTGTGGATTTTTGAATGACGGCCATTCTGACTGGTGTGAGGTGATACCTCATTGTAGTTTTGATTTGCATTTCTCTGATAATTAGTGATATTGAGCATTTTTTCATGTGCCTATTGATCATTTGTATTTCTCCCTGGAGAATTGCTTGTTTAGGTCTTCTGCCCATTTTTGGATTGGGTTGTTGTTGTTTTTTTCTTATTAAGTCATATGAGCTGCTTATATGTTCTGGAGATCAAGCCTTTGTTGGTTTCATTTGCAAAAATTTTCTCCCATTCCGTAGGTTGTCTTTTTGTTTTACTTATGGTTTCCTTTGCTGTGCAGAAACTTGTAAGTTTAATTAGGTCCCTGTTTTATAAGTTTAAATCTCACTTGCGGCAGTGTTTCTAAATGTCGGAGTAATGATAAAGAGTTAATATATTTGTGACTCATTCTAGGGCATGTACATCAAATCCACCTATGACGGATTGCACGTAATTACTGGAACCACAGAAAATGTAAGTTCACGTCCTCTATTAAATACAAAAGCCATTGTATGTTTAAACAGATTTGACTGAGTCCCTATACTTTTCATTTAAACGTGTGCGTGCCGTTTTATTATCTGTAGTGAGAGCGTGGGTGCCTGTTTGATTTCTGTTGCTGGCTTGCTGCTTTTCACCAGCTGTCATCCATGTATTATTTAAATTGTCCTTTATTGTGCTTGTTTATACACCTAGCCCAGTTTTTGCCCCCACCCTTGTGTTTATTATTTTTTGCACTCTGGAGGTGTTAACCCATAAATACAAAAATAATCATCTCTTTGTTGTTGAGAATCACTCTTTTTAAAAATACTTTTATTGAAGTATAATCAGTTTACATGTTGTGTCAATTTCTGGTGTACAGCACAATGCTTCAGTCATATAGGAATATACATATATTCATTTTCATATTCTTTTTCACCATAAGTTACTACAAGGTATTCAGTATAGTTCCCTGTGCTGTACAGTATAGAGAATCACTCTTCTAAGAGCTGGAATTGGTGACCATATGTGTAAAATGGAGTGTTTTTTTTGCTTGCTTGTTTGTTAATGGAATTTATGTGTGTCACCAGAGCAACTATTTTGGGATTTTTGCTCAACAAAGATTCTTTTCATAGAGTTGTATTTCATAATATTTGCATGATATTGAAATTTAGTCCCCCCGCCACCCCCTAAACCTTTGAATAGAAAAAGCAGGGCTGTTTCTTCTGGGAGGGACTTTGTACCCTGTTGTCTTCCTTTTGAAAATTCTGCTACATAAAAGGTTTTTCTTTAGCCCCTGAACCATTTTGAATTTCTGAAAAGTCGAGCTAACTGAATGCTTGCTTTATGCAACCTAGAATATGGCTAGCTTCTGAATGACATTGATATGAAGCTAAAAATGTTTGAAAAGCCTCCCTGCATCAGTGTAATAGAAGCCTGTGTCTATGGAGTTAATGACTAGTTAATCACCTAAGACAAGAAGAAGTAGTTCCTAAAAACGAGAAACTTGGTAACTCCTTTTCTAATCTGTATGTGTCCGATTTTGAGCTTCAGCTGCTAGGTCTTCTGAGAAGATAAAACAGCGTGATCTTTGATGAGGGTTTGTGACACACACTTGATTTTGTAATAAGACCAAAAGGACGTTGCTTAAGGCAGTCAATGAATTATACATGAGTTGTG